>NW_024581116.1:12588044-12686979 GCF_017639235.1 Corvus kubaryi | reverse complement strand
ATTCTGACTTAGTGCCTCCCACTGGTTTGTTTTCAAACTAGTACAGTCCCTTATCAAACAAAGCAGTACAAAGACTGTAATCGAAGCTACATCCTGTGGCTGTGCTTCTTGTTCAGGTGCGAAGTACACTTCTGTCCTTATTTGTGACAGTAATGAATGTGATATGGAAATAATCCATGCTATTTCCAAGGAATGAGGCCCCAGTTAATTATAAAAAGCAAGATAAAGCCACCAGTTGATCTTTTGAGAAAATGACCACATGCTTGTTCAATTGGATATCATTAGGTTTCAATTTGATTAGTAGATTATATTTTATCCTCTTTTGTTCATACTGTATATTAGAATGATAGGCAAGTGCTTAATGAGAGACTGTGGTTAATAATTAGCAGTAGCATCTCTGCTAAATTTAACGTTTCATTTCTACTTCCTACTGTTCAATGAATTAGGCAATGAGCAATTTTCTAAATTGGAGCAAGCTTGACGTATACATGCGAGTTTCCTTTCTGCAGATCCTTTGACAGTACTTGCTTTGATTAGCAAGATAGTGACAGGCCCTGCTATGCAGAGGGGATTGTAATTTGTTGTGGGGTTCTTTTTCAAGAGACTGAGCAAGTGTGCCAGCACCTTGGGTTTGAACGTCTGCAGAAATTCATGGGAAACCAGGACAGTATGACTTGAGCAAACACCAGAGACAGTTCCCAAACCAAGAACTACATGGATTTTGGAGCTGCAAAACTCCCATGAACTAGTGTCCATTGAGGAATATCAGTAGAGGATTATGTGAAGGCTGTGTTACTTCTAGTAAAGAAATAAATAAACGCCATGGCACAGATACAAGCACTCCCAGTCATCTGTGCAGTTAAATTGTTAACAAGTCTCCTGATCCAGTTTGACACTGGGAACATTGCAACGCCATTCCAGTTGTTTAAGCTGCCAGGGGTTGCTCTCCAGCATTATTTAATTTATTAATGCAGCCACAGAGTCCCTCATCTGCAGTTCAGGGTTGCAGAAGGTAGCTGTTCCTCACCAGCTCTTCATCACAGTGGACAGCAGGAGAAAGAACTGGTCCATACCTCTTAGAAGACTCATTCCCATTCTGGGCTTTTTGCTTTTTCTGAGGAATTCTGCTTTAAAAAACCTCCTCTTAGCCGTATGTCTGAAGTCTGGTCACTGTTGTATCCCTGCCTGCCTGTACTCCAGCTGCATTTGCTGCCTGTGTTCACAGGCAGAGCTGTGGGTGTAGCTGCAGCCATTCCTCCTGTTTGCACCACTCCTCTTGCAGCGCTTGGTGTCCCTGGAGCAGGAGAAGCTGGTGCTTGTCCACCTCCAAAGGCCATGAGTCACAGCCTGATATACCAGTGCCAACTGTGTGCACTTCATGCTGTGCTGATACACAGGGTGATGCTCCGTGCTGGTCTGCATGAGGGGGAGCACATATGCTACCTTGCTGCTCTGCTCTGTGGGCAGCAGCCCCCAGGAGCAGCAGGGCAGGGGCTCTTTCAGCCATCCTGGCTAAATCCACCTGCAGATATGAGTCAGAGTCTCAAGCTTTGCTCAGACCTTACTGCTGAGAGAGCTGTCAGTGCCCTCACTGTGGCAAAACTCCTACGCAGTGGAAGAAAACCCAGAACATCTTTAGTAAATATCTCCCAGTGTCTTTTAGAGGGGAAGAGTCTGTTTTATCAGTAGTTAGAAAGTCTAGGGTCAGCCTAACACCAGTGGGCTTGGGTTATTTCTGCCTGGCATTTGAAGTTATGTTAATGCTCCACCATCACTTCAGTGTTCAGGCTGGAAGCTCATCACAAGAATGGGTTCTCACCTCAAGCAGTACTTGGAAGGTGGATCAGCTACAGTACTGGCACAATGATTACCTTAAATTGAATGGCTGAAAAATCAGTTCTGGGCCAAAATTTTCCTTAGCAAGGGGCAAGACTTCAACAAGCATTTCAGTGCCAAAAAAGGCAGATGGGTGCTGTGCAATTTGTGTAGAAGCTGTTTAGTAGCAGGACTGAACTGACAATTTCATATGCTTAGATGCTTTTGGAAGTCCTAATGAATATCTAAATACCTTCACATTTACACAGTCCACACTCTTAAAAGTATTAAAACTAACTTTCATACTGCAGGATAATTAAATAAGATCCTGGGTGTACAGTCCATTTTCTAACCCATTCATTTGGAGACTGCAGTGATCCTCTGTTACAGCAGCATGGGGAAGACATAGGCAATTAGCAAGGGTTTATTGCTGTTGAGCTGATTCCACAAGTTCTGGGTACAAATAAGCGGAAATACTGCTAAATATTACTTATCTGTATTTCTTTTAATATGTATTTCTGTACAAGCATCTGGAATAATGACTATCCAATTACTTTCCAGTCATTAAGACTGTGAATCTATTATTGTGTGCTTTGAATATCCTGTATAATCTGGTCATTTAAAACATGGAAGTGGAGTGAAGTCACTCCAGAATGTACTTTGTGGAGAGGAGGATGTCCAGAGGAAGCCTGTATGTCTAATTAAATTCACGGAAACTATTTCCTTAGATATCTGGTCTTTTTGTTAGTTCAGCAATTTATTTAGATCTAGTCGGATGAGATGTACATTAAAAGATTTAATTAAATTAGCTAAAATGTACTGAAACTGAAGTTTTTTTATTAAAAAGGCTGAAATGAGTAATAGCTAAAAAAAGGGAAGAGTTACTGAAAACTGAAAATTTTCAATTTGCTGGAAAGAAGCCAAATTGAATTCTGAACAAAAGCAGACATTTTGCTTTTCCATATAAATATTTGTATAATGTTATTTGGAATTGCAGTTATATAATTAAACATAATGAGAAAAAAGTTTAGAATGCTCAAGTAGTAATCAAGTAGTACTGTGAAAAAGGAGAAAGATGTATATTACAGCACTTCACCTCTGACCAAAATGAAACCTGCTTCTTCATTGTCAACCTCAGAAAATAAAACACCAACTCATGTAGTTCAGATGAACACTTCTTCAAATGGAATCCTCTATATTAAATCATAGTTTTAGTCTCTTTATATTTAATTTTGTGTATATAGTGCACAAAATTGCCTTCTAAAGCTGTAACATAGATCAATTAAACATTATTCTGAGGTCTTATTAATATTCCTAATACTTTTGCATACTAGATAGAAAAAAAATTACCTGTGATCATCAAGATAAAAATGTAGTTAAATTTAAATTCCTGTGGGTCAAACTAAGTACATTTTTTCTGTAAGAAACACACATGAAAAGTATAAAGTTTATTTACATGCCTGGGTATGAGCCTGTTCACTATTAACTTCCTTGCCCAGAAGCGCCCAAGCACTGAACACTAATGGCAGGAAAGTCAACTGCCAGCACAAGCTGGAAAATTAAATGCTTTTTTATAGGCTGTGAAGCTGCACTCTTAGGGGCTTGCTGCAGCATGTGGGCATACATATAAAGTGTGCACATGCATACAGAGGGTTAAATATATTTTACTGAGTATGTTTTTTGTCCCAGTGCCTTCGTACTGTTAAATATCTGATTGATTGATCTGTTTTCTTATTACTCCACAGAGGCTTTAATAATTAAATAGAACCTGACTTCCACATGTAGAGCCCCTGCTTTCTAAAGCCATCTTAAAAATTTAGTGCCATTACAACTGCCGGAGCTTATAGTTTCTAAGATTTATGGTTTCTCACAGAAACACTTTCTATTTTTCCTTTCTGCTTCTGCTACGTACAGCATTATATCTTCTGGTGTCAATTTTTAATAATTAACTAACACGCAAACCAAGATTCATCTGGCTGTTATTCTTCCTGGGGTGGCTCAAAAATGCAACCTCTTTTGTATTTATTTCACTTCTTTGAAAGCACAAGGTTTTGCTCAGTTCCTAGGGCTCCTGCAGTCTATCCTTGGCAGGATGTCCCTCCATGAGCCATTTCCAGGTCGCAGGCATGGAAGTCACTTACAGCAACCACAAACAACTGTTTGTGATGTCAGCCAGAGCCGCTGTGGAGCCGGTGCCCTCTGTATTGGATATAGGAGAAATTTCCTTCAGAAGTCTCTAGCTTCCTGAGCAAATATGAACTTACTGAATGCTCTCTGTCTGGAGATTAATATAAAATTTAAGCACTACTTAAGTCCCTCTTAAGGTCACTGACCCTGGGAAGTATTTGAGCATTAATCCTTTGAAGGTTTGGAAATTTCATCTCTGGTAAGATAAAGGGATTTGCTAATTGTGCTACCAAGCAGAGAGCTTTCATCCTACTATTTTCTCTCATTTCTACCCTTCAGCCAATAAGTTGGTTTGTTTTCAATTTAAATTTTTGAATCAGTGTCTAGAGTTCATCTTGCAGTGAGAATTTCATGATACTGGCTGACCTGGTAAGAAGATGACAGGTGAAATTCTATCGGTGACTGCAAGTAATGCAAAAGGCAGGAAATGGCCCTAGCTAAACACAAACACATGACTTAGCTACCAGCACTCAGGGAAGAGCTGATGTTCAAGTTTAAAGGTAAAGGGAACATTAGGAATTACTAAGATAAAAACCATGAGAACAAAATACATAATCATTTAGGTGCTGTAGAAATCAGTCTCCACAACTCCAATACTGGCTGCACCCAGTGCTACCCAGTGAAGTCAAATATTCCCTTAATCTCAGAAGGTAAAGCAGAAGGAGGGAACAGAAAGCTGTGAGGGAAGGCAGATGAGAGGTATGCTACAAAAATAGAGGTCCTGTGACTTTGTCAGATGCATTCCACAGAGGTGTCTTCCTACAGCACAGTCAGAGTTGTGGAACTCATTGCTACAGGACATCATGGTCACAGCAGGTGAAAATGGATTCAGAAAGGGATTGTACCTGTTAGGAGAGGCCAGGTCCATCAAAAACTATTAAATGTAGTTGTCTGCATGTAGCCTCTGGCTCAGGAAGTCCATAAACACCTGCCTGACAGATTCTGTGAGAACAGCAAATGTATACAGACCTAAATCCTGTCCACCTTCTCCTTTCTCAAGACATGTTGCTGGATGACAGGGACATCTGACCCATGCAGTTCTCTCACTTTTGAGTATTTAAATGTGATTAGCTTTCCTTCTTTCTAAATAATTTTCTTTTTTTAGGTTAGGGAATTCCACTTAATTCACTGTCTTTATATAGTTTGTAGGCACAGAGCAATGCTTTGTAAGCTTTGCACAAGCTTGCTGTATCTGGAGGCAAATGGCTACTTAAGTGGTTTTAGCTGTCATTGAGTCATGTCTTTTTCCAGACACACAAAATGAACATATATTTAAAAATCTGTGGGGCAGAAAAGAGACTTCAGAAATGGAGCATTAAAATTCAGGTGGTGACTGGATGCACTTTATGTGATGAGTTTGTTTGGTGTTTTATTTAGAAAGTATTAGAAATACACAACTTCAAAGGAATGCACAGACTACGCAGGGGTTATTAAATAACGCAAGCTGTCCCACTTCCTGGTAGAGTGCCAAGGGGGAGACAGTTGAGTATAAAAGGTTTAAAGGAAAATAAATGCCTTTTCTTTCTGCAGCTTTTTTTTTTCCCTGGCAGTTAATGTTGCTGCCATAGAAAGAAACCTTTATTTGTGGGGATAAGATATAAACCAAGAAAAATGGAGAAATACAAGTGTCTTCTCTCAAATTTCAGCTTCCTAATGCAAAAAAAAAAAAAAAAGCACAAAGCCTCATAATTATATCTTACCTGCAAAGTCCAAGTTTTGTATTTTCCAAGTCACAGGGTTCCCCCAGGCAGGCCCAATGGATGCCTCGGTTACTAAGGTGAGGAGAGTGCAGAAAGCCCTTCTTTTCCCATATAACTTTTAGAGATTGTTGGATGCATTGACTGCTGTCACCACTTTTGGCAACCTTAATTGCCATTGCTATTGGGGCTATAGCAGCTGTACAACGGTGGGGACTGGAAGGGACATGGGAGGAGTTAGAAAGAAAAATGGATATCAAGTAAGCAGAAGGTCTGACTACATTGTCAGTAAAGGGTAAATATTGATTTGGGTGTTGGAAAGCAGCATGTGTTTAATGAAATAGTGTTTTCTTCCTTGGGAAAATAAAGGGATTCTTGAAAATAATAAGGGGAGGCATTTATGCCCCTACTGGAACTGCAGTATATTGTCTGTTGTTAGGAAAAAAAATAAATTGGTAATTACAGACAGAAATGTCACAGTTCCCTTTTGTTATGTTCTCCACACCTTGTGCAAACCTAGTCTCTATGTAGGTAAGCCTCTCCTCTCTGACCCTCGCCAAGCACAGCCTGCACAACTCTAAAACATGCTTCTAATCTTCCCTCAGCCTTCCATGCCACACATGATGGTTTTGAGCAGCATTTGGGGATGATCCCAGCAGCCCCCCTCAGCCACAGCAGTGCCAAGTTGCATTTCAGTGTATTGGTTTCATAGAAATGCTGCCTTTCTTGTGGGAGCACTCAAGGAAACACAACCCTGGCGTTTCTCAAATGTCAAATAAGGTAAGTCATTATCTGGCACAGAGATAATGCCAGTAATTACGCAGTAGTTACATTCTTTAAACATTACTGGAAAAGGAAGAATTGTTGGAGCATAAGAGAGCCCATCTTTTTAAAGTTCTGCTCAAGGCAGCAGTACTATGCCACGTAACATATCTTTGTTTAGTTCACTGATTATTAGACAAATACTTTAGAAAATAGTTCAATTAGAGATCCAAATAATAAAATCAGAGTAAATAATGAAGGGTAGGACTGGGGAGAGAGGGAAAAAATAGCATTATATCACCAGACACCTGTAGCACTGGGTTTGTGGTGTTTGTCTCTGTCTCTACCTTTGCTCTCCCTGCAACATTGTGAGGTATGTCTGTCCTTTATGTTAAAGCCTGTCCAGGGTTGTCCATGGACTCCTAGGCCCTGGAGAGAGGAGGTGGCAGAGAGATGCAAAGTGGATGCCCTGGGTGGCAGCAGAGGTTAGAGAGAAGAGCTGGTCCCAGCAGGACAGGTGGTCTGGAGAGGCCCTTCCTACGGATGGGCCTCCACTCTTGATCCTCCCTGACTACAATCCCCTCTCTCTTTCCTCCCAGACCCCTCTGGCCACTTCGTGGTCCTGCCTCTTGCCTACAATCCTGATTTGCTACCACTGTTGGGAAAGTGCCCTCTGAGAGAGAGTGACTCACAGCAGACCATGATAATTCCAAGCATTTTTACTTGAATGACTGCTACTTATTTGTCCAAAGACACAAAGAAGGAAAAGAAGTTAAATGCCTAAAAGGCTGTTCATTTAAGTCTTCATTAACGTATGTAGTTTTTCTCATTAAATGTGGACATATCTGACAGCCTCAGGCCGACCCCCCAAACTCAAGATCTCACAGGCTTGGCTGTGAGAGCAGTTCCTTGGCAACTTAATTAAAAACCAAAACCTTTTTCTGTGGAGGAAGCTTGTGATCTTCTTCTGCCTTAGGAAAATGAGTTGTTTAATTATAGCTGGCAGCTGAAAATAGTATCTTTCTAACCAATGGTTAGAATGGGTTGCTGTTCCCTCCCTCAGAAAGTCTTATTTAAAGATGTCTTATACCTGTCTGGTTTTTTCCACTTCTATTTCTGAGCAGGCCTTAGAGCCAGCCATGTGGTAGGATGACACATGAAGCAGGTAAACCACAAAGTGTATAGGTCTCCTCTGTTTTCACAGATACATAGAATCAAAAGACCAGATTTTTTCCTTTGGATTTAAGTAAATGGTTTCTGTTCAAGGCAAATGTGAGTGTAAGAAGACATGAGGCCACATGTACCAATCCCGGCACAGCTGTGCAAGTGGAGAAATGACAGAGGTACTTCTCCCCCATCCCTGCGTGAAAACTTGGTAGAATCCCTCTGGCAGCACTTGTAGGCTGCCAGGCCTTTGCCTGGCCACCCTTTCAGTTACACCAAACTCCTTGTGGGAGCTGCTGTGGCTGAAGTGGGACTGATGGCAAACACTCCTTTGAGAGCTGACAGTGGTTTCTGTGAAAGGTTTTACAGCATATTATAGAGTTTTATCAGATTTTCCCATGAATGGGATGTCTCCAAAATGCATGTAAGAATGCTAGCTGCATCCCAGGTGATCTAGGAACACATGTACCTCTAGCCACTTAAATGAAACATGTCTCTCCCAAGAAATGTAGAAAAGGGGCTTTCTCATATTGTAAGACAACATTATGTTCTGGCTGCGGTGACTCTCAGGGATAGCTTCTGAAGCTTCAAAGAAAGTGAGAGGAGAGATGCACCACTCCAACTTTGCTCTCCATACCTAATTCCCACTGTGCAGGGCTTTAAACAGCTGCCACCACTTGGTGTGCAAGTTCCAACAGCAATCTGCTGTAGGGATCATGCACACTGTGCAATCTGCCTGAGTATCAGCAAAGCCAGTGCCATTTACTCTGACCCTGCAAGTGTTTTGTCTAACCTAGTAGTAGGTTTTAGCACTCTTAGTTAAGCTCATGTGCAGTGAGTTCTTGTAGTGCTTCAGGAGAAAATTATATTGGTGGCAACATCTTTTGGACAGCCAAGGTGCCTGCAGCAGCTTACAGAACTTATTTAAAGTTGCTGTGATTGAGCTGCTGAGATACCTGGGGTTTCAGGCCAGCAGAAAGACATTTATAGACAATAAAATGGTTTTAATGTCTCAGATATTGCTATTATTCATCTCTCTTAATGATTTGTGTGCTAGAATCATAAAATGTTAAGGGGTTGCAATGGACCTTAAAGATCATCTAGTCCCAGCCTCCCCTGACATAGGCAAGGACAACTCCCACTAGAATAGGTTGCTGAAGGCCTTGTCCAGCCTGGCTTTGAATTGGAATACTGGCCAGAGTTGGAATATTGACAATCTACCTGGGCAGCCTGCCCCAGCATCTAACCACCCTCACAGTAAAGAATCTCTTCCAATATAGTTACTGAACTGCATTAGAAAATCCCGTAAGCGCTCACAGCTTTCAAATGAAATTGATGTCAAATGTTTTACAAGTTGGTCCACTCTAAATAAAGTGCAGCACTAAACATTTATATGTGGTACGTTCTTTGTTTTGTATCATGTTTTCCTGTCTCCTTTCCTGCTTTACTATTCTTCCAGAATATCTGCCAAAAAATTCACTGAGAACTTAACACCATATGCTTTCCCAGTTCTCTGAGTGGTAGAAGATGAATGTGTGTAAGTTATTTCATTTATCCATTTATTTCTTTGATTAAACCGGACTATTTTGATTTGGCACAGAAATACTAAGGGAAGATTTCATTTAAGAGACTGAGATTTTTGTCCTCAGTTTCCACAGCAAAGCATGTTATTAAGACACTACATTAAATACAGACTTTGAAATCTCAGCTTTGCTTATTACATTGCTTTCTGTAATGGCTCCATTGAAGATAGTGGAAACACTCCTATTAAAGCAGAGGGACTTGGGTTAGGACATAAGTTGTGGGCATCATCAGAGAAGTCAAGAAGAGCAATGTGTCCTTGCAGCCCAGAAAGCCAACCATGTCTTGGGCTGCACCAAAAGCTCCATGGGCAGCAGGGTGAGGGAGGGGATTCTGTCCCTCTGCTCTGCTCTGGTGAGACCCCACCTGGAGCGCTGCATCCAGCTCTGGGGCCACCAACATGAGGAGGACATGGACTTGTTGAAGTGGGTCCAAAGGAGGCCATGAAGACGATCAAAGGACTGGAGCACCTCTCCTATGGAGACAGGCTGAGAGAGTTGGGGTTGTTCAGTCTAGAGAAGAGTAGGTTCTGGGGACACTTTAGAGCAGTTTCCAGTACCTGGAAGGCCTAGAAAAAATCTGGAGGTAGGATATGGGGGGAATATCTTTAAACGGACAGATTTAGATTATATATTAAGAAGAAATTCTTTACTGTGAGGGTAGTGAAGCACTGGAACAGGTTGCCCAGAGAAGGTGTGGATGCCTCATCCCTGAAAGTGTCCAAGGGCAGGTTGGACAGAGCTCTGAGCAGCCTGGTCTAATAGAAGGTGTCCCTGCCCATGGCAGAGGGCTTGGAACTAGATGATCTTTAAGGTCCTCTCCAACCCAAACTATTCTGTGATCACAGAAGTCATAGAATTTCATGATACAAAATAAGGATGAGAGCAGAATTCCATCCTTGCAGGGTAACTTTTACTTAATAAAAGTAGCATGAACATTATGGTAGGATTTTTTCACTATCCCTATACTCCCTTGCAAAATATTTTCCATTTGTGGCTGTATGTGAAAGCTCTCCTGGAAATCAGAGGGTTGAGAGAACATTTCGATTAAAGATTTCTGCAGACCTCGGCTCCCAGGCTGCCACTTCCATTCCTGCCAAATAGCCCCTCATTCACACCCCAGGGAAACATCTTTTGAATATTCAGATTTTTTGCTCAGCAAAATAAATGTAGCTTTCCTAAGGACAAAGAGAGTCTGTAAATTGAGCCTGTCTGGATCTGAAACAATTATTATGTGGTAAATCTAAATGCTCCCAACAAAACCACATCCATCATTAGCTGGAACTAATGTAGTGGAGTTGATTCAAGCCCCTTATAAACTCCTGTTAAAATCAGCTGGCTCTAATGCCACTTGCATAGACAAAACCTGAAACCTCATTTAGTGTCTGATCATAATAAGAATACTTCTTTTGGGGGGATCCAATGCAGCATAAAGTAAAGGAGAAGTGAGATATACTCAAAATATTTCCACCGGTCTGTCTGGTAAGAGTAATGGCAAAGCTGACTCATGAAGAGACAAGAAACTCAAATAACAAGTGTGATTGCCCTTTATTGCACAGTCTGAGTAAGAGCCTTTTCCTGCTGTTTAGTCCCAATGTCTACACTCACTTTTTAAACACAGATAATTGCATGAGGCAGATTCTCCCCCAGCCCCCGACTGGTAGTCTAGACTCAATTCATCAGGAGTACAAAGATGAATGAGATGCATTCAAGTTGCTGCAGCTTAGAGAAATGTCTTCTATGGTTAAAATGAGGATGTCTGCTTTTGGGGAGATTGTTTTGAGATAGCACAGATGCAGTTGTGACACTGATTAGGTATTTTGTTCAGAGTTCACCCATAACCATTTATTATACACAAATATTCTAAAAACTGGAGCTGTACTGGGAAGTATATCAGCCCCGAAGGTTTTTAACTGTCCTCTAGGTTTATGGAAGGATGGATCATGTTATCCCTGTAGCAAGAATGTCATGGTTACAATACTTACGTTAGTAAAGATACCACAGCAAAACAGCAACAGACCTTTCAGTCTGCCACAGCCTCAAATTCATTTTCCTTTTCTCAGCTGCTATGCCACAGCCATCACCACAGTGCTTTGGTACCTATGCAAAGAATATTATGCATTAACCAGTAACTACTAGAAGTTCAGCAAAAGCTAAACTCAAGCCAAAAAAAAAAAAAAAAAAAACCAGCAGTATGCCTTCCTTAAATTTTCTATATTTTAAAATTTCCTTGAGAATGCACAAAAATATTTAAAATCTACTCTTCCTTTCCATTTTTTCCTCCCCTTGGGAAATGCTGCCATATGAGATTTTTGTCCCTAAATTGAATAGGAAAATCTCAGTAGCTAGTTTTGATCATTTGTGGAGAGACCCTGTGTTCAGTGGCTTCTTACAATACAGAAAGATTATTATACAGAAAACTATTATTTCACCATAAACTCATTTCAGAGTAAAGGATAGGGTAACTGCTACAGATTTGATGAGGCTCATACTGAAAATATGAAGTGACCATGTGTCTTGGTTTTTGGAGACAAAATTTTAGGAGGAAGCACTCCGGAATGAGCACCTCCTCTCACGGGACAAGGACCTCCCCTTTTCCTCCATCAATGAGACAAATGGGTCACAAGAAGTGAAAGTGGGGAAAAAAAATAAACTGTTTATTAACACACAAACAACATAGGGTAGAACAGGATAAAAAAACAAACAAACAAAAACCCCCAACCAAACGAACAAAAAAACAACCTCAAACTACAACAAATTCCCAGAGAGGGAACAGACACACGGGCTTGGACCAGCCGGGGCCACCCCCGCAGGCTCCCTGGACCGCCAAGGAGGGAAGGAAGGCAGTGAGGCAAGGGGGAGGGAAAGGAAAAAGAACAAGAAAAAACCAATAGAACCTTTTTCCAGCCAGCCGGAACACAAAAGAAACCCAAAGATCAACCCAGCGCTCCCAGCGCACTCCCCCCTCAGTGCTGCCCAGCCCCCCGAAGCCCCTGAGCCTTTGGGCTGAGCCGTTCAACAGCCCTGCACTCGGCCCTGTGGCTCCGGCCCCGCCCCCGGGTCCATCGTAAAGGCACAGCGTCCTCGGGCATAGAGCGGGCCACTAAAGAATAAAGTGGCTTCATAACATCAGGCCAGGACATCATGATAGTCCTACATTCTATATTTTGGATTTTTTGCAACTTTCTAAACCAGTAAATGATCCCTTACCAGAGTAGTTCTTAGTAATTTTGTACCAAAACCTCTGCAGAACATGAAAATTTCACAGGTGCACACAGATATTGACTATCTGCATTACAGAAGGCTACCTCTAGACTATTCAAGTAAGTAGCCACAGGCCCTTAAGCTTGGACATATATGGATTTGCAGAGAAAAACATGGCGTGATTTAATCCCGGACCAACTAAAACTCTCCCAAAGGATTCCTGGGCGTGGTCCAAAAAGTGCCATGAGCCAGAGACTTCTCCCAGTAGACAAATGCAGTGTGGTCATACATTTTTCTTTTTGATAATAAGTATGCCAGCCAGCTGTATCTGTTGCCTCAGGGGTAGGACAGGGGCTCTGGCACTATTTAGTTCATCAGTATAGAAGACAGCCATGAAACAGCACTCAGTAGTGTACCACAGTTGGCAGGTTGTCCTGGTTAAAAGAATCTTAATGTTTTTGGCCTGTCATCCAAGAGCATCTCACTTAGGTGGTGTGACTCTACAGTGTAGGCTTGAGGGCTAACAGCAGTTGTGACCTGCAGTAGATACCATGTGACTGTTCCCACTAATAGAACTCAGTATCCTTATCTGCAGAAAGCCATGATGAGGGGTGTTCCTTATTTCAGGTGTCCTGTTGGAATGAAGAGGCACTGGGAAATGTGGTATCTGAGGACCAGGGATTCAGTGGTGGGGCTGGACAGTGCTGCAGAACACTGGCTCAACCTATTTCCCCTGGGATAAACAAGAACAGCGGGAATCTTCCTTTTCCCAGCTCCTTCTGTAAGTCACTCAAAGCAAAAAAGTTCCCTTGGTCCCTCTGAAGTCAATCTCATCTTAACAGCTCCCAGCTGCCCATATTTTTTGCAGGGTTTCAACCTCCAGTTCATCTGAGCACCTCTGAAGGATACTTCTCTGCTTGCCTCCAAGTTACTCTTAGCTGGATTTTAGCGAACTCTGTGGGGACATGGCTGGCAATGTTCACACTTGTCTCCAGCCTGAGGAGATCGCAGCCAGCAGTGCTGGAGCTGGTGCAGTGGGCTGCCTCATGTTTTTATCCTGTCAATATAGCAGCCAGTGCTGGCTGTGCTTGATTGATTTTAAGAGCAGCAAATTACTGTGCATTTTTAACAATGCTGCTTCTCTTTCTGAGACGTTAATAAATCAGCTTTTGAAAAGGGTAGAATAGTTTGCTTTCTGATACTGCTGAGATTTAGAAACCTGTGGTAGTACAAATGTACAGGGGAAATTGCATCTTACCCACCTGTAGTGCTTGTGTCCTTAAACTGAATGGTTGGCTAGGAGCAGCTGAGAATTTATAATAAGTATGAGCAAACTTCATATTTTAAGACACAATAATGAGAAAGAATAGTAATAATTATTAGAATCCCACATCTCATTAATTACTGTCTCTGATAACTTCTGTGGAATTAAAGAGAAAGAACCCAAATTCTAGGAGCATTTTTTTCTGCAATACTAGATTTCCTCCTGAAAAAAAAAAGTAGAAATGAGTAAAATGACTTATAGATGGGAACTTGAGTTTGGAAACATAGTGCCTTTGGAAACAAAGAGTCTGTATGTGGGGAATTCAGAGGAAAAAACCCTGAGTCCTCACAGAGTTTCTTTAATGTTAACTGTCTTGCCCTGTTTTTCCTGCGTCCTGGCATTGCAGCCGCCCTGGATAGCTGTGACCCTCAGTTTCTCTTCCTGCACACAGCTCATTTCTTTCCCCATGCCAGAGCAAGGCCAAGGAGGGAAGACAGCTTTTTGCTCATTCCCTGCTCTTCCTATGCAGAGGAGAACTTAGTCCTTAGCACCACCAGCAGAATGTGGTTTCCATTAGCAGATCTGTGACACTGCCACTGGGATGAGTGATGACTCATGAGGGCTGAGGGGAAGAGGAAGATGACAGGGTAATAAGGCAAAGTAATTATTTGCTGCTTCATTGTGAAAAGTTCAGGTTTTTTATGTTCTCTTTCCCAACTGAGCAAAGCAAAGGTTCTTGTCTTCACACTGAACCCTGTGTTAAAGCATTATGTTTTATCTTAACCATGTCTTCATAGTCAGTGTTTACAGATATTTCAGGTTTTGGCAGCTGCCTGTTTTGGTTTCTTATCACTTACCACCACATGATTTCTCTCCTCCACCACTCTCCATACACAGATCCTTTCCGAAGGCCCTGTCTCTTGAGATACTCATTGGAAGTTTGCCTACAGACCATTTCATGCCCAGGAGAGGACCAATGAGTAGGTGCTGTGTGAGGGCAGAATTGTGGCTCCCCTTTCTCCTGTGCATTCTCTGGTCAGGCATCAGCCTTCACAAGGGGGGTCCTCCTGAGGACAGAGGTCCTGCAGCCTTTAGCTGTGTTTGAAGAACATCTGGCTCAGCTCTCCAGGGTGTGAAATGGGGTGGTGGGCAACTGCCTGCATGCAGCCACTTTCTGAGGAAGAAATAATGCTGTGGGAATGAGGGAGATGTCCCTGCCTTGTGCATCAGTGGATTGCCTGCATCTTTTACATCTGGGAATTAGCAGCTTCTCCTGATTTTGACACCCTCATGCTTTTTCCCTTCCTTTTTCTGGGATACTTGTCATCATGTGCTCTTTCACTATCCCATGCTGCAGGTGATGAACTTAGTACTCAGCTTAAAGGTTTTCATATCTAGGCTTCCCAAATACTAGAGGAACAGCTTAAAAGGAGCCTCCTGATGGAAGGGGTACCACATGGTGATCAATGACAAAAGCTACCAAGAGGTCTCTGCAGCCCAAACCGATGAAGCTTAGTAGGAGGAGGGACGAAGGAGACTTGCTCCTTTGAGGAGACTTAAAATGACATGCCTTAATATGGCATGCATTTGGAGACAATGGATTTTATCAGTTAGAGAATGGCTTGCCTTACAGATGACAACCTTCTCTCTTGGCCCAAAACAACTGAATTGGGAACTGTCAGCAGCTGTTTAACTTGAGCATTTTCTTTGAAGAAGTGCTGTGGCTTTACATTGGAGTCCTAAGACCCAGGAAAGTTGTAGGCTGTGGGGCAAACTTAGAATTTAAAACTTAAAACTTTCAGTGTCCAGACTTGGGTGAGGGTGACTCCATCCCAGTGCCTCAGTATGATGGATAGCCACTGATCTCACGTGTGCAGTCAGCTTGGGCACCAAGCTTCAAATCGCACAAACCATGAGTGGCTGCAACATGCAACTGGTCCATGCACTGCTGCAAGGTCCAGTTCTGCTGTTATCTACACCAGCAAGCACTTCAGTGGGGACGACCCACTAAAACAAACACAGCCATCTCCCAGTGCAGCCAAGAACAGACCCTGAGCTCTGTCCAAATGAAATGGAGCAAAGAGACCCTAAACCTCCTCATCAGGAAGGGGTCTGAGCATCTCGATTCTGCTCACTGCTTAGTACTCCTACAGATTTTGTCTTTAGTGAACTAATCTCAATATCTCATGACAAATCACCAAACCATGTCCCAATAAAAATGATGCCAGCAGTTTGTGGTGAATTTCTGATGCATTTTACCATTTCTTTAACAATTACAGCTCTATTTAGAATGGAGTGGATTATATTGCTATGCAGTTTTAGAATGATAAATTGCAGGATATTAAAAGATTCTTCACTGAATGCAAACAATAGAGAACTTAATTATTGCTCAGAGTGTCACTGTAGTATTATGGAACAATTTAAAATTCAACTTGCCTGGTTAGATTTATTTTAAGTCTGACATTTTCAGCCCTAGCTTTCACTTTCTGGGTCTCTTTTTCACTCTGACAACACATCAATCTATTTTCTAACAGTTCTAAGATTAAAATAATCTCTCTTAATCTAATTTTTTTCTCCCTTATTTTATGTTGGGAAAAAAGATCTATCTGCAAATCCAGCATGGTACAGGAAATATGTTTATATAGGAGACAAATTCAGACCAGCAGCATCTGTAATCTATGAATCTTTCTTGTCATAGATAAAGCTCCCTCAAAATTCTCAAAGAACAATCTTGCAATGAAAAATGCTGTTTAATTGAAACAATGTTTTTGGGAAAAAATCAATTTCTCTAAAACTCCAATGAGGAGAAGCCAAAACATTTCATTGCCACTTTATTAGTGCATTAGGATAATAGATTGCAATCTAGACTACTAGGTTAGAAATGTTCATTGTAATAACAGAAATGTATTTCCTGTTAAGTATGTAGCATTTTCCCTGCAATGTAAAATTCAAAGGGATGTATTTAGAATAGGTTTTTTCCACTGATCCCAGACATATTTTGTTCTTTTTTTTTTTTTTTTTCATTCAGAAATTTCAAAATGTTATCCCTTGTCATGATGTGGAACAATTTGTGAGTATCAGGGCATTCTTTGCTAAAAAGACACTCCTATTGTTGTGTCCCTTCATCTGAAGGAGAGGCACCCAGGGGCAGCAATCAGACCCCCACCTGCTGCACTGCATTAGTGCCAGAGACCCCTTTCCCAGGGACAGGCCACAGTCTGCTGCAGCCAGCATCTTCTATGGCTGTAGAGCTCCAGCCAAGGCTTGTGCCATCAAAGCTAAGCGTGACATGACAACATCTGAGGAAGGACTTACACCCACATCAGTCTGAATGGCTCATATCTGTTACTGGATACAGCTCCAGTCTCTGTGCCCCGTCCAAAACCATCTGAGCGGAGTTTATCTCACCCAGCCTTGTTCCAATATCAGTGTACAACTGTCATTCTGGATATGTTGGTGGAGAGAAGCAAGCATCTCCAGAGACTGATCATCCAAAGGCACAGGGCTGGATTTCTCCTCACAAGTGCTGTTTCTTGCCAGTGACTAAAGATGATGAGCTGCAGTTTCAGCACAGACGAAATCCCTAGGATTTGGGTGGCTGCATTAGGGGATGTCTGGTTTTTGCACAGTCCACATCTGTGAAGTGATGTCACCCCCAAAAGCACTTGTGAAGGACTAGAAAGTTTCAGAAATCTGAGTTACAGTATGACCACAGAGATTTTGGGTCACTGTAAGCAAAGAGGCCACCTCTGATGAAAGAGGTGGGCACTACGCCATGGCAGGCGTAGTTTGAACAGGACTTTCCTGAACTGGCTCTTTCACTGGAGGGCTCATCATATGCCACTGTGTCCTCAAGGGAGAGGTTCTGATACAAAATATCTTTAGGCATCTTTGCAACTTTAAGCATATAATTCCGGTATGCAACGCTTGTCCTCTGCATCAAGCACATCTAGTGCCAGTCAGTAGCCCTGGCAGTGGCCAGGCACATAAATGACACTGAAATGTTGTGCCCTGTGGGAGACCACTATGGATGGAGATGCAGTTGAGTGTTCTCTGCCTGATCTGCCAACAAAGCATTTCACTTCCTGCTGCATGTGGTCTTTCAGGACCACAACTCCTGCAATCTCCCATTAGGCTTGAGGAAAAATTAGGAAGACAAAAAGTTACAGTTGTGAGTGATCAAACATCTTGTTCTGAGGGGATGACACAGGAACATGACATTCACAGTCCCTAAAAATCTGTAACCAGAAACTTTGCAAAGTGGCTTGAGGAAATTTCAATACCACTTTAATAAAGGGAAATATCTGCTGAGATTTAAATCACCTTTGAGAGAAGAACACAAAGTACAAAACACACGCATTAAAAATAAAGAAATAAGTGATCTTCAAGGCTCCATAACAGGAACAAAATGTCATTGTCAGGTTTGCAAGTTGTTAGCTGCTGTATCCTAAGTTCTGTATTTTGGTTCATTAGATCTCATTCTTCTTCCCTTGTAATAGATATCCAAGGAAGTTCCCCAGTGCCCTGTTGTAGATACAAAAATACTGCTTGTTACAATCCGGTTTAGACCCAGAAAAGCAAAGAGAGCTAAGTCTCTGAGCATAAACCGGAAAGAACTTAGAAGGTTCAAAATATCCCCAGAAATGAGATTAAAACCAAACGAGGTTAGATGTTGATGCCAAAAAATGGATGTATTTTATTTAATAGTAAAAGAGGCAAAGAGAAGGGAAGAGAAAAGAAAGAGAGAAAGAAAAAGAAGTGTGCGTGGGGGCTGGGGGAACAGGGGGAGGTGACAGGGGTTAGGTGAAAGCATGTCACCCATCTGAGGGTCCCAACGACGTCTCGTTGCTCCCCTCCATCTGGTCTGCTGGTGGTGAGGGTCCCCCATCGCCACTGTGGCCACACTGCACCATGCTGCCACACGCCGCCACACGCCGAAGAGTGCAGAACTCCGTGGATTAATATACACCGTGGGCCAGGTGGGAACGAACGCCCATGTGTCTCCCCTCGCAGGGGCCAGCTTTACACTGTCCCTTGCAACACTGAGGGTCTGTTGCATCACCTCTGGTGCTCTGGTGCAGGGTCTGGAGACCCCTTTGAGGGAGGCCCCTTTGATGGGCCATGTCACCCCTTCTGCTGTGGGTAAGCTCCCCCCCAGTGAGCACCCCTCAGCTGGGCTCTGCACAGTGGAGGATGGGCAGTCACTGTACCTCTGACCAGAGGCTTTTCCCAGATACCCAGAGCCTCTCCTCCCTCCACCCCTTGGTGCGAGGGTCTGTGTGAGCCTGGCAGCTGATAGCCCTGGGGCTGTGGTCCTCATCTTGGAGGTGTTAAGCCTGTGCTCAGTGAATGTCCCCAGCCCTGAGTTGTTACTTTATCTTATCTTCATCAGTGAACGATGTCAGGCCTCAGTCAGGGCCCCATTCAGGGTGTGTTCTCTTCAGCTTTTGTAATACAGTTTTAAAAAGTCCTTTAAGAAAATGTTTAAGTCATAAAATATAATATTTCAGTCTCTGACACTGCTAGCAAGGATTTTCTTGCTATTTTCTAAGTCCGTGAGAGACTTTTCTCTCTCACAGAAGAGGTAGCAGAGTTATGTAAACAACTAAACCACCTGCAACCTTGAAAAGTCTTGTTTATGGTATAGTAGAAAAATATTTTGACAATGGATGTTTTAGGATTTTAGCCAATCACCCCCAAGGGGTGGCTGATCCTTTGTCCAATTAGACTATGAAGAAAAAGGTCTATAAAAGAGTTTGTAAAATAATTAAATAAATCAATCTTGCTGCACAATTCCTGCCTGCTGTATCTTCTCTCCTGCTTCTCCCTATGGCTGTGGGACATGGTGATGTACCCTAGGGCCCAGGCCTGCGGTAATACCCTGTGACTGCAGCAAGCACAGCCCTGGAGAGCCAGTGGCCCTGAGGAGTCGGGGGGGGGGTGTGGGGGGTGTGGGGGTGGGGATAGTCCATGTGTTGGTGGTCAGTCTTACAGACAGAGCAGGTCACATGCACAAGGCTGCTCTGGGACAAAGCCATGCCCCATGTCCCCATGCCAAAGGAGAATGGGATGCCCTACACCAGCAGTGCTGCCAGCCCCACACGAAGGCTTGTGCCCATGGTGAAGTGGAGGCAGCTCAGGGCATTTGTGTGACCCAGCTCTTCTCTGGCCCTGGGTGCTGTCATCTCCTGCCTTTAATTGCTAGTGAGAATTCCCAGATGTACCTGGAGACATAAGCTGCATTTTCTCCTATGGGTGCTGAACTAACTCTGGATTTAACTGCTTCCTGTGAGGAAGCTACAGAAGGAGGTTTTGGGGAGTTTGACTCTCTACAAAAAGCCAGGGTTTATTGATAATTTCCAACCTTACCACTGTTGTCATGCTTCTGTGTGACAGTGGCAAGAAAATTTATGCCTGCTCTTCCCTAACAATGAACAGAGTATCTTCATAATAAAAGTAAATGGGATTTATCTCTCCTAGTCATCCACTTCTCTGCTGCACCAGACCCAGCTTCTCCCTTTGATTTTTTTAGCCCCTATCTCTGGTTTCCTCCCATAGATGTAAAGAGACAGGATCTACTGCCTCTGTCCTCTTACTCTTCCTCCTGGTTGCAGACATGGGTATGCTGGATTTTGCTGGGATAGAATTAATTGTCTTTGTACTGGCTGGTACAGGGCCGTGTTTTGGATGTGTGCTGAACACAGGGTTGATAATATAGAGATGTTTTGGGTTTTGCTGACCAGCGCTTGCACAGAGCCAAGGCCTTTTCTGCTTTTCTTACTGCCACACTGGTGAGGAGTTGGGGGTGCATGGGAGGCTGGGAGGAGGTACAGCTGGGACAGGTGACGAAAACTGACCAAAGGGAGATTCCATACCATGTGATATCATGCTCAGTATATAAAGTAGGGGGAAGAAGGAGGAAGGGGAGATGTTTGGAGTGATGGTGTTTGTCTTCCCAAGTCACTGTTACGTGTGATAGGACCTTGCTCTCCTGGAGATGGCTGAACACCTGCCAGACCTTGGGAAACAGTGTTTTAATTCACTATTTTTCCTTTGCTTGTGTGTTGGGCTTTTGCTTTCCTTATTAAACTGCCTTTAACTCAACCCACGAGTTCTCCAGCTTTTACCCTTCTGATTCTCTCCCTGACCCTGCTGCTGGGGGAGTGAGTGACTGCTTGGGGCTTGGCTGCTGGCTGGGGTTAAAGCATGACAAGGCTCATTTCTTTTGCATGCACCCTGTGAGTCACCAATGATCAGATGCTCTTCACAGCGGGGAGCAATTGGAGTTAGCTGGCTTCAGGCTCTGGCAGCCCTTCCACTTTTGACACCAGCAAATTGCACTATTGGCAACATCTTTTTTTCCCTAGGCTCCAGGCTGAGTTTGAGAAGAACATGGCTCATCTCTTGAATTTTTCTGCTGTTCAATAAACTATTTTCTTTAAACAAGTTAAAAGAGGATGTTTTTCCCAAGACATCATGAAATATTTATTTACTATTTGGAGCTCTTCAGTAAGTAACAAAGGTCTCAGTTTGGGAAAACACAAAAGTTTCTGTAAAACAAATGTGAGCTTGCTAGCTGAATATTAAAATGCAGGATGGGTGAATTAGTAACTAATTCATGCATAATAAAACCCATATGCATCTAGAACTAATTAGCCAGTTGTTTTGATTCAGGGAATGTTTGATTAACAGCCTCACTAGCTGCTCACTTTCCCAACTACATCAAAATTAACACAAATGGAAATGACATTCAGATAAAATTAATAATTTAAATAATAAGAAACTCAGATTTTGTGGATGTTTTCATAGATGGCCAGAAATCACTGAATTTTAGTTTTCTGTGCCTGAAAAATCTGTAGTTATTTGATTAGGGTTAACTAAGATCCTTAACTTACTTAAAACAAAAAGCTGATACTAAAAACATTTGGCAGTGGCAAGATGTAAATACTGAATACCTCATACTATAGTAAGGCAAAACTTTGTTCAAGTGTTTCAGTGGCTGAAATTTCTGAGGGAGGGAAGAGGGGTGAAATATCAGCCCAGAGTGCACCTCCTCTGCCCCTGTGTGCCAGGCAGAGCCTGTGCCAAGGCCTGGCTTGTCCTGTGCATGCACACATCCATTGGACTGAGGAGAATGAAACTTAAAAGATCGTCCAGTTCCAACCTCCCTGCCATGGACAGGGACACCTTCCATTAGATCAGGTTGCTCAAAGCCCCATACAAACTGGGCTTGAACACTTCCAGGAATAGGGCATCCATAACTTCTCTGGTCAACTTGTTCCAATGCCTCAGAATAAAGAATTTTTTCCTAATATCCAATCTATATCTATGCTCTTTCAGTTTGAAGCCATTCCCTCCCTTGTCCTGTCACTACGTGCCCTTGTAAATAGTCTCTGTCCATCTTTACATCTTAGGCTCCCTTCAGGAACTGGAAGGTTGAAATTAGGTCACCCTGAAGCCTTTTCTTCTCCAGGCTGAGCAAACGCAAGTCACTCAGCCTTTCCTTGTAGGAAAAGTGCTCCATCTCTCTAATCAATTTGGTGACCCTCCTCTGGAGTCGCTTCAACAGGTCCATGTAATGCCCTGTAATGTGGCATGACAGGGAATAACACAGTCATCCACAACGGTTTTGCCATTGCTGTCTAGATCCAATAACAAACTAGATGCAGGAGCATTTAATGTTGAATTGCCTAGCCCATGCCAGGGAATGCTCTAAAAAGGCTGGAATGGGTCTGTGTAGCAGACTGGGGACTTCAGCTAATTTAACCTACAGTAATTACTAACCTGTGCCAGGGATCACCTAACCTTAGTTACAGACCAGTCTACTCTAATCTTGCATATAGAAAACATACCATCACAAATAGTATGTTTCTGAACTTTACTGAAGTTCCTTGTTCAAGCATAAGCAAAGGTAAAAGAGCTGAAACTCTAAAATTGTGTTTCCTTTAAAAACTCTCAACAGTAGCTTTTTATTTTTATGTCAGTGCTAGAAATGTAAGTCACTCAGGTGCAGAGTAGTCAAGAATAAGAATAAGAATAAGAATAAGAATAAGAATAAGAATAAGAATAAGAATATACTTAGAAGTGAACAGAGATGGGATGGGATTCAGTTCAAGACTGAGATAAACACATTTATGTGCCTGTATATTGGTAGCTACAGGAGTCTGAAGGGCCTAAGCAGGCTTTGTAGTCAAAATAGTCCTAGAGTGACTTCAATTGTCTAAACCTATTGGAATTTGAAGCTCCATAGAACATCTATGAGTTCTGCACAGTAACAGCCATGGACTTACAATACAGGATAAAAGTTTCATTCATTTCCACAGATAAAGATATCTGATGATCAGTTTGTCCCCTGCAGATCCATAATTTCCAGCGGATACTGGGAATATGTCCCATTTGTCCTAAAAAATCCATTACAGTTGTTGTGGCTCCAGGGGGTCTGAATATCCTTTTGGAAGCAGAAGTCATCCTTGGACCACAGGGCAAATATTTTCTTCTTCAGAATGAGCTACCCAACAGTGCTGCGAGGGTGACCCAGCACTGGCACAGGTTGCACAAGGAAGTCATGTAGTCTCCATCCTTGGTGATAATCAAAAGCCATCCAGGCATGGTCGTGGGTAATTGTCTCTGTGTGGTCCTGCTTGAGCAGAGGGATTGGACCAGGTGAGCTCCAGACAACCCTTCCAACTTCAGCCATGCAGTGATTCTGTGGTACTGTGCTCATCTTGAACTGGTCATATGGATAACAAGAGGACTTATTTTTCTAAGATCACTATGACTAAATCTAGTCAATATTATGTATAGTTATAGACAATGATATCTATTAACTGAAATTCTTCAGGACTGGGTACAAAAGCCATTTTGTTGTGGTGTTTATTTACAGAACTGTAGCATGGGTGCTGGAAAAGTGGTGGCGATGCCTTTTCCTGGTCTTAAAATCAAGAATCAAACACGGTTAGAAGGGCAAAAGGGATTTTGATATTTGGTATTTATTTTAAGGATCCTTACATGCACACGTCCAGGTCATATGCACTGAAATGCACCCCGCCGAATGCCCACCCCAAAAGATTGGGATAACATTATAGGTTTTACTAATTAGCATATCTATCAAAGATTCCCCAATGAGAGGCTCAAGTGAGCCCCCCTCCCCAAGGAACCTTCCCCTGGATGGTTCTATCTTAGTTTACAGAATGTGGTCTGGAGAGGACCTTGGGGTCTGGGGCACACTGATCCCTGGCTACAAAGCTTCTAAAATGTTTAGTCTCTTAGCTTGACAAACAGGTCCAAGAATGTAGGCAAAAAGCACTAGGAATACAGAAGCTGTAAAAAAAGTATAACAGGGGTATAAAATAAAAGGCAAAAAATCATCATGGCATCAGTGGGGTGTGAAGAAAAAAGAGCAGAAAAAATAAAAGAGAGTTATCTGGCAAGATAGTGAATTTTTGCATCTTTTTTTAGGGCTGTTAAGTGTTGCTGCATGCTGGAGAAGATAGGACAAGAACTGAACAAATACGAATTTGCCACAAAACCCCCACTTCATCCCTAACCTCCAGCCCAAATTTATGTTCTGAAGTATCTGCTTCATAAATTCTCAGTCTATAAAAATAATGTATCTGGATAATCTGATCGAATGATTAAAAGTGCTTAGTGTCACAGCTATTCTCATGGAAAACCAAGATATTCTTTGACATTAAGATAGTTATGTTAACATGCAGCCTTTTCAGATACAAGGCACTGTGGTTTTTTTATCTCCCTATAACTAGTGAGATAAAGATATAAAGGCTGCCTTGACTGCTGTACCAGAGACCTGTGCCTCACCTTTGCTAGGATTTTGAGCAGTGACAGGTCCTTTCAAAAGCCTCTCAGTCACAAACCCCTTTTTTCTCTTGCAGCGAACACACAGAAACTTTGCTTGTCATTCAATCAAGATATCACAGTTGCCTTTCCACTTTTCCCTTGATGCCATGATGCTTTTTTTGCCTTTTCTTTTATACCCCTTTTATATACTTTTTTAATAGCTTTTTGTGTTCTTAGTGGTTTTTTTGCCTACATTCTTAGACTTATTTTGTTAAGCTAGGAGACTAAACATCTTAGAAGCCTCCTAGCTAGGGATCAGTGTGGCCCAGACCCCAAGGTCCTCTCCAGAACACATTCTGTAAACTAAGACAGAACCATCCAGGGGAAGGTTCCTTAGGGAGGGGGGCTCACTTGAGCCTCGCATTGGGGAATTTTGGATAGATATGCTAATTAGTAAGACCTATAATGTTATACCAGATCTTTTGGGGGTGTGCATTGTGGTGTGCATTTTGGCCCATTCCACCTGGACGTGTGCACCTAAAGATCCTTAAAATAAATACTGAGGTAAAACCCCTTTTTCCCTTCTAACCATGTTTGATTCTTGATTTTAAGACCAGGAAAAGGCATCACCCTTATATTGTTATATTTTTCTTTCTCTTTTCATTGCCTAACACTTTCTTTTTTCAAAACCTTTGGAACAGGCTACTTGTCAGTGATAAATATATTTGGACACTGTGCCAAATTGTTCTGAAAACATTGCCAAAATGGCAATGGCGTGTTAGAAATATGACATTTGTTATATTCTTTGCTCCTGAGTGAAAATGCTGTTTCTCCCACGGAATCCAACTGTAAATGCTTCTTCCCATTGATACCCATTCGTTAATTCACTTTAAGCCCCCTTTGAATGTTGCAGGGCCTTCCAATGAAGAAGAGAAAGCTTTGGGAGAGCAGGCTCAACAGAACCCCCCCCAAAAAATCAAAGTCATCCAAACCATGTATGAAGCCTAATTCTGACGTCAGTCACATGTGAGTAATTCCTTCAGCTTCAGTGGAATTAGTCCTTCATTAAGCAAAGGAGAAAGGATCACAGTTAAGCTCACAAATATTAATTTAATCGTGGCAGATTTGTGTGTGAAAAGCCACTTGTACAATAGAGGAGGATGATCATCCTACACTTTTTGAAGTAGTCCTGCCTCTAAGTATTTCTTATCTCCCAGGGGCTCTCTTTGGTACTCTGTGATTTCATGCTTGGCTTAATACCAAGGCGATAGCTTGCCTTTGGTTTGCCTTTGGTTTGCCTTTGGTTTGGAGGATATACTTTGTTTCCAAAATCTGAGGTAAGCTAGAAAAATAATTACATTTTGTCTAAAAGTCAGAGTGAGTTTTTCTCCTCTCACGCTGATACAATCTGCTAGATTTAAAAATTGATAACTTGAAAAATGCTGAACACTCTCATTACAGCTGCAGATCAGCATTAAAAACAAGAAGTTATTTTTAGCAGCAAGGCATTCTTGTCTTTATTCATATGTTTCTTCACTGCAATATTAAATGGTAATTCACAATTCACACATTTTGACATCTTGCTACTTTTATCTTAATTTTCTTTTTAAAGAGAATGTCTCAAGATTTCAACATTAACACTGTGCTGGGTATCCTTGGAAGTCACCCCTGTTCTCAAATGAATCGGTCAGATTGGTTAAAGGACAATTGGCAGTACATTATTTGCTCATTTTCCATTCCTCATACACCTCAAATGCATGTTGACTGGACCAAGCCTTTAGAATATTAAAAGTTCAGAGTTTTGGATGTAAAACAGACCATTTGTGAACGAAACCCAATTTTGTGCTGAACATCTCAAAATGCAGGGCAGTTGGGCAGTAACAAAAAGATTTAGAAGCCATGTGCTTAGCAGCCATCACTTATGCTGCTGTGTTTTAAAACTCATCTCATGCTATTTCCACATCAGAAGAAGAGATGTTTGTTAACAAAATATGCCTATTATGTTAAATTCTGACCTTGGATAAATACTTGTGAAATACTGTCAAGGTGCCATTTTCACACAGTTTTCAAAGATTTTGTTCTAGCTGAATGCATTGCTGCACTCTTCAGGCAAATTGCTGCTCCATGAAAATTTTTCAGAAAAAGAGGAATATGACATGGGATCAGTTTTCTATCTTTTCACAAACTAGATGTTGAGGTCATGTAAAAATTCACTTTCTCAGAAAGGTTTTAATATTGGTGTAAACCTTACTGTATGTCAGACAACACTGCTGGGCAATTAATCAAGATTTTTATGGGTTTTCTAACTCCAGGTATATTAAAGAGTTAATGAAGCTGAAAGCCGTTATTAAACCTCTTCATAATTTAGAAAGAAAATATTTCAGAAGGAGGTTTAAACAAGATAATTAGACATTTGAAAACTTTCTCCGGTGCTTGACCTTACCAGTAGATTTCAAACAGTGCTTTGTGGCATAAACAAGCCTGCAAACAGGGCTGAGGTGCTGGCTGTAAGTTTTGACTACCTAGTCTTAGTCTGCAGGTTAGCCTGTGGCCCAACCAATGCCCCTTGTGGTGATGCGATGTTTTTATTGTATTTTGTATGTTCTTTGTACCCTAATGGTTTGTCCCTACCTTCCCCACTTCTATTCCCAGTTGGCCTGTCCCAGATTCAAGCCACTCCCCCGGTGCTCCCAAAAATGGTTATCCCCGCTCTTTGTTCTGGCTCCTTCCCTGCCAATCGCCCAAACCCCTCCCGGAGTTCTGGATTGTTCTGTGTCTGTCACCCAAGCCCTCCCTAATTACCCTTATATGGTCCCCGTCAATCCCCCGAGACCCTGCCCCCTCGGATACCTCCCCTCTTGGAAATCCCCGAAACCTCGACGCCCTATTGGGGCATGTGACCCCTCTCCCTCCACCCACCAAGACCATTGGACCAGATGTGAGTCCTTCCATCCAGCGTCCCTCCCTCCGCCTATTGGTCCCTAGTTGGGTTACGCCTCCTGTTCAACCCCCCTTTATAAGGTGTAGCAGCACTGCAATTGTTGCTTGTACACTGTGGATCCCTTTCAGTAAACTTGGATTACCTCCCATGGCAAGCCTCCCCGCTACTTTTTATCTTTTCCTTTGTCAAGGGCTGCTGACTGCCACAGTGCCTGCTGGAGCCTGTGCTCCCCTGGGTAGAGCAGAGGCTTCAGAGGAGCAGCTTTAAAGCTCCGTGCCTCCAGCTGCTCCCCACTCCTGCCGCACACCGCTGGAGCTGGCCTGGGCAGTGGACAGCAGCGGTCACTGCGACAGCCCCTGGTGAGGAAAGAAAGGGAGAGTTGTTTCTCTGGGTGTACCTTTGCAGGAGGACTCTTGAGGAATTCCATGGTGTCATGGTGTGTGCTGGAGAGGGTCTGACCACTCACTCCCTCATCTGGTTCAAGAGCTACGGCATCAAAAAACAGGAAGGAGATAAAAATAGCTGTATCAAGGTGTCAGCTTCAAAGGGAGTAGGCTTTGTTGTCCAGAACTTTCTATCCAGTCACTGTCCTACTGGAGCCAAGTCCAGCACCTAAAGAAATCCTTGGATTGCTTTTAGCACATTTGCTAGGGGGAACACATGAAGATACCAGTGGTTAACAAAGAGCTGGTGTTACTGACAAGAATGCCATGACTATTATATTTACATGACAATGATTTACAAACTTCAAAAATCACACCTGCACCTCCAGATTCCAGATATTTTATTTTAAAAAGAGCTTAAGATTGTTCTTAAATAGTTTGTTGCTACTTTTTAAATTTAGGTTTTATTTGTATTTAAAATCTTTTTCCCCAAACTTTTCTGTGGAAGTGCAAGCTAAGACTTTTCTGCCATCTCTGTATTTCATCATCTAGGTCCTTCCAAAGAGACACTAAATTACAGTACATGACAGACTCATAAGAGTTGTCACAGTGATGAAATTTTTTTCTGAACTGATCTAACAGTTCATCTGGAAAGAAAACAATCATGTTTCTTTTCTCGAGATTTAGCTGCACAGGTGAAGCTGATTTCCTAGGAAAAATAGCATGAGATAACCAGAAAATGTACATCTTCCTGTCTTATAATTTGATGTAATTTGTAAGAGGAGTCCTTTACATATTATCCCCTTGGCACCCAAACTTCGAGCTGACCTTGTGCCCATCCTCCTGTGGCTTGGATGTGCCACTTTTGGCTTATTGGCATTTCTGTAGTGGTGACCAAGCAATCCAAGTTGCAAAAGGTTTTGGAAGCAAGGCAGACCCTACACAGATGGCATCTGCAAAGATCATTATTATTTTTCACAAATGACAGCAAAGTAAGAAATTCAGCTCTTCGTCAGGAGCAGCATTTAATTTTGAATGCAATGGTTCTGTCACTCACAGAGCTACTTTTAGCTTTAGGGCTCAGTGCTGTGCCAATAGAAGTAATGGGAATTTTGTCATTGCCAGATGAGAGAGCAGTATTTGGCCTTTCAGAGCAACACACTTAATTCTAGTGTGCAGGCTGGTTTCAATTTTTAACGAGAAAATGGGAATAAATGGAACAAAAAGTGTTCTACAAGTCCCCAATCCTCAATAAATGCAGCATAATGGTAGAGTTAAAATTAATACTATTTTTTATAATCTGAATAGATGGCTGAGACTATCTGAGGAGCATTTGCTATATCATGCACAACAGTCAAACTAATTTCTTCTTCATAGGGGTTTGAACTTACTGGGTGTCTGAACTCTCAACTCAAAGCATTGTTACTCCAAGACCAGGACAGACAGATAGTGGAGAATCATGCTGGGCTGATGTTGGTCTGCTGGAAATGCTGAAGAGCTCAGAAAAGAGGAGCAAAGGCTTCCTGTGTCTGGGTCTTTAATTATGTATGCAGGAGGGAAGAGCGGAATTTCGCTCAAGCTCAGGGCCCTTCAGGTGTAATTCACAGCAGCAGCAAAATGCTCAGCAGGGCATTGCCTATTTGTTGCCTTTTGGGCTCCTTGTCTCATTACCTCTGAAACTGTTAATTCTCTCAATCCTAGAGTCTAACCCTCCTGGAGGCAGCAGGGACTTTCAGGGGAAGATTCAGGTAAGCTTAACTTCCTATGGGAGTGTTGTCTGTGGGGTTGTTACACCAAGGCAGTCAGTGGTGCTATTGCCAAATGCCTTCACACTTGGGCATGGGGAGACATAAAGGGTGCAGCTCTGAATCTGTAGGACCAGCCAGGAATTCACATGTCTTGGGCGTGGTTTGCACACCCCTGGCTCCCTCTTTGCTGTCACCTTGGAAGCAGTTTATTTGACTCTCCTTCTGAGATCCTTCAACAGGGAACTCCCAGGATCCTGTTTCCTCAGCCACCCTGGAGCCAGGTATCTGTGCTAATTACTCATCCCAAGGCAGTCAGCCTGACTCAAGGCTTTAGTAACAAGAGGGAATTTGCTTCTGATTTTTGTCTGGTGATTTGTTTTTAATCAGGTTAAGTATCTGCTTGTTTCCTCACTGGGGTAATTGTAGTGAAAGCCACAGCTTTCAACTGTGGTGAACAGAACAACTGCAGTGGTGACATCTTATGGGGGTGGGTTTGGGACAAGAAGGGGCATTCACAGCATGCATGCATGGGGCCAACATGGACATGTCTCTGGCAGAGATCAGCAGAAATTCTCCTGCCAAGGGCTTCCCCAGCACCATCAGTTTCTCTTGCACTGCTGAGGGAGAGGGAGGCCAGAGAAAAGACTGAAAAGGGCAGTGTCAGGGGAGCGAGACAAAATCTGAGTGCAGCATGATATAAGAGCAGCAGACAGCCTGTGTCGTCAGGTCATGTGAGCCGGTCCTGGTCCATGGCATGGGGTCACAGCACTGAGATGCCACAGAGAAGGCAGGTGCAGCTGTCTGTCCCACTCTGACATTTTATTCCTTCTTTTTTAAAATGACCTCTGTGTGTTCTGGGCACAGTGGCCCGAAACACCTCCCCAGCTAGCCCAGGGGCCCTGCTTACTCCTGCTGAGCTCCAATGGGCTCTTCTAGATTCCTAGAGCTGCCTCGGGAGTGCTGCAAGCAGCAGCATTACTGCACTTCCAAGAGCCAGGAGCACTGGCTGTGGGAAACAGGAGTGGTTCTTGAAATTAAGTTAGGCTGGGATCATGTATACATAATGAAAAAGCCCTAAAGGTGCAATAATTTATTGCTATCTGCTCTAGAGGATAAAATATGAGATGCTTTTAATTTGCTTATAATTATTCTTAATGGGTCTAAACTGCAGCAAGGGAGATGTAGGGTAAGCACCAGGAAAAACTTCCCACGGATAAGAAGAGCAAAGCAAGATAACAGTTTGGCTAGGGATACTGGTGTTCCCTCACTGGAGCTTAAGCAGCATCTTGGACTAGTTTCTGTCAGAAGGGATTTGGGGGTAGATGCTCCTCCTGCAGGCAGGGACTTGGATTTGACATTCTCAAGAGCTTTTCCAGCACTGTTTTGTACAGTCACCAGCTATTTTAGATGCTCCAAGGTTTTGTGTTCTTAGTACATGGCTCCAAGAGAGAGAAGGCTGTGGATGATTGGAATATCCTAATGACTGGAGCAAGTATGCCACGAAGAACCTATGCAAATGCTAAACCAAGTGAAATTTGCTTTATTTGCAATTCCTCCAAACAAAACAAACACACTTTCCAAACCACTGCTGGGTTTTTTTTTTGTTCCAGTAAATTTGCTTAAAGTGTTTCCAAACTTATTGCATCCCCACAAAAATGTAGTGGAAAATATTTAGAATTTAAAGCAGTATCTCTCAGATTCATACTGTCAACAGGCATCCTGATGGACAAAGTCAGGCAAATATTTATGTGACTAAGAACTGGGCTTTCAGATCAATACAGCCTGTTGCACAGAAGTTCTAAAAAGTAACAGTTATTAATAAGCATAGGAAAACTGCTTTTGGAAACCAGCAGTGTGCTGGAATTTAGATGAAACCCAAGTAAACAATGATAGTTTTAAAGTATTTTATCCCAAGATTTTAATTCGCCTTCTAAAAGATGCACTTTCTTGTTGTAGTGGTTTGGCCCAAAATACTCATTACTGTTTACCTTCTGTGAGATAAGAATTAGGAGAAACGCAAAGCAGGCACCAAACTTGAAAGAATATAAAGACGTTTATTAACAGACCTAAAAGAAGAAAAAAAAATTATACCACACCTTCAGAACTCTTCTCCTTCCCCCACCTTCCTCCCTTCTCCCAGTGACAATGTAAAAAGACAACCCTTCAGATGTTCAGTCTGTTTATCACTTCTATAATAACCTTGTTCAGTCCATTTAGGAAGAGGAGTCTCTCTTGTCCATGCTATGAACATATTATCACAACGAGACAGCCGCCCACTTCCAAATAACATTGTTGAGTCCATTTAGGAAGAGGAGTCTCTCTGTTCACATGTGAATCCCTTCCCCCAACTTGCAGCTTTTCCCACAACTGCTTTCGAGGGTCCACTCTTGAAGTTTTTTGGGGTACAATTTTAAGGTTGAGCCGTTCAGAAACAAAGGTTCTCTTCACCCATCTCTGGGAGCATTTCATCTCTAAGAAATCTGTGGGAGCATCTCTAGGAACTGAGTTTTTCTCCTTTTCCATTTGGAGCAAAAGTCCTCATCGCTTCCATCTCTCCTTATCCAAACTTCTCATGAAATTACAGCTGCGTCAGCATCTGCCTATCTCAGTGCAGGTGCTTTTGCTCACAAGTACAAGTTGAACGCTCCACCCCCCATGCCTTCATGAAATTACAACAGGTACTCTGATACATCACAGCATCACAACAGAATTTCAGCTTTAAGCATCTCCTCTTTCTCTTCCCTCAGGTTTTCAGCTCTTCATAGCACTAAAAGGGTTAATCTCACCTAGGCCTTGCAGCTGGAATGTTGCTTATCACTGTTGCTCACCTGACCTCTGCCAGACAGCAGTGCAGCTTCAGCTGAAATCTTGGCCTTGGCTGCAGTGGAAGGGTGAAGGAGCCGAGCCGCTCCGGCTGCCCACAGCCCTGCTGGGGTGGGGGGGGGCGGGGGGGGACGACGGTCCAGGGGTGGAACAGGGCCCATTGGCTCCAGCATGGCCGTGGCCTGGCCTGGCCCGAGCAGGGCCTGGGCCGGGCCCGCTGGTCCCCGCACGGGACCCGCAGCCATCTGTCCCAGCACCGGAAACGAGACAGAGAGAGTCTGCCTCGGGGTTTCCTGTTCTTAAGTGTGGATCACAGAGGCGGTCACAACTTTAAGTGGCTTAAAGAATTGTCCATATTCAAACTGGCCAGCTGATAGGTTCTGTCAGGTCATAGAGGAAGCTGTAAGCACCCCTTCGTAAGAACATCACTTCTGGGACTATGCTTGCTAACCTATGACACTTGTTTACTATTTTTATCGTGCATCCCTGAATGGGTAGTGACGTCTATATCTGTGTAATGTGCAAAGAGGAGACATAAAAATGGTGTGAGAAAAGTTGTGTCTGACTCTGAGGCACTTCCAGGGCCATTTCTCAGCGGTAGCTGTAATAGCCTGATGCTGGTGTTGGGCTGTTCATAGTGCCTAAAAACGGTGGATCTCCTGACCCTCCACCCTGTCATGCAGAAATGTCAGGTTGGTGAAAGTGAATGATCCCCACATTTGCTGGAAACATTCTCCCAGTTACTTGCTAAAACCACCCAGTTATAATTGCAGCAGACTTGTCTAATTGCTGAGAAAAAAAGTCCTTCTTATCTGTAGATTCAATGTTTTACAAGGAACATCAATATTGCCTCAGATCACTGTCTTAGATACCCAAAAAGACAGCTGAGCAAGAAGAGGGGAGCACAGAAGGACACTATGGTTTGTGTTCTTGTCAGTACTAATTCCACAGGATTAAGAGAAAAACTTGGGGTAAGACAAGTTGGTAGAAACACAGAATTTATTGCCAGAGCAAAGCAAGGTTTATGTAGCCCATTTCCTATTTTATGACAGACTCACAGGATGTGTCTGAATCCATTATTTTAATTGCGAAGTGTATTGCTGCTAAAACACACCTGAATCCAAACCATGAGGCTTGTAGTGGGGGCAGTTGTGCATGTTCTGCACGGTCTGGAGGAGAGAGAATAAATGAAGACTCCAAGGAGTCTCTTTTTTCCACCTACAGAAGCTTTGCAGCTTACAACATCCTTCTGGTCATCTTGTGACATGGTGTATGCTGTTTCTAAATTGTTGTGTATTGTATGCCCACTGTCCTCTGTTTTAGAGGGTTGCAAGGAGCAGTTAAACTCTGGTAGGTCCTGCCACAACCCTGGGCGTCCAGCACTGCTGGCATAAAGCCATGGGTGGTCAGGGAGCTGGTGTGATGTGCACATGCTGAGGTGGGAGAGGCAGAACAGACCAGAGAAGACAGCACACCTACCCTAGTCCTGAACACAGGCAGTGAGGGAGAAACCCCTTTGAGAAAAATCCTGATGTTATTTTCAGAGAGAGCACTGGCTGAAGGACACTTACAAGGAAGACAGACAGTCCCTGCTGTGCCTTGGAAAGAGGAGCTCACATGTTCCATAAAAGCAAACAGGAGGCGAAGAAGCATTAGATATCATCATCATCATGGCTACAGATTTTTGATGAACTCCTTGTCTTCAAAGCAAGGACCTGTTGGTAGAAAGCAATTTTGGTGGTGGGTGTCAGCTCTCCCTTTCCTGAAGAACTGCTCCCTGCGCTTATTCTTGGAGATATTTCCCTTCTGCAACCTGTAATCAGTTCCCAAATCTTGAAACACTCAAAAATCAAGATCCTTTTCCCAGATGGAAAAGGTCCTGATTTTTTCCATGATTCTTTTAGGTCATCAGAGTGACAAAGCCTTGTTTGTGGTTTTTAAAGGTTACCATATTTTTACTTCATAACCCTCCAGCTGGATGGGTTACTGCAGCTGCACTGCTCCCCAGCCCCTGCTTATCCCTGTTCTCCCAGGTCACAAATTCGGTGTAGAGGCTGTTCTCCTCTCCCTCCTTCCACGTCTTGCAGCTGGGAACACGTGCCATCAGTTCTCATGGAGAGCACATGCAAGAGCTCTTGTTGCCTCAAGGATATACAAGAAAAATGTTGTGCCTTGCGCCCCAGCGGGCTTCATCTTAGGCTGTTTCTGATGGGACAGCCTATGTTCCTCCTCTCCTCATTCTTCCCATTTGGATGTTTCCTGTGATACATTCTGGACTGGTTCAAAGCATTTAAAAATACCTTTCATTTGCTACCTAAGCAGAGAAGGGTGACTATTTCAGCCTTCACAGCAAAGAAAAAACAACCATCACATATGCTGAAGGGTGTCAAACTATCTCTGTGGCCACACATATTAATAAAGTAATGTGTATTTAAGCATGAAATGCAGCATCAAGCTGTAAGGGCTAATCAGTTCAGTGCAGAAGGGCACAGCTTTAGTGGGAGATGTGCAGGTTGTGCATGAGGGAAGGCATGTTTTCAAAAAGGGTTGGAAACTCTAATTTTTTGATGAAATAGTACCTGCATGGTATAGTGTCAGTGCCTAGGCACCACGGAAAATGAAAATCAAACTTATCTGCATAGAAATATGTCAAAATTTGACACCTTAATTTGAAGACAAAACTGCAATCCAGAAAGAAGTAGATGCAAAACCATGGCAATAGAAAGGAGCAAACACAGTACATACAGTTTGGAAAAGCATATTTAGTCACTTAATCTCTGTAGGAAAAGGAGACAGCAAAAAAATAGTTATTACCCAGCTTAGAGAAAAAGGAGAAAATTGTACTTACCAATGTGCTGAAAATAAAATTATACATGGACAGTCCTCTCCAACTCTGAAGCAGATGATGAAGTTTGAGGTCTTAGAACTGTTAATACCACTGCTGGTTTAAAATAAAAGAAAATTCCTTGTCAGTTACAAAGGTAAAACTAGCAGTTCCATTTGTTGCAATTAATAAGATATTTGCTAGTGAGTTTTCTGGTCACTGATAAGTTTTGAAAATCAGAAGAGAAAAGGAGGAATCCAAAAGATCAGATATAAAATTGACCTGGAATTTTCAAAGACAGATGAGAAAGATATGTATATGTAATTTAGTGCCCTAAACTGCATAAACCCCCCAAATTATTTTGATCAAACTTATTATTATTATGCTGTAAGTACAAAAAGCACAGACATATATGATTAGCAGTTCACATGAGCTCCTTTAAGATACGTTCAGAAATGTCACTAGAAAATATAACCCATATTGGCACATATTGCCCTGGGGCAAAGCTACGAATGCTTAACTGCTGTGCTCAGCATGGGCAGCTTTGCTCTGAATACATTCTGCTGTTTGTGCTCTACTCTACATCTCCATGTTACTATGCCTTTCTACACTTTAAAAAGATCATGTAATAATTCATCACACTGGTTTTGTACATTTTTGTACAGAAACATTAGGTTTGCTGTGATTTTTTGTAATCCTGGAGACTTTCTTTTTCATCAGCTAGTGATTTTTTTAATGTCTCCAGCTTTGAGGGAATGTTTTGAAGGCAGCTCTGCCATTTTACTGCACAACTCAGGCACCAAACTACCTGCCACATGTAAAGTGATGGCAAACTCTTTCTCCAAACTTCATCTCTAGCTTCTGAACTTTTCAGGCAGTTCCAAAATGCCTTTCCTTTTATTAGGAAGGCTGTAATTACTATCTGAGGGCAATCTTTGTTATGACGTGAAAAGAAGCACTCCAACTACTGTGCTAAACATTAGATGTTCAGCTGAGTGATAAAACACTATAATCAACCTCCACATGTGAATATCTCCTTCAACCAATCTTTGCATGCATAAGTGCTAAAATTTCAAACTGTACTATTTATTAGGGCACAGAATGTCTTATTTTGCACATGTATAGAAAAAGCTGAATAAGCACTGTTGTGTGCTGTGTTCCTCCCAGACTGGCACACGCTCCCAGGAAAAGTGACAGTGGTGGTAATGGTACTCCGGAGACTGAATGTTTCTCTGTGTGTGGTGGGCAAGTGCAGAGGTTTAAGCAATGTTTTCTCTTTTAAGTGAAAGTCAAAAAATCACAGGCTAATATTGCACAAAGTTGTAGCATTTACCTGCTATTGCTGTTTGTGTAAACTCTGGGAATTTTTTTGTATTTTCTTGTGAAATCCTTCAATCTGTCCCAGTAGCTTCTGTTACATTCCTCTCTATTCCCTGGCTGCTTTTCACAATGCCACCAGTAAATGTTTCTTTCATGTCTTTAGAGCGATCATTCCCATCAGGATTGCTTTGAGCAAAACTCTGTTGTGGTAATTCTCCTTCAGTAGGGTGGATGGATGACCTAGGAGTGTGTTGAAGAGTGGAGGGCAGGACAATGTGGTGCTGCTGGGAGGCATCCTCAGCAGGCCATAGCTGCTCAGCTTTAGCACTGTTGGTGATGGGAACTCTGAAACGTGGGGAAGAAATGCAGACAGGGGAGTTCCCCTCTGGGCTGGGAGGGGTGGTCAGTAATTTTATCCCTGCCTCTGTAAAGATCTTTCGTGGAAGCTCCCTCACCAGCTCCCTTTCCCAAAAGATTAATAGTGGTAGGACAGAAGAGAAGACTGCTATGGAGAGCCATTCTCTGGCAGTCCCACAGGCTGAGATCAGGAAGGGTTTGATTACTGCTGTACTGTTTTATCCCAACAAGTGATTTAATGAAAGCCAAGGTGTTTTCCTCCTCTTTTAATTCCTGGAGAACATGTCTTGCCCATTTGCTCATGTTTGTTGTTGCACATGTTCTGGAGCGGAACTGAGTCTTTGTTGCAGCTTGTGCAGTTGAAACACATCTTCAGAGACAGAAAAACAGATATTAATAATAATAATATAATAATCATAGTAATAATAATAATATGGTAGCTATGGGAAGCTGCACTGTTTCTATTTGAGTCACTAAAAATGAGTTCAGGCTCATAGAACTGCAGTTCCACGTACTTAATTCAGATTTTCGGATGAACTGAGATACTTTTTTATCCTAAAGATCAGTTTACTGTCTTTTGTGCTGAGCTTTTTGTTATAATTCAAAGTATTTAACTCTCTGTATTTATTTGCTTAAGGAAATGCACAAATTAGATTGATTCACATCTAAATATAGAAATACTGATTGTGATAAGGTAGATCATTTTGATAGTCACAGTTTGCTTGCAGAAGCCTTTTCTAGCATCACTGCTAACAAGACCCTTTTTCCTCTAGGTCATGTTACAGTGTGTCCCAGTCTGTGTAACATGTATGAATGATGCATCCAAAACATGGCAGTCACTGCTCAGATCTGTGTTAGAGGTGGGTTAATGCTTATCTGAGACCTATTTTATAATACAGAGTAAGGAAATGAAAACAAGTCAAGGCATTTTTTTTAACTTTTTTTTTTTTTTTAATTTCTTGCTTTATTTCTTAGGACACGTTCATGCCTTTTAGTAAACCTATGGCTGACTTTTTCTTTGCTATCAATCAGCATTGTTTTAATTCAGAATGTGATAGTAAGTTCAACTCCAGATTTTAATATTGCATATAAATTACAAGTATAACACATTTACTTTGTGTGCTCAATTTTATCACCCCTTTTTGTCTTCCCACCTCAAGATTAGGAATCTATCATTATCTGTTCCATCATTATACTGGAGATAGGAAAGCACTTTATACTCACAGGTAATTTGCTCTACAAATCTATATGTGAATGTAATGTGTACATGTGTGTTGGGGTCTCCTCCCCTGCCATGGAGCCCTGGGAGAGGGGCCCTGGGGGGGAGACACGGGGTTTCCCTGCCCCTGGTCAGCTTCATTTCCCATTGGTTGGTTTGTGTTCCCTGGGGTGGCCAAGGACCCTCGGGTCCCGTGACTGCAGAGTTCCTGAGGAGAGCCCCGGCCATGCGGCTGGAGAAATAAACATCTCTCTGAAACATCTACCACGAATCTGTCCATATATACTTCGCTTTCCACGGGACTCCTGGTTTGAAATATGATTGTTGCACATGTGAATGTAAATATATGTCTAAAATTTAGGTAGCTCAGGTCAACTCATAGGCTTGCCCCTCTATCAATAACTTAGTTTCATTTATTCCAGCTTCAAAAGTCTCACAGTTGCAATATTCTAAATATATTTGGGTTGGTTTTTTGGTTTGTTTTTTCCCCCCTTGGGGGTATTAATACAATTTCACAACTGGATTAGTGCAATTGGTCACTTTCCAATTGAGGTAAAAAAGTTATTGACAGCAGGTGACACCCAGCTTCACTGATTCATATGTATGATAATAAACCCTTAATTTGTTTCGATAAAATGTTTCTTTTTAATATTATTATTGCTTGAATATGGCTCCTGAAAGTGGGCAGAAGATGGAGACAATACATCTTCATCTTCTTGCATATCTGGCAATGACAAAGCCATCACAGATTAAGGCTTCAGGCATAGCATGGAGCAGGGGCAAAACATCAGATCTATGGCCCCGAACTAGTGTCATTCCCTTTGATGCATGGAATCGTAATTCCTCCTTGTTAGAGAAGACAAAGGAAATAAATATAATGCACAGCAAATAAATCTGGGGTTTGCTGGTTCATGTTTTAGGGTGAGGAGTCAAAGTATGGATGCAGTGCTCTGTCTATTCTGCATGGTGCCCTGTTGGGGTTTTAGTTTAGTCTGTTTTTTTTTTTTCCTGTTAAAGGAATTTTCTCCCATATGCATGTTGCTAGGGGACAAATAGCTGTACTTAAGAAAGACAAAAGGGGAGTGGGGCGGACCTGGCTACTCTTTTGTCTACACCTGGGTGTGGGGTCAGTTCGCTCTGAGCGTCCGGAGAGAGAAGCTGCAGAGAAAGGAGCTGCTGCTTCTTTCTTTTTGGCCGTTCTTTCTTCCTGCTGGAAACAACGCCGGGATCCCAAAAGCCGCTTTCCCTGCCCTGCTGGAGGCCGGGCTGTGGCTGCCCTGCCCCGCTGCTGTTTTGAGCTTCCGCTACGCTGTAGCCCTGCTCGCCCTGCCTGCCTGGGCCTCCGTGGGGTTTTCCCATCTGGATACATCTCGTCTGCCACCCGGGATTTGCGTCCGTCCCTGCCGTTTCAGCCTGCTGTTCCTGAGAGTCTGGGATCAGCTGCCCAGGGGTTTGTGAAGCCTTTGTTCCATCCCTCCCCAGGATCCCAGGGCACCAGAGCCGCGGGTTTCCCGAGCTCGCTCCGGAGCGCCCCCTGCAGCCGCGGGGGAACCATCGCACCTGCCCTGCTCACCGGGAGCCGCCAGCGCCCCTGCCGGCTGCGAGCGGAACTGCACCCGAGGGGAAAGGGCCCGGCAGCCGAGAAGGCTGGCACTGGGTTTGTGATTGCTGTTACTGCCATAGTTGTTGTTGTTTTGTTTGACTGGTTATATACATATATATATAGAGAGAGTAAAGAACTGTTATTCCTATTTCCCACATCTTTGCCTAAAGGCCCTTGATTTCAAAATATAATAACTTGGAGGGAAAAAGGGTTATATCTGCCACTTCAAGGGGGGCCTCTGCCTTCCTTAGCAGACACCTGTCTTTCAAAACCGAGACATGCCCTCTTTCCTATTCTAAGAGTGGATAAGCAGCAGGAAACCTTGCAAATTTTTGTGTTTCACTGCCCAGGAACTTGATCACTGCTGCAGAAAATGCAGGGAAGGAACACTTTGTTTTTAATTACTTCCCCATAGATGTGAGCACAAAATCTAGTCTTCTGTTAAATTTTCAGCAAGCAGTCAATAAAGTGGTTGTTTTTGTTTTTGTTTTTTTTTTTAATTTCAAAATACATTGTCACTGTCCAGGAAAACCAACAGCCCCATACTGGAAAATGGATAGATAGCAAAGACTTAGAACTCCATCAATATCTGTAGTTATGCTACAAGGAGCAGGGATTTTTGTACTCTCAGATGAGTTATTCCTTAGCAAAGTGGATGGCTGAAGTGTCCAGAGAATAGTTTCTATGTGGGTTTTTCTTTTCTTCCTTTGGCCTGTATTATGAATAGATGTGGTGGTTTAGATAAGTCCCTGCCTTTTGCCCAGGCCTCTGGCAGCAGGCAGTCATGTTATTGAGGTGGCCAGCACCCCAAAACCTACTCTTGGTTGCAAGTTCTTTAGTAATGGCTGATTCGGTCTATTATAGAATGGATTACTTATTAATAGACACAAAACTAACAGACATAAGACTTGAAACAGACTATTACTACACAGGAATAAGACAAAAAGGGACTACTAGTAAGTACAATGTGAGGTTAAAGGTACCGTTAATTTTACAGATAGTGAAGAAATAAAATAACCTAGGATCCCATGTTTCTTACCATCCAGTTCTTGATGGAGCACACATCAAAATCCTTTCCCTTAATTCCCAGGAAAGTAACCACAGAATTTGCGTCCAAACTCCAGGAAGAAGTCTCACGCTTCAGGGTGTGGGTGTGTAGAAGGCTTCTGCCTCTGTGATAATTTGTGTATCTTTTATAGATTGTAAAACAGTGTCTCTCAGTCAAGAGTATTTATTTTTCTTTTATCTCTTCCCACGTTTGCTTTCCAGACTAAGATGTTGATTCTTAGCTGGGGGCCTGAGTCCTTTTGGAGCCAGGGATGACCCTTGATGGGCTCTCTGACCTGCCTGGGTTATCTCTTCCATATGCACCAACCATCTGTGGTAGAGAGGGGGAGGACACGTCCTGCCACAGCCTGCCACTGGCAGTTCTGCCAGTGAACAGGAATAAGAAGCAAAAACATATCATTGCTGATGCAGTAGTATAAACCATCTCTCACATGTCAGCCCTAGACTCTTGTAAAGATCTTCTTACTACTTTTTCTCCTGTTTGCTGATGAAGCATCTTCTTAATGATTATTCTGATTTCATAGACACATGTAATATTTTACTAAACAAATGGATAACTGAGCCAAACTAACCCATTCTTTTCACTATCTTTAGCAAAGGGTGCCTGCAGGCTGCAATTGTCTTTTCAAAAGGATTGGAAATCACCTCTGCATTGAGGGCCAGACACACAGAGAAATAACATGGAAACCCATGTTTAAGAGCATCTTTTGGCAATTGCAACCTGCAAGAAAAAACAGCTCTAGTTTTCTTTTTTTGCCTCTCGGTTTCACCACTTTTCTCCTGACTTCATTTTTCTAAGAAGGGGTGATCCCCATAGCTCTCTCTGTATTATTTACTTTCCTCTGGTCTTTCATGTTTCTTCTTTGTCTTCTTTATGCTTTCTGGTCATATTGGTATTTTCTAATGACTCCTGTTACTGAAAGCATGGAATCTACCCATTATAAGCAAATGAACCAAACATGCCAGTGAATGACAGAAAAAGCAGAGTGAGATTTGAGATACTCTAAAGGATGTTGTCAAAATATTTATGACATGGGAAGAGTGCAGCTGAAGCATCAGATTAGTATTGCTGAAGTTTGTGAAGAAAAACTGAATGATTCTACCAAGATATATGGGGTATGGAGAATGCATGTTGCCACTCAGTCTGCTTGTTTGCAAACAGCAGATTGCAGAGTCACTGAGGTCTAAGTAACTGCAGCTGCCAAACCCTCTGAGAAACAAACCTTCCTCAGCACTCCATCAAGTTTTTAACATCTAGATAAAAACAGTCTTAGTTGGTCAGGTCTATGAGAGAGAGCAAATGCAGTATGTAGAGAGTACTTAAAATCAAGATGTCAAATAACAGATCTTGCAGGTTTCCTGATTATCTTCAGTGGTTAAAATCACATGAAGCAGACTCCTCTTCTGAAGGTAATAAATAAAAGTCTGGTAATAGCTATGTTATGATCAAAAGAAAACTTGATTACACCATCCATGTTTTGTCTAGAACAATGGAACCATGATTATTATAGAAAAACATTTAGAAACTCAACTTAAAGCTGAAAAATATATAAATGACATTTGGACAGATTTTTTTTTCCAGTTTTATCTCTAAACCAAAAAGTCAGGCTCCTGATACCAGCACATACATGAGGATTGAATCAGCTTCTGGATGTTTGAACTTAGCTTGTTCTGGTATGTGGTAGGAGACAATATTTCCACTTTATTTTTGCTAGAGAATAGCATAATGTTATTTCTCATTTCTACATGGAGACTGTCTGATACAAAGGGTACTACATTAAACTGGGAAGTATATGGCAAGCTGGGAGTGTGGGGTTCAACTCACCACATTGGCTGTCCGTGTATCAGGTATCCAGCCTAAGCCAAGGAGGTAAGCTTTCTCTGTATTTAGAGGAAAAATATATGCATCTCTGAAGTAATTTCACTGATTTCAGATGCATACATATAGGCATCTTTAATGTAGGTATCTTCCTATATGGGAGGTGCTTAAGATCCTACTGTAGCCCTATAGTCAATGGGGAACTACTCAAAGCCTTCAAAGGAGTCTAGAGGGTGACTCATCCCATCCTAAAGAGGACATGTACATCAGCTCAGTCAAGCCTCACTGATTCTTTTGACTAAGAAACTGCCTAAATATGTGTTCTGAGGTGTTTGCCGTGCCTTGAGATGCCCTCCTGGCTGCAGCAGCTGTATGCAGAAAGGGGCAGATCTTTCCCAGCTCATTCTTTGTACTTGCTTGGGCCATGGGCATGATGCATCTTTCTTAAATCTCTACTGACTACAGTGTTTTGACCCACCTTCCTTACCTGTGAACATCTGCTTTTACAGTAGAGGTATCTAAATGTGGAGCCAAATCCCAGCCTTTGGCCAAATTCATCCCTTAGATAGCCAAGTGAAGGCACTGAGCTGAATTTGTTGTTACCTAATATTGTTTTCAAGTCTTGTATGCAGCAGAATGAGTAATTAAATTTTTTTTACTTTGGTACTGCAACTTCCAGAAGCACTTCGGATCTAGCAGAATCTATTGCCCTGTGTCTACTTGTTAGCAGTACATTTTGTGATTCAATTACTTTGATTAATATAAATAGAAAAACTCCTGTTCATGTACAAGGTTGTTATTGACAGAGTATTTGCTATTAAAATGGAAACCAGCCCCCAGCTACTGCAGCATATTTGTTTAAATGAGAATCTGGAAAAAACAGAGACCTGTCTTTTGCCTTGACAGCTTTATGAAGAGGACAACTATGTTGTCCACTTCAGGATTTCCTTTTTTGAAAGAGATATAAACCCAGTCTTAATCTCTACTTTATATTCCTGTGAAAGCATTACTTCTTACACTTTTTAGGGGATAGAAAAAAAAAATGCATTTAAGCAGAAATGGCTCTCCAGCAGGCCCTTGGTTTGAAGGAAACATCACAAAATGAGGCAATTTGCATAGAAAAATAATTTGAGTTTGGATTAAAATTTTCATATGCATATCTCCATAGTTTGTGGATTTGTGGCTATAAGCCTAATTACAAAATTCAACAGAGTGATTATATAAAGCAAATCTTAGTTTTTAAAAAATTTTCTTGATATTTTCTTCATCTTCATATGGAAATAGCATAAAAGGTAAGTGTGAAGTAATATAATATTTTTCAAGAAAGTATGAAAATTCTCTAAAGTTCTCCACCTGAATGGTGACATTTATAAGCTCTTTTACAAGATATCTAGGAATCATTTGACCCTGGCACTTGAAACCTGCTGTGCAAAATGAACATACGCAGATATCCAGATGCTGTGCTTTAATTTGTCCATATTTTTAATAGACTGCAGTTTCTAAGATCAGGGTATGCTAATTGTAAGCTGCTCTGAACACATGGAGACTGCTCACTTTTACAGCAATTCAAAGAATAGCAGGAATTTGTAATTGGGGGTCATTAAATAAAATAGCCCATTTAGGAGAAAAGATGAAAAGAAGATAAGGGGAATGGCATTCGTCACTGATAGTTATACTTTATGTATCAGAAGAACTTCGTTTTTCATGTTTTGGCTGAAGAAGAATGAAAAGCACCAGGATAACTCCTTCACTGTTGAGCTGGTCAAGTGTTTCTTCACTGTTCCCTTGGGCTGGACTAATTTCTGCAAGGGACTCCTTTCCCCTCACTCCGGTGGGGTTGCAGTAGCCATTTTTTACAACAGCTACAGGCAGAAACACCAAAATTACAGTGCTGACAGCCAATGCAAGCACATCTTGATTTGTAAAGCTCAATCATATTGGCCTATTTCTCATCTAAAGGACATAGTCTGGTAAAGAGAGAGCAGAGTTGTCATGTAGAAACTTCTCTCCCAGCAACAGGACACTAGTGCTCCTTGCTTGTAGCCTAAGAATATTTTTAATTATGCAGTTTCTGGGGTTTTAGTTTCTTCTCATGGACAGTAGTCTCTTCTTTAGCTTCATTCCTATCTAGAAAGGGATTATTTTAGAATGTTACACTTCCATTTCCACAGGTTTTGGCCACAGGACACCCTAAGCCCAGTACTTCTGCTTGTGCACCTTCAGTCCCAGCTGTGAAGATCATTTGTCACAGCACCTTCTGTGCACAGAGGTGGCTACAGCATGCATAAGCCATAGGAGCATGGGCAGCACTTCTCTCCCCTTGAGAAGTTTCTTCTGTAGTGTGGATTGAGGAAGGGAAAAAGCCAGGGGTTTCTACTATATACAATGCAAAACTCATCCATGAAAATTCTTGAGCAGAACAGGCCCACTACTCCTCTTACTTATTTGTGTTTAGGGTAGAAGGAACTTGGGGACAAAAATTGGGCCAATGCAATTAGACTGAAGATTTTAAAAGATTTATGGGAAACTTGTACAGCAGGCTCCTGAAGGGCTTTGATTGTTTATGCCCTTTGTTGTGCCATTCAGCTGTTGCCTTATCCAAAACACATCTGTAACTAATGCTGATACAGAAAGAAGCCCAAATTGCTCCTTGTAGTCCTGATAGCTCAGAGATCAATGGTATGGCCATGGGACAAGCTTTTCTGATGACAGAGAAGTCTTAAGCATAAACCGATTCCTTCCAAGGACTCTTCACATGGAATTCACTTTTCTCTTAATGTGACACTAAACACCAGCTTACCTTTGTTCCAGACGGATTCAATGTTGCCTTCAGTCTTCTAAAACTGTTTCAGCCTCCACAAGATTTCTTTCTTTCCTTTTTTTAAAATTTTGTTTTTCTCCTTTTACACAGCATAAAATGAAGTCTGTGAGCATTAAGATTCAGTTTCTAAAGCAGTGTTCACTGAATAAAAAAATAAGATGCAGAAATTTCACATCTGAGCTCCGTTTCTAGTTGATGGAGAGACGTAGACACTTCTGGAATGTGATTCATCTTAAACTAAAATTAGGCCTCCTAAATAGGACAGCCGAATTGCACTTTAGATTACCTATTGCTCTCCTTTGAGTACAAAGTGAGCCAAAGGCGTTGGGCTCAGATATAGCTGTCGAGATTGCAAAAGTCTAAAGCTAGGTGAGATGAATCCCAGTCAAAAATTTTGAAGAGCATAGACCAAACAACTGCTTTTGATATGAGAATGAAAGGTAAAATGCCCAAATCTTTCATCTGTGTTTACCACAGTGTTGGAGAACCTTTTGGTGAGGTAGCTTAGACTTTTTTTTTGTTTTAACTTTCAAATACAGCTAGAAAACCAGTTCACACTGGAAAATTTGTTTGTTAAATTCGATTTCGTTTCTATATGTTCCAGAAAGAAAATCATGGTTCTCTCAGATGCTATTTGGTATAATCCACTGAGTCATTTCTGCTGCATTCTCTTAGTCTGCTGCTGGCTCTGCTTATGAGCAGATAATTTTGCACACTGAAAATTTCATGTTGTTTCCATTTTTTTTTTGAATTAGGATGACAGAAGAATTAGTTTGATGAACACAGATGGTGCTTTTAAATTACAGCAATAATTTTCAGTTAATAGCTCACTTTCCATATTCAGAGCTGTGCATTTCCTAAACATTGGTTTATCTTGCAATTAGGTCATGTGAATATCATCGTATCAGTTAAATACATTGTGTGACTTAATGCCAACAGCTTCAGTGGTCTGCCATAAATTCCACTCACTGCCCGTTTTCCTGTAATCTGGAAAAAAATGGTGTGTTTGCTGAAATTGACATTTGGGACATACAGCTTCCACATACAGCTTGTATGCTCAGCCTGCTCAGAAGTGCATGTACAAGTTAACCACAAAGTCTGTGCATCTTGGGGTTTTTTAAACTTAAATTATACAGTTCACATCCATATATCTAAACTATCAAATCCAGTCTATCTAACTGCAGACATCTAATGTGCTGCATTTTAAATACCAAAGCAAAACAGTTATTCTAAAAAAAGATCTGATATTTGCCATACAGTCAGTAGTGAGATGTCTTCAAAGAAAGAATCCTGTCTGCCTGGATTTCTGGAGAACTTATTCACTAGGCATCTAAACTGCAGTCACAGATAAGGTATCTAAATTAGGCTAGCTGAATCCAGTTCTTTAAGTACCAATGTTCCCACTGAAGTTAATGGAAATTGAGTCTCTTTACAGGAATTAACTCAGGAGTTTAACCCAAGTCCCAGAGGAAATTTGTAGTAGGGCTGGAAGAAGGATCTGCCAGATCCAATCTTAGGGCTACAGTCAGTTACCATACTTTGGCATCTAGTGAGTGGCCTTTGGTGTGCCTGAGGGTGCATAGCTCTGAGTGTGACAGAGACCCAAGACTTGGATCCTTCTGGACTGAACCAAGAAGAGTACTCTTGGTCATCTCAAAAGAGTGGTAGATGCCTTTTTGCAAGACTGAGCTCCAAGTTTTCACTGCAGAATTTGAGAAGATACAAGCTATTTCTGAAGGGCATAAGGGCTTTATTAGCTCAAAAATGCAGCAGGGCTTTTTCCTTTCCCTCTTTGTGGGAACCTAGAATGCAGAGAATATTTCTCTGCCTGTTTTGAAAGGTTTTACCCCCCTGGACATTACTGGTTTTGACCTTTATCCATGGGAAAATTTGCCTAGCCTCTGGGAAGAATTTGAATCTACAATGGTGTGAATTAGGTGATAGAATACTATGTGAGATTATCACAGGGTGAAAAATTTAGAGTTGTTAGGTCTATTTGCATAGTAAATAGATAGAAGTAGAAAACCTCAAAATGGAGGATAAGTGGTAGTTAAAAGCTTCTTTCTTCTTCTTCACTAACTCCATATTTTGCAGCACTAGTGGTTTGGGATGATTGGATAAAGAATTCCGCAGTTCCTGTCTACGTGATTTAGGAACTTGTTGGACATTGGTAAAAAAGTGAAAATAGCTTGCGTTTTAAGTTTTCATTGGGTAATTTACCTTTAAAAAGGCTGTGAAATCTTGATAAGTTGTCTTCTTGCTGCATTCTCTGCTCTGTGCTATGTATAAGCCATGCCAGTGGCTTGTACTCCTTAGATAAGAATTAATAAACACCTATCTGGAGACTGAGAAGCATGAAGTCCCATTCACCTCCTTTTTTCTCCTGGCAAAAATCTGAACGTCTCCCCCATCAGGGAAGACAACAATTAATGACACGGACAGCGTTACTCTTGATCAAGTTCTATTTATGGTCAGTATTCTCACTCCATGCCCCCACTTTGTCAGACCTGTGATGCTCTAATTTTAGTAACCAAATGCAAGAAACTACTTTTACCTGTTCAGTAGTTTCTTTATCATAAAACACCAAAAATGGCACTTTCTTTCAAACCAGCCTTACTGGTGAATTTGTGGTTTCTTCACTCTTCACTAATACATATGAAAACCAGGCATCTTCTATATCTATATTAATGAACAGTTACAAGAGCATGTGTCATGGGTTAGCAAGCATAGTCCCAGAAGTGATGTTCTTGCGAAGGGGTGCTTACAGCTTCCTCTGTGACCTGACCTGACAGAACCTATCAGCTGGCCAGTTTGAATATGGACAATTCTTTAAGCTACTTAAAATTGTGACCGCCTCTGTGATGCACGCTTAAGAATAGACAAACCTCGCCACCCCAGCTCTCTCTTGTTTCCAGTGCTGGGACAGGTGGCTGTGGGCCCCGTGAGGGGCCAGCAGGCCCGGCCCAGGCCCTGCTCGGGCCAGGCCAGGCCGGGCCACGGCCATCCTGGAGCCGATGGGCCCTGTTCCACCCGCAGAACCCCCCGCAGCCCTGCTGTGGGCAGCTGGAGGGGCTCGGCTCTCCTCTCCATGTGCGGCCAAGATTCAGCTGAAGCTGCCCTGCAGCCCGGCAAAAGATCATGTGACCAACAGCGATAAGTGAAATTCCAGCTGCAAGGCCGAGGTGAGATTAACCCTTTTAGTGCTATGAAGAGCTGAAAACGTGAGGGAAGAGAAAGAGGAGATGCTTAAAGCTGAAATTCTGTTGTGATGCTATGATATATCAGAGTATCCGTTGTAATTTCATGAAGGCATGGGGGGGTGGAGCGTTCAACTTGTACTTGTGAGCAAAAGCACCTGCACTGAGATAAGCAGATGCTGAAGCAGCTGTAATTTCATGAGAAATTTGAACAGGGAGAGATGGAAGCAATGAGGACTTTTGCTCCAAATGGGAAAGGAGAAAACCTCAGTTCCTAGAGATGCTCCCAGAGATAGTCCTAAATATGAAGATGAGGAGGACCCTTTTCTCCCAGGGAAGGAGAAGGGCCTCTGTTCTTAGAGATGAAATGCTCCCAGAGATGAGTGAAGAGAACTTTTATTTCTGAATGGCTCAACCTTAAAATTTTACCCCAGTAATTTCAAGAGTGGGCCCTCAAAAGCAGTTGTGGGAAAAGCTGCAAGTCGTGGGAAGGAACTCACATGCGAACAGAGAACCAAGCCGGGCGGCTGTCTCATTGTGATAATGTTTTCATAGCATGGACAAGAGAGACTCCTCTTCCTACATGGACTGAACAAGGTTATTATGGAAGTGATAAACAGACTGAACATCTCAAGGGTTGTCTTCTTACATTGTCACTGGGAGAAGGGAGAAAGGTGGGAGGGGGAGGAGAAGTGTTCTGAAGGTGTGGTATGATTTTTTTTCCTCTTTTAGGTCTGTTAATAAACTTCTTTATATTCTTTCAAGTTTGGTGCCTGTTTTGTGTTTCTCCTAATTCTTATCTCACAGAAGGTAAACAGTAATGAGTATTTTGGGCCAAACCACTACACTAAATTGGTGTTTCTGCCTGGTTACAAACCAAACCCGCTACAGCATGTTACAAATAGGACCACTTGTTGCTTAGGCCACAGGTCTGGGGGATCAAGATCCAGTCCTTCTCATTATTTTCTTGTACAATCATGACTACTTTCCTTTTGGTAATGGGTGAATCATTTTGATCTGTATTTCAATTACCAGCAGTAGATCAATGTGAGGAAATGTTGTGAAGAACCAGAAACTAAATGAAACTGTGTTGTGTCCTTGTGCCATGCAGATATAGCAATTCATGCAAAAGCTGCTTGGGGTAGCACAGCGGGGTCTCAGGTGATGCAGACAGCCAAGCTGGTCCATATGCAGTCTTGCAGGGATGTGGCTCAGTGGGGACAGCCATCTCTGACCTGTCTGCACCCAACAGGTCTCCCCTACCTTCTCTGAATAGATCAGGTCCGGGTTTCTGGGAGCACTAATCCAGGACCATGCCCTAGACATGCTGCAGCCAGCCATGTCTTAGGGATCAGGTACCAAGAACTGAAATTCATGCTCACTTGCTGCAGCCAGTCTGGGCTCCGTCCACTACCGAAAGAAGAGCTGGGGTAGCTCAGCATATTACAGGATTAGTCTCAGTTGCCTAAACCAGAGTTATTTTTCTCCCACTTTCCCAGCCCTCTCTAGCTCTCAAGGTATCAGCTATTATCTTTTAATAGCTTTAATAGCACTATTGTTGTTCTTCTTTAGCAAGGAAAGAAAATCCATAATCCAAGCTGTCTGAAAATTGCCAGATAAAATGTTTGGAGAAAATTGCCACCCACATCCTGTATTCCTCTGCAAGCTATGGGAGCATTTCCGGCACTTGTACAAGACAAGAGAACATGTGTATTTAAAAATGCAGATACTTACATTTGAACATAAATATAATAATGCAGATAGGAACACTGGATAAGCAAGTGTTTATATGTGATTTTAAACAGCTATCAGGATACACATGCTAGTCATTCAGCCTTTTAAACATGAACCTTGCACCTTAATTTTCCTTGTATCTCGTAATGCTTACATGAAATTACAAAAGGAGGTAAAGCTACTTACTTGCATAGAAAACAATCAGACTTGCAGAAGCCAAAGTCTTGGTACTCAAGTATATGACACTGAACATCTGCCCTTGTATTTTGGCAGTCTGGTAAAAGCAGTCTGATTTCCTAGTTAGAATAAAAACAGTCAATGGAAAACCACTCAGAATGGAATAATTGATCTGTCTAGATAAGGATTTTGGATATCTACCTTTAAATTCATCTGTTTGAAAACACTGGATGCCACGTTTGTGTCCAACACAGTGGTGCAACAGCACAGTTAAGGGTTGCTACTGTGCAAGTGGGGGTGAGTTCACATGCCCATTCCACTGCTGGTATGGGTGATAACAGATAGCCAGAATGTCAGTGCTAGTCATATATTCATAGCTCTGGCCAGTAGGACTGACTCGTAGCATTAATTCCGCTAAAAGTAATTGTTATTGCAGAATTACAGACTTCCAAGAGAAAATATTAGCTCCTAAAAAAATCACATGTCAAGCTAGCTTTTTTAGCTCTAACCAGCTGGAAATCAGTAAAACCAGTCTCTATTAAATAACCCAAACAATTTTAGCCTTTCTCTTAGACCCTGTCTCTGATACATCCCAAGACAACAGCTGAGATCAAGAAAATGCCGTTCATTTCATTCTTCAGATGGTGAGAAATATACCTGTGGTAAATGTATTTTGTATTGCCCAATATTGCTCCCAAACTATGGGTATATTTTCCCTGAATGGAGAGGTGGTCTTGAGTTCCACTCCTGCCCTTCATCCCTGTCCAGTTGCTTAAATTATAACTAAGTTGTCAATGGGCAGCAACAACCTGTTCTGCATTCATTTCAGTTATTCAGTGTATTCCAAATCTTGGTTACATCCATTATCACTTATTGCCACAGACATCCAAAATTTCAGTGCATGGGGAATTGTCTCCTTCATTACAGGTCTGTAGATTTTAGCAGTAGTCTTCCCTGCCAGGCCATACAAAATATTGCAATTTATAGGGTAATAGCATCCTTAAAAGAAGGAAATACACCACCTTTTTAGTTCCACATATTATTTTTCCACAAACCATTGAGACATGACTGGTATTTCTGTTCCTCTTCTCTACTCTTCTTTCTGAGTACTTTTCTTTCCAAGGCTTTAGGAAATGCCCCACTCTGCTTCTAAACTGCTCATAAATAGGTTTATTTCCTAGAAGTTTTATGAATTTTAGGCAATCTAATAAATATTTTGGCAAATCTGTTTATATTTTAGCTTTCAGAAATGGGTTAGCCTGAATGCTGTCTAATGCTTCCGATAGCAAAAATGTGGAATTGCAGCTGTAGAAAAGATCAGTTAAGTAGGGTTTCTGTCCTCTTATGGGATTACCTATCCTTTCTAAACTGGGAGCCCCTTTGGCTGCCAGAGGATCCCGACAACATCTGAGCTATTGGCATGAGGTTGAGTAAGATGACACAGGGCTAATTGTAGTTCTCTGTGTTTCTGGCACTGGAAGTCAAGCAGGGTACTTGCTGAAGCATCTAAAATGGTTCCAGGTGCCTATGTGTGGGCAAGTGAACCTAGTCCTGAAATTCAATACAAGTGAAAGATGGTCAGTCAAGTTGGAAGAACTTCACCCAACTTCCGCTCAGAGTGTGACATCGGATTTAAAGAAGATTGCCCCTGTGCTTTGCTGTGGACATAAATCTATAGAATCGACAGAATCCATCCCCTCATCCCACCAGCAGAGAATCAAAGATGGGTATGGCTTTCCCAGTCTACATAGAGGCATGAGGCCTCTATGCCATCTTCTCAAGGCAGTATGAGAAGGCCAAATGGAATCCCCAAATGGATTTAATCTTGTGAATGGAGGCCTGGCTCTACTCATGGCTGAGTTCTCTTTTACCTCTACCATCCTACTGACACCTGCACAAATGAGACAGGGAGAAGGCAATTCTTTCTGTTGGTCTAAGTTTGCACAGGAGCTGAATGGTCATGCAAAAATCCCAAGGAATGGGATTAGAAGTGACATTTTCAAAGGTAAAAGGGAGCATTCTTGAGTAACTGCTTTCAGAGATTACCCAGCTCCTTCTTATGGTGGACTTAGCCCAAGAGTACTCATGACAGATACTTAATTTCAGTCAGCATACTGTAGGTAACATTTGCTTTACACTTCCCAAGAGATCCCACTTTTAACATCTGCTTATGGCAGTTGTTAGAAGTTTTATTCATTCAGTTGAGTTTTCTGATGACAACAGGTGCCGCTGCTCTTCACAGTCAGCTGTGCCTCACGCTGTTCTTCAACTTCAGTGCTTTGGGATGTAAATAATCCCCTCAGTGCCTGGCCAATTGCACAGAACAGACCTGCAGTCCCTCTTGACACTGACAAAGTCATGAGATTCAGTTTTAGACAAAACATTCCAAATTCAGTTGTCCACATGCTTTGGGTCTGACAGGGTCATTGTTGTAATCCCATGGCAGGTTTATATTCTGCAGTGGCAACACAGCCACACTGAAAACACTTCCTAAGGCAGGTACTTCCAGCTTTTTTATGCCTCAGAGAGATCAGGCCCCAGATAAACAAGAACTTGTTTCATTTCTTACTCCAATAAGCTACTGTGAACAGCCATCTGCTTCTGCTTTGTCATCATAATCAATCCTGCATGTAATGGCATAGGTTTTTCTAAATGAAGAGAAATTAGGTAAGATGATGGTAAATGCTTTGATATAAATGAGGAGGGAAAGGTATCTGCAGAAGGTGGGGGATTTATCATTCATTTACAGGTTGTTTAACTCTTCCTGTTTACTCTCTCAACGCAGTGACAATGTCTGCTAGGATTTACCTTTAATCAAACTAGACAGAGCCTAGAGAATTTGTACCAGTTACATATAGTTCTGAATAATTCAACAGCTTTTGTGCAGTGCCTTTACTGAAATTAGAAATTGGAATGAAAGTTCTCATACAGCCCAAAGGAATGTTAAGATTGGCAATTAAGGTTTTTATGGAGACATTTTTGTGCAAGTAATAGAAAATGGCAATATGACTGGGAAATGGAAAAGTCTAACAAAAAGCCCAAAACAAAACAAAACCACAAACAAAACCCAACCAATAAATGAATCTGTAATGTAACTGAAGTCCAGGAGGTAAAGCACAGGTATTACAACATAGTCTTAGAGTCAGCTGGGAGCACAAACAAGACAACTTTTTGTTTTAATGGAAATACCTTTTCAAACATTCCTTCTCTTTGATTTTCAGCCAGCCCACTATATCACAGTGACTGTAAACACTCAGGCACCAAACACAGCTGTCAGGTGGCAGAAGGAAAGAGGTCCAGCAATATGGGTAAGCATCTCAAAAGGTTTCATCAAACTTTCCTGTCCGTAACTTGACTGTGAATCTGAGTTGACTATGTTTGTTTGCCATTTTGGCTAGCATCAAAGATTTAAAGATTGGTTTAAAGATTTGAGATAGGTTGGGTTTTCTTTGCTCATTCTTGCTTGAAACCTCATGTCTTAATCAAAAACACAGGTCAGATGCTTTGGACACATGTAACCAATGATTCTCTCAGGCTAAGGTTTTCTTTTAGGTATTAGCAATTCCATCCTGATGTAAGATTTATAGAAATTTGCTGTGTACCTGTCCCCAAAGAAAATTAAATGAACACAGTATAGGCAATGAATTAATGTGAATTCGTTGTCTTTTGGATACTGCTTGACCATAAAACTATTAAAACAAGCTGGTACTTCTATACAGCAACTTCAACATCCAGGCTCCAAGTGGTATTTACAAACATGCAATTCATCATGCCATGACTACTACATTTAGAAGACAGTTTATGTCCTTGAAAGCTTATTTACTTCCTTCAGGGATGTAATTTGTTCTAATAAATTACATTCTCTCTACTTAAAAGCCTACCTGAAGAATACATTTATTTTAACCTGAGCATGACAATTGTGTCTCTGTCACCAGGGTGGACTTTGCCACTGGAAATGGGAAGTCTGCTCTGCAGCAAGCAGTATTCCTGCTGTTTAAACCATGAGTCCTGTAAAGGGCTAGCTGGCCTTCTCTTTATGATTTCAGACCTGTATAGAAACATCTGCTACCAAAACATAACCTTTTGTGGATGGATTAAAACAAAATCCCAGTTGTCAGCAAATGTCTATTGATCCCTTCCTCTGGCTTTCAGACACTGTAAAGCTGTGGCTGTCAGATAAGACAAAATGAATGGGGACTTTTTTCCAATGCTAATAGCACTGTGAGGTTGCAGACTGTTGTCAGCTACTCACTCTTCTTATTCCTTACATCCTCTGCCCCAACTATTGTTTTTGGAGACTTTGCTGTCACTTACAATGCTTGGTCCACAAGCCAGTGCATGCAAATTTGGCACCTTGATGTGACATGGAGCAGGATGCTGAAGCCAGAACTGAAGGCCTGCCTAGGTAACTCCTGTTCTTGGTATGCAGGAGGGCAGTGAGAGCAAGCCTGACTGAAGAACTGGTATATCCACCAGTGTTTGGGTCCACCCAGAATCAGAGCCAGGAAAGTACTGAAAGGAGAATGTCCCACGACTGAGCCAGAAAAACTCAACATGTTTAACCCATGTGCTCCTTAAGCAGCTGTTACTGTGCTTGACTCTGAGCAAGTGCTGTGGTGGTAGGGAGAGTGATCTGGCAGATGCAGAGCAAATCCCAACTCATGGAAAAAACTAAGGTGTCACTGCATTAGTTTATTTTTGTTACAGACAGATTTAACAAGTGGTCATCAGGTAGCATTTCCCAGTTTTAAAACCCAGTATTACCAATGACACTAGTGTTCCCCTTCTGCAATTGTATTAGTGTAAATGAACATTTGCTGTATGAGAAGGTCAAGTTATCCTGGTAATTAGAAGCTTTACTTTAGAGCATCTGTATCTCAGTTAAAACTCAGAGTAATGGTAGTATATCATTGCAGCTTAAGAGTCCTAACTGCAAGGGGTAGCGGTAAAAATATGCAGTGTAGTCCAGCTTGTTAACTGGTAATCCTTCAGCACATCCTCTCAGCTTTAAATCAGTGCATGTTCATTTAACATGGGGAAGCAGGTCCAGGTGAAGGAGGCCAAAGCTAGGGACCATGAAACGAGAAAAAAGAAATATTTTCACTGCTCAATTCCTACTTTGGCAAGATTTTGAGTCCCTGCAAAAGGATTCATAGATATGTTAGCAGTGGCAGGACACTCAAAGCTGCTGCTCTGTGAGCAATTAAGAAGGACAATCAATGTTTTCCCTCATACAGCAAGTACCATGGTCCAAGGCAAGATAAAAGAAAAATAATCAAATTTTATGATCTGATAAAGAAATTAAGTGAATGAGAAAGGCACTCGCTATGACAGCTAGTTTTGTTTAGCAAAGATTACTAGGGTTTTTTTTGTTGTTGTTGGTTTTTTTTGTTTGCTTTTGTGCTGGGTTTTTTTGTTGTTTCGGTTTTTTCCCTAAAAGAGCTTTGTCATTTAGTTCCTCACTTGACAGTACCTTTCTGGTGGCCACTCAGTGTCCTTTTATAGCAAGGAGCTGGTATATGAAACCCTGTGGTGTGCTTAGGGAATTTATTGTGCTGTAGAAATGCTGAGACTGTAACACCTGAATTTTCAGAAAGGATTTAGGAAATAAAACTGTATTATTATGTTAATGTCTATGCACCACCAGATTTCCTTCCAAAATACTGCTGAGAACATATAATCCGAGAAAAATAAAATAATCACCAAATAATGGACTTGTATTCTTAGACAAGAAAAGCTGCTCAAGCTTAATCTGGAAAAATAAATCTCCTTTCTTCTAACTAACATCTACTTGTTATTTTCCTACACCAGAGACCAGACACACACTAGGAAATTCACTGCTAGTTCCGAATAGAATAAAGTTGTTTACCTAGTGGTAAGAAGTGTACATACTTTGGGAAGGATAAAATGTATCCTTCATATTTTTCAGTTACTCAAAAAAGTTATTTATAGATCCACAGCAAAGAAACTATTTTGTTCAACTGAAGCATCCAACAACTGACAGTAAATATCAACCTTTACACTTCTAAAAAGAAAAAAGCTTCTAAATATGACAAAAGAAAATTTCTTTCCCTAATTCCCACTACGTGTGAGAAGACAGATGAGATGTGTGGGAGCAGTGTTTATTTTGGTGACTTTTCCTTCCTGGGCACCTGTTACAGCTTTAGCTGAGAGCCTTCAGGAAGGCTGGGGAGAAGGGAGATGCTCCCCTGAGTGAAGGATGGAGAAGGAAGTGGTGAGCTCAGCAGCCGGCCTGTTTTGTACTCTAGGTGGGATCAAAGGATATGCACAACATTAGGCTGAGTCTTCTTTCTGCTTCTATCCTTCTACTTTCAAGAGGAAATCAGTGATTTCTGTTTCCTTCTGGGGCAGAAGCTGACTTGTTCCACGAATGTGCAGAGCAGAGGTAGCAATGTGAGACACAGCATCACTGCACCACAGAACACATGCCCAGTGCTAATTTTTCCTCATTGCTTTGACACGAGACATCCCTTTTCAATGTGGATCAGTGGTAAAACATGAGTCTGTGCAGAGCTGGACCCTGCAGAAGCAGATCATGAGCCTGGCAATGAGTGAGGAGGCTGCAGCCTCAGGGATACTGTGCTGTCCCAGAGGTAACTTCAGATGGGTACTTTTACTTTCATCCTCATAACCTGGAATTTCTAGTGACTCAACATCTCTAAAATGTGTAGTGTCAGTGCTGGGCTTAGGGATATTTATTCATTCAAATTTGTTTGATGCCAAAGAGCCATTGGAATAATCCATACATCTCCCCTTGCAGACACACTCACATGAGTTTTGTTTACAAAGTGAAGAAATGGTTGTTATTTATGCAAAAGTATTACAGGTTACCATGTGAATAAAAGGCTTTAGCACATGAATCATGAGGTCATAAAATACCAGGTGGGGAGAGACCCCAAGGATCATCTGGTCCAACCTTTCTTGGCAAAAGCATAGTCTGGACAGGGTGGCCCAGCACCCTCTCCAGCTGAATCTTAGAAGTGTCCAATACTGGGGAATCCACCACTACCCTGGCGAGGTTATTCCAATGCTTGCCTGTTCCCCATTGTGAAAAATTTTCCAATTGTGTTTCATTGGAATCTCCCCAGGATTAGCTGGTACCTACCACCCATTTTCTTTTCCATGTGACTCCTTGGAAAAGGAAGTCTCCATTTGCTCTGTATCCACCCTTTAAAAATTGGAATATGGTGATAAGGTCTCCTCTGAACTTTCTCTTTTCAAGACTGAACAAACCCAGTTCTTTCAGCCTTTCCTCATATGGCAGGCTGCCCAGTCCTTTTATCATCTTTGTGCCCTTCTCAGGATCCTCTCCAGCCCACCCACATCCTTTTTTGCAGAGCAGGGGCCAAAACTGAACGCAGTGTTCCAGATGTGACCTGACAATCAGTGAATAGAGTGGGACAATGACTTCTTTCTCTCTGCTGGTGCTGCCCCTGTTGACCAGCATCATGTTGGTTTTCTCTGCCGCAGCAGCACAACATTCACTCTTGAGCTGTTGTCCCTCAGGGCCCCCAGGTCCCTTTCCTGGAGCTGCTCTCAGACCGGTAGATCCCAGCCTGTGCTGCACTCCCGGACTTTGCTTTCCCAGGACCTTACGCTTGCCCTTGCTGAACTTCACAAGGTTCTTGTCAGCCCACTCCTCCAGCCTGTCCAGGTCTTTCTGCAGGGTGGCTCTCCTGTCCTGTCCCTACTCTTGATTGCTATGCATTCTTGGCTGCTTCTTGCTCATTGCTGGAAAAATTTCCCAACTACATGAAAAAAACCCCAATGATTCAATGGTACCTGTGTGTGTAATTGTAATACTGATAGATAATAAGTAGCGATAGTGCATATATTTGAAGAAAACCAGGACCATCTTGCAAGCAAGTTGTGAGCAGGAAAAAGAGCAAAATGACTGAAATAATATTCTGTATTTAAATTGGGAGAACTCTTTGTAATGAGTTTATGGTAAACAGACAAGGGAATATCACTTCCTCAGTTATTTGAAATATGCAGCAAGTTTTGAAACGATGTCTGGACCCACCTGTGTTTACATTCTGTACTTATAGTCTTTAGATTACCTACCTGCTTTTTGAAATGCTGATTTGGAAGCTTTTATATCATTTAAAAACCAATTTACTGTCATCAAGAAGTAACCTGAGACAGAGTTCTTGCAGAATACAGCACCAAATTATTAAAGTTCTTAACTTACACAATGACTCAGTTTAAGAGAATTTTTCACAATGTGTGTGCAACAATTACGTATTTGAGAAGTTTGTCAAAAAATCACCCATTTTGATGGAATGTTATGTTTTGGTCCAAAACCCAGCAAGTGCCAACTTCTTCAAAATGAAATTTGGTAAAAAAAATAAAGGTAAGGAGGAATGAAAAGCATTATTCAAATTAAGGAATGAATACAGAGGGAATTTAAAATACACTCCATCCTATTACCCTGTTGATCTGAAATGCAGTTTTGATGGACCATTCTGCTCTGGTGCTGTAGAAGAAATCACTTTCCAGATGTCTTGGTTTGAAAGACAGGTGTCTGCTAAGGAAGGCAGAAGCCTCCCTTGGAATGGCAGATGCAACCCCCTTCCCTCCGAGTTATTATAATTTTGAAATCAAGGGGGCTTTTAGGCAAAGATGTGGAAAATAGGAATAACAGTTCTTTACTATTATATATATAACCAGTCAAACAAACAGCAATAACTCTGGCAGTAACAGCAAACAATCACAAACCCAGTCCCAGCCTTCTCGGCTGTCGGGCCCTTTCCCCTCGGGTGCAGTTCCGCTCGCAGCCGGCAGGGGCGCTGGCGGCTCCCGGTGAGCAGGGCAGGTGCGATGGTTCCCCCGCGGCTGCAGGGGGCGCTCCGGAGCGAGCTCGGGGAGCACGCGGCACTGGTGCATTGGGATCCGGGAAAGGGATGGGACAAAGGAGCTTCACAAACCCCTGGGCAGCCGATCCCGGTGTCCGGCTGGACCCTTGGGAACAGCAGGCTGGAATGGCAGGGACAAGCACAAATCCCAGGTGGCAGACGAGATGTATCAAAACAGAGAACCCCCCGCGGAGGTCTGGGCAGGCAGGGCGAGCAGGGCTACCATGCAGCGAAGGCTCAAAGCAGCGGCGGGGCAGGGCGGCCACAGCCCGGCTCCGAGCGGGGCAGGGAAGGCGGGCTTGGGATCCCGGGGCTGCTCCGGCAGAAAAAAAACAGCTGAAGAAGCAGCAGCTTCCCTCTCTCTCCAAACACCAGACCGACTGCCCACACACCCAGGTGAAACAAAAAGAGCAGCCAGGTCCTTTGTTTTTCTTAAATACTCAGCCATTTGTTCCCCTAGCAACATGTATAGGGGAAAAATTCCTTTAACAGAGAAAAAAACCCCAAAAAAACAGGAGAGCTCCTAAAAAACCCCAACACCAGAAGACAAAATTCAGATGTTCCCATAAAAATATATTAATGTACAAGGTGTATAGAGATGTGTCATGTGTGAGGTACCTCAGTTTTTGCTCTGGCCTTACAACTGTAACAGGTACATACTGGAAATATCAGGTATTAATGTTGCAGTGCTGCAGTTAGAAACCAGTTGTGGTTGGAGCAGTGAAATGTGTTTTTTTTTTTATAGGATCCTAATTCCCCTTTTCATTGCATTTGTACTGACACAAAAGGAATTTTGATTGGTGTTTTACAGATTTTTGGTCACTTTTGAGATCAGAGTCCATGCATGGTGGATGGATCGGCTTTGTTACTGTTTGATGTAAAGAGCATTTTCATTACACCCATGGGTTCCTCAAAGGACATTCTTTCCTTTTGAAAAATATACTCAGGGACAACAACTGAAGATGATTCCAGCTTAATAAGAAGAAAGAGGCTACAGAGAAAACAAAGGCAATAGCTAGTGAAAATCTATTTGGAGAATGTTGACTTCTTCTCATGCCCTTGGGCTATATGTACAGAAAGTATCCTTTTCTCTCACAAATCCCATCTGTCATTCCCAATTTCTAAGAAAGGGTCTGGCAAGGAAATGTGAAGAATCTCATAAGTGTTAGAATTACTGGTGTTGTACACTGGAAATAGAACAGATAATTTTTTGACAGAAGAGATTCATGTCAGATAAATGCAGTTCAGTTAAATAGAAAGTTGCCAAAAATGCAATAAAAACACTTAATCAAGCTACACCCTTGTGTTGAAAGAAACTGTTTTCATAATATCAAAATATATTTATCTCTGTAGCTAAAATGTTTAGTTGAGGTTTGTAATTTCAATTTTTTTTATTTTGGCCTTGTATTGTACTAGCAGCATTGTATTTATAACACAATATGAGAATGTAATATTTAACATACAGTGTATAAACATTTTCACAATGTAAAATTTTAATGTTGCTAAACTAAAGATTCCAAGGTCCTATATTTAGATTTGTTTGACATGATGCAGGGAAATTTTTAAGATGCAGATTAGTTTTTCCTTCCTCCTGCATCTCAACAGAATGTCAGGGTATCAGAAATTCCTAGAAAATGTTATGTTTTTATAAAGATCTAGTTAAAATTAATTAATCTTAGTCAATCTTATCAAGGAAAAGGACTACAAGAGATGAGTGAAGACTAAACAGTAAATGGTTAATTGTTAAATGAATTGTCACCAGCTCTGAAACAGAAGTTTCAAGCAGACTGTGAAGCTGGGGAGCAGGGGTGGTGTTCCCCACCTATGCAGTGTCAGCATGCAGTTCTTCATGCACATATATCAGGAATTTATTGCAAAACATATAAAATTACACAGTACCTGATTTTGCCTTCAGTACACAACCAGTCTAAGACCAATATGAGAGAAGAACCCAGCCATGTATTAATTAATGATTGATTATTTTGATTATTCATGGTGCTACTGGTATATCCAGCTCTGCTGTCAAATAAGCCAAAGGCAAACCCCCTGTTATGAAACATTGACAACTGCTTTTAAAACCTCAACCGTATGGTCCAAAACCATTTCCAAATACAGGCAATTAAATCCCTTAATATTTGTATGTATAAGATCTGATAATTATGTATTCTGGCCACATTTACGGGGATGTTTACAACTAGCACCTGACCTCAAATGTATGGTAGTACCCATACTTACTGCAAAATAAAGGAAATCTGCTTTGAGATTTGAGCTATTTTTGTAAGACTATTTTTTATGAGATCAGCTAAATACTGAAGTATTTATCATGATTGGAATAAAGTTTTACATTTGTAGAGCCAGAGGCATTATGGTTTCTACTCTGATCTTTAGCACAGTGCTATTTTCTGTCAGGATAGGAATTTTTACGCTGATTTGTGGGATGTGTCCCAGTGATTTGTGGTAAGGTGTGACTGTGGATGTCCTGACCAGGGAAGGAGTTCCTTTTCCTGGTGGTTCTGTTACTGCATAGTCTCAATAATGTGCACAGAAGCCTAAAGAAAAGAGTAGAGAGGACTGAGCAGTTAAAACTGGGTATAGGGTACAGGAGAGATAATTTCCATTAAGGGGAGTTTTAACGTCATTGCTGCTATAGGCAAGGACTGCTTTCTCAAGGTCACCCAAGAGAAGTCACAGGGTGGTTGAAATCCTCTGCCAGAAGCAAGGAGCCCCTGCCTGTCTTGTGATTAACTGTGTTATCACAGCAGCAACTTGCAGTGGAGCTTGGCAAAAGCGATGAAGTCCTCGTTACTCATTGGGAGAGAGCAATTGAAAATGACAGAGAATGGTAATAAGGAAAGGTTTCAGCAGCAGCATTTCCCATTCATCACTGAGGTTCCTTTCATCTTCTTAGCCCTTTTTTTTTTTTGGGCCCAATGGGATACCTTGGATTCCGTAGTCTCATCTTTGAGGACACTACTAGTGCATACATGGATGGTGTTGCTCTTATCACATTGTGAGAATGGGCTTACGACTCTACCCTGATAAAAAAGTTATTTAGTATGCAAGATGTCAATACAGTGTTAAATTAAACAGCACATAGTAATGAAAGGCATTCAATTTAGTAATGTTAAATGAAATCTTCACTGAGCAGAACTGATTATTGTATAAAACAGAATGGATAAAAGGCTTGACTCATCCATTGTCTAGACAAATCACTTAGAAATATGTGGGTTAGCTTTAGAGCCATTCAGACAATTTAGAAGCTTATCTGTAATCTGTTTGTCAAATTAAAAATGTTTTTCTTTGACTCCTTTGTAAGCTATTAAGAAATATGATGTGTTGCCAAACAACTTAAGATAAGTAGCAAGAAGGCAAAAGACTTGCCCAGTGGCAGATGACAAATCCAGAGTAGCACCAGGAAATAATTCCTGACAGATTGCTTGTCCTCCAGAAAATGTAGTTTTGATTGACTTAAAACTCTTTGTAAATTCCACTTAAATTCAGCAAACATTTTTGCTAAGCAAAGCTGAAGAACACAGGCAAAAAGGGAGATGCTGAAAGCAGTTTGTCTAGGAAGGGTCACACAGAGGTTTGGACTTCTTTTTTCAAAGGCAACAAGAATAAGAACATGATCCCATCACTTCTGAAAGCAGTCATTTGAACACTAAGGGAAGAGGAAAGCACATTTGATGTTCTCCTTTCTCTGATCTATAGTGGAAATGTTTACTGATAAAAAATTACTTTCATCACCACAAATTTGCATGCTTTAATGCTTCCACTCTATGCCAGCTGTGCAAGCAGAATGCCGGCCAGGGAATACCACATCCTCCAGTCCCTGACGGCCTTCCTGGCCACAAGGCAGGACAGTCACTGTCACAGGAGATGGAGGGAGCAAGCCCATAGAGCCTGCAAGCTGTGGGAGTCACTGTCAGCAAGGGGCTCTGGGGCATGCTGCCACAGCCCTCAGTCCTGCAGGGTTTAATGAAGTCAAATGTTCACAGGATACCTCCATGGGTAACTGCATAATTGTGAAAAGATGAACTCTGCCTCTGCTTCTGCCTACTCACCTTCCTCTCCTTCATCTTCTACCACTCACTGAAAGAAGGAAAATTATAGCTGTATTTACAAGAGCCTCTGAGAATTGCAGGCTTTGCTGAAGCCTGTATTTTCCTTTCTGCTGCCATGTTTTCTAGAATCAATGAAAGTATTTTATTTTTTATTTCTGTTTCAGCACACTGATTAAATGTTTTCTGTTTTTTTTTTCCCCAACAGGTTTTCTTTCACACTAGAAAATATTACATATATTTTCTTCTTCTTTGAGCACACATATAGGAGTACCTTTGACCATGTTAACTATGAATTATTTGATTTTATTCCTCATTTTGATTGGACACAACAAAAATGTTTATATAAAAATACCTTCTACTTTTAAACGGCACATGTTAAATTGCGAAACAAGCTCCTCTTTCAAAGAATTAGGAACAATAGCCTGTGCAGGGTATTATTAATCACTATTCCAACTCCAAGCTGCAGTGTTGAATTTTTTTAAAGAAAACACATAAAACCACATTAAAAACCTCTGCCCCATCAGTCTTAGAAACTGGCTGCTAAAACTTCGGAGACAGTCTGCCCATTGCATTTCCTTCTCTGCTGTCACCGTCTTGGTCTTTTCTTCAAGTCAATTACTGGTAACGATATCATTGGTAGTGATGGGAATGTTTGTCTTTGGGAAGGCTGGCCCCATCACTTCACCAGTGCCACCAGCAAGACCCTCTTACACTCGTCCCTGTACCATTTACAGTTGTCTGCTGGGCAATCCCTCACTCGAGCTGGCAAGGCTGCTCCAGGGAAGCTGCCAGGCAGCAGCACCAGCATGTCATGTGTCCTGCAGGAAATTATATGCAGCAAGTCATGATAAAAGTCAACAGTGGGATTGCAGAGGCAAACACTCAGAGCTGGGAAGTGCCAGAGCTGAGGTCACCCTTGCAAACTGCATTGAACCACCTTGTGCCTATTCACTCTGATACAGCCCCTAATTTACATGTGCACATGCAAATTTTTGGACCGTGGCCATACTCAATGTATATGAAATTCTTAATTTTTCAGTCATTGTCTCTGCAACTGTAGCCTTTTCACCTCATTTTTTGCTTTCCTTTGTACATGCAACAGCATTCAAATCTTCTGATGGCAGTGTTTAAGAGCAAGAAACAAAATTCCAGTCCTTCCTCAAGACACAGTGATGCTGTAAATAAGTCAAGGTTCTTAAATCTTTTACAGCATCTCCAACTCCCATCCTATTCGTGGCTCACTGATATGCTTGATTTGAACCCATGTGTTAGCTGCTTACAGTGAAGGTTGCATTTTATTTATTTAAAGTAAATTACCTTAAATCAGAGATTTGGCTGCTGTCCTGAGTGGTCACTTAAAGCAGGTCTAATTGTACAGGAAGATAGACTCATTAATGTCAAATGGAAAAAGGTCAATTGAAATTTGCAGCAAGCTATTACTAGCCCTTTAATAAGGTATTAATTAAAAGATCTGATACAATAAACTGCCTATGTATAAATACTGAACTTGAAAAAAACCAAAAGTAGCTAAGAGAGGGGAAAATAAATTGGGAAAAGACTTGTTTGAAGTAATAGTCTTGGAGAAACATGTACATGTGCTGGAAACAGAGACACATAAAACCAGATTTACAAGGTGAGTGTGTCTGTTATAGTCTAGATACCCATCTCAGCCATTTCATAACCTCTTGTTCTTAATATATCAATCTGAAGGAAGTCTAATATATTGAGAAACATCATACAAAGTATTAAAAAAAAGTAGAGAATTTGTTTCTCTAGCTTTACATTTGAGGGACCCTTCTTTTCCCACATCAAGGGATTTAAAAGACTCATCTGTTGCCAGAAATAGCAGCAGTGGGCGATGGACATGTTTCAGGCTGAGGCTCAGATTCACTCCAGTAGCTCATGGCTACACATGCAAGACACGCATCAGTGCTGGGACCGTGAGCTGCTGTCACTGCATCACAAAGGTTTCCTGCAGACAGTCAGTGCCCACAACACTCCTCTCCCACATGCCCTGGTGTTACAGTCCATGCCATCAAGTCATGCCCTGTGGCCCTTCAGATACGCTGGGGAGGTGCATGAGGTTGGTGCTGGTGCTATGGCAGTGCCACCAAATCCATGCTGGGAACCACAGAGCCCATGGGAATGCAATCCATGTGTTCTTGATGTGTGAAAACAGCTGGCTTTATTGTAGAGCATGTTATAAGGATAAAAGAAGGTGTCATTTGAAAATGGATTTGCAATATTGAGCTATAAAGGATAAACCAGCATATTGCAGTAGCTGGATTAACTTGCCAAAGAGGGTGTGCTGGATCTTCCAGTGCAGTTGTGAGGTTGCTGCACTAACCAGTAGAATCCTCCTTAGATTTGGAAACCCTAAAGGATTTTTACAGCAGAATCTTTCTTGAACCTCTTACTAAAGCTGGCTGTGGTAAAGTAGTCAGAATAGCTGCTCTGGATGATTTGTTCTTTCTGAAGCCCAGAATGACATCATTCATTGCTTCCCTTCCTTTCAGATTATCTGCTTCCCATTCCCATTTCTTGTGACTGGCATGAAGTAATTACATGGTGCTTTTTCCGTACAGAACCTTGTGCAGTCAGTTGAAGAAGTAGTGTCCATTCAACTGGCTGAAAATTTTATCCCCACAGTACCCCAAGGAAAGGAGAAGGAGAAAGGTATTTCCATTCCCCATTCTCCTTTAGGTACCTGATTGACTTTTCTATAGTACATTTGGATGACATGTTCTTGTCTTGAGCAGCTCTCCATAGTCTGCATCTAGCTGAAAATAAGTGGTGTGTTAGATGCTGAGATCTCTTGCTGGATCTATCACAGATCCAGTACTGCCAGTATAATTTAAAACCCAAACATGACACAACAGAAGTAGTGTGTGAGAGGGTTATACTGAATATAACCAGATTTACATGTGCCCAAGGATGTACCTGGGCACTGACGCGAACTGACAACTGGTCTCCATCTATCTTATGAAGCCCTTTTAGTCTGCAGTACTGGTTCTGCCTGCAAATGCTCTGTTGGGAATGGTCTCTGATGGCCACATGATGGCTAGGAAATGTCCATGTTAGCTGGTCAGCATGGGCTGGATCTGTGTCAGACATGCTTTAGCTGTTTCTCAGTTGGACAGTCATAGTCAAGTCCCTAAACTTTCTTGAGTTTGTGCCTGATTTTGGAAGAAGGGAGAGGTCAGATGGTCCCAGGCACTGCAGGCAGGGCTATGCTCAGTGCAGGCAGGGGCTGACTCCATCACAGCCTTCTTGCAGAGAGGCTGCCCAAGTCCTGCCTCTGTACTAAGCACCCCTCTCTAAGTGGAATCCAATCTTATCTCCCTCAGATTGGCTCCGAAGCCATTCACAGTCCTTTCATGTACCACTACTGCCCATGGCTCTGTGGGGGACAGCTTGGTGCATCTGGCAGGAGGATAGAGGTGCTGGCTGGGATTCAGGAATGCAGTATGAGCCAGACTAGAGCTCAAGAGGAGCAATCTCTCTTCCCAGACTGGCACTAAGCCACTCAGGGGTAAATGTCCTTTCCCAAAAAGTGGTCAACAAGGGAGCCAAACCTTGAATGCCAGCATCCTCTGGGGACTGCTCTTACTACAGGTCCCTGTGCTGGACTGTGGGTGGTGCTCTGTGCCACCCACATCCCTCATAGGACCCAGTGGGTCCTATCTATGGGGAGCCGCATCTGAGCTCCACCTACACCTTGTGGACCAAGCCCTGTTGGGGTTCAGCCCCACCCCAGGACATGCTGGGCACCCGTGCTGGCGCGGGGGCTGCATTTGGTGGGGTTGCCCAGCAACCCAGGAGTCCTTCCCTCGGGCTGCAGGGCTTGGTGTCCGGCTGAGCCTCCTCCTCCTCCTCCTCCCTGAAGGAGCCTGTCTGAACCACAGCCAAAACTTAACACAACTGTCAGCTCAAATCCATGTGTGGTTCTCTGAGCCAAAGCACCGACACAGAAAAAAACCCAACCCCTCCGTGTTTCTTGTTGGGTCTGTAGGAATTCAATTGCCAGCACATACCACTTTCAGCAGACACAGCACAGCTTGACCTGTTCACACAGGCAACGGAAGTTGAATTTAGGAGCCCTAGTAACTGCAGCAATCTGGTCATAAATGAATTACAGGGCAACAATTATCTATTGAAAATTTTAGATTAGAAAAGCTATTGAAATTTTTAGATTAGAGAAGCTTTCTTTTCATGGATGAAAAATGAATTAGTGAAATAAATTATTTGCTGCAAATTATTCTTCCTGCTCCTGTTGTTTGCTGATCTGCAATACATCTGATACAAAACATTCATCAAGCAAGCCTGTGTCACTCTTTTCAGCTACAAAAACAAGGGTTTAATTCATTATGATTTCCCTGACCGCTCTTTGGATCATTTACATTTGCCCAAGTGGATTTAAAATGCTACCAGATCTCTAACATTTCACAGGCACACTGAAAGGTGTAAAGAACTCTGAAAAGGTGCAAGACGAGGGAGAATAAAGCACAAGGATTTTAGCAGCTGCACTAAGTAAAGTCTTTACAAGGACTGATCTGGCATTTCAAAAATAGTTTCTTCCCAACCTTTTGAGAATGTGCTGAGATCTATCATTTGAAAGCAGCTGATTTCACCTTTCAAACTGAACAATGTCTTGTGTGCCTTTTTGTAGGTATTTGTTCTGTAAAATGGATGGGGAGGAGGAAGTGGGGGAGAAAAGCCTTTTTGGAAACAAAGGTTTCTGTGTTGGTCATGTTGGACCCTGCATTGATTTCTTATCATCACCTAGAGAAAACCCAAAAGGTCACTGGAATGAATCATTGATCAAAGAGAGTAGGATCTGAGATGGTTAAATCTGATTTAAATCTACAGAACATGTTTCCCTATGCTTATGCAACGTGACAAAATTTGAAGCCTAACTTCCAGATCTTGCTTTTGTTTTGCAAGATTGGGTAAGTAATCCCATCTGCATTTTCCCCTGTGCAAGCATGTCAGTGCTATTGGCATCTTAACATTTATTTTGCTAGAATCAAGCTAGTTAGTGAGCAGGAAAGTCACAGGTGGGTAATTATTTATTGATGAACCCAAAAAACGGAGTGTTTTTCCAGGTCTCCAAAGTATTTTTCTTGTCCCAAAAAGCTTGCAAGTCTCAGTAAACTTATACGTGCCTGGAAAAAAATTCAAGGGACTTCTTGTATTATACCCACACTACGCAGCACACTCAGGAGCACATGAAGGTGACACTGGCCTCCAGAGATTCACAGCATGACTCAGGTGTAGACTAATAGATATTACTCTTTTCCTGGGACCTGATATTCCCCTTTCCAGGCTATGTGATGCTGCGAGCACACTCTGTATCAAGATGAGGTCTGCTGCACAACGTCTTACTGAGCACCCATAATCTTTTGAGACAGTGGAGCAGGAGTACTGTGTACTCACCAGGGTCCCCCTTGCTGGCTGACACCAGCAGGAGGACAGGAGGCACATCACAGATCTCACCCTTCTCCCAGGATAGACACAAGCCTGGAGAAGCAAACTGTCAGCTGGATTTGCCCCTCTCTATTCCCCTCCACTGAGAAGCTTTCCAGAAACCAGTAAACTGGAAAAGATCATAACTTGATGGTACAGATCATTCTGCTGTGGCCAGAAACAATTAATTTATGAACTGTATGTTTTCCTGGACCCACTAAAATGAGCTGCAGCCAGATTTAATAATGTACAAGCAGGGTGGTAGGTTTCCTGCATGTAGAGGTCCAGGGGAAAAAGGTTCATCAAATCCTGGAATTTGGGGAAAACAAAGTTAAAAGGAAATGCTTGTTGTTCTACTTCTACTTTTAAAGAGCTGGATTTGGTACAAAACACTAATTCTGGTAAGTAGCAGTCACTGAGAAATCATCACAGATGTAAATTACTCAAACCCTCCTCAGGCTCCGCTGACTACAGGTCACGGAAAGGTGGCTAAAACTGAGGACCCCAGAGCTTTGGGAAACATGCACAGAGTGCAGGGGAAGTTTTGCTCCACATCGGCAACAGAAACTTTACGGTCTCTGCTTCTTTCTCAAAGACACCAGTACAAATCCAGATCAACTCAATGTCCTGACATAGGACAGAGATGCTCTGGAGTTGCTTCAGTCCCACTGAGAGCAAGATTTATGCCATACATTTATTCCCAAAATACAATATTGCTTCTTCTGGTTTCTGCCTGGAGAAAATCTTTTTGTGTCTTTCTGCAGCTCTGAATGACTTTATACATGATTATGCTTTGCATGTGATAAAACAAATGTTTTACAAACTCCTTAACGTTCCTGGCAGTATAGAAACACATCAGTGTACCACGGGGCAGGGGTATAAATAGCTGGATGTTCTTTCTGTGCAGCTGGTGCTTTGCTGTGTTTCACCAGGAGAGGGTAGAGTTTGGAAAGGACTCCTGGCAGCCTAGGCTCCCTATTGTGCTGGGAAACAGCAAAGGGAAAACAAGCACAAGTTTCTCCTCTGCGTGTTTGCACCGACTGACTATGTGCGAGAGTCAGCAGATGAACTCTGGAAGACAATAAACAGAAAACAGAAAGAGAAACAAAATTCAAAAGCAGCTTTCTAGGGAAATCTGTGGAATCGAAGGGAGAAGCCGCGGCAGTTCCCGTGGGCTCACTCCGCCGACTGTATCTCTGAGAACTGTCACTCTCTGCACGTTGCGTTAATCAGAGCTCAGGATTTATTTCTCTGCCGTGACTTCCAGGCTGTGAATAGATATCACTTTTAGAGAGAGAATGGGACCTGAAAAGACTCTCGAGCACTGAACAGAGTGGTGAGTTTTTTTAAATGGTTTCTTCTCTTTCCAGTCTGCTGGAGCTTTCTAACATCCTGCTTGCAGGCACAGCAGCCCGATGATTTGTCTTTTCCCTGCAGCTTGTTGCATTCCTCACCAGGCTTTCCTGACCACAGGTTTCTATCAGTAACCTTTCCCACCACGACTCCGGGTCAGTTTGGTGACATTTGTAACAGGGATGGCTCAGTGCTGATTTGCTTTCATGAGAGATTAAAACCACAAAGCTGTGAAACCAAACAACGGGCTAAAAAAATCAAACAAAGTCCAATACAATTAAAATGGCAGGTGACTCTAGGTTTCCAGATGTGGACACTGATGGATCAGAAAAAAGTGAAGAAATGGAGATTGTAGTCAATGTTGGTGGAGTAAGGCAGGTGTTCTACGGAGATAACCTGAATCAGTACCCAGAAACACGGCTGGCAGAGCTGGTCAATTGTTTATCAGGGGGGTACGATAGCATATTCTCCCTCTGTGATGACTATGATCCTGGAAAGAGAGAGTTTTACTTTGACAGAGATCCAGATGCTTTCAAATGCATTATTGATGTGTACTACTTTGGGGAAATTCACATGAAGAAAGGAATATGCCCCATATGTTTCAAGAATGAAATGGAATTTTGGAAAGTGGATCTGAAATTTTTGGATGACTGCTGCAAGGCTCACCTAAGTGAAAAAAAGGAGGAACTGGAAGAAATAGCCCGAAGGGTGCAACTCACTCTGGATGACTTGGGAGTAGATGCCTCAGAAAGTCGCTGGAAAAGGTGCCAAAAATGCATCTGGAAATTTCTGGAGAAGCCAGAATCGTCCTATCCAGCTAGAGTGATTGCTGTACTGTCCTTTCTGTTTATTTTGATCTCCTCTGTTGTGATGTGCGTGGGGACCATCCCGGACTTGCAGGTCGTAGATGCAGAGGGGAATCGTATGGAGCACCCGACCCTGGACAGCATCGAGACCGCCTGCATAGGCTGGTTTACCATGGAGTATGTGCTGAGGCTGATCTCCTCTCCCAACAAGCTCCACTTTGCCCTTTCTTTCATGAACATTGTCGATGTGCTAGCAATACTTCCTTTCTATGTCAGCCTGACCTTGACCCACCTGGGAGCCAAGCTGATGGAGCTGAGCAATGTCCAGCAGGCAGTCCAGGCACTGCGAATCATGAGGATTGCAAGGATTTTCAAGCTTGCACGGCATTCCTCAGGGCTCCAGACCCTAACCTATGCCCTGAAACGCAGCTTTAAGGAGCTTGGGCTGCTCCTCATGTACTTAGCTGTTGGAATCTTTGTCTTTTCTGCCCTAGGTTATACCATGGAGCAAAGTCACCCTGAAACTTTATTTAAAAGCATACCTCAGTCATTTTGGTGGGCAATCATTACCATGACCACAGTTGGATATGGAGACATTTACCCTAAAACAACACTAGGAAAACTGAATGCTGCCATCAGTTTTCTTTGTGGAGTGATAGCGATTGCCCTCCCCATCCATCCCATCATTAACAACTTTGTAAGGTATTACAACAAACAGAGAGTTTTAGAAACAGCTGCCAAACATGAATTGGAGCTGATGGAGCTAAACTCTGCTGAGGGGAAAGCCACAGGCTCCAGAAATGAACTAGAGGATTTTTCAAGGGAAGGCAAAGACGGTCCTTTTTATAGCAGCCGGATAAAAGTCTCCCACAGTGACACCTTTATTCATCTCCTGTCAGAAGAGAAACACTATAGGACCAGGCTTCAAAGCTGCAAATAAACTGTGAGCTGTTGTCAGCGCTAAGCTACAGATCAGGACAACCTGACAATCAACTACGGAAGGGACTCGCAGATCTGTCAGAGTTGGGAGGGAGCACTGCTTTGCTTTTCCAACATGAATATAAATTAACCCATGGCTTCTCCATCAACAGTTGGTAAGACTTTAACCCAAAATAAAACAGTAGGACTCCACTGAGATCAGACTGCTTATATCGAGTGTGTTCTGACAAAAACCACTTGTAACCATTTCAGAGACTGAAAAGTCCTTCCTGATCCGTAAATGTTCAATGACCCGAATGTGCAGCATTGACACATCAGAAATTTGTACCTGTGACAATAAAGAGCAGCATCACACAGATTGTGTCTTCCAGGCTCTCTTCAATGCCTTTGCAGCTAGGGGAACTGCTCCTTAAAAAATTAAAGCAGCCTCTCACTTGTGTTAGATTCAGGCTTACAGCAAAATGTTATGAGCAATTTGAGCCTAGAGATACTGAAAGTATCAGCATATACTGTGTGCAGAATATTAGAGTGAAAAAATGGCTTCATTTTGTAAAATGTACTTTGGGGTCAACTTTTTGGATAGGCTTCTGTTCCTCTTTCCAGAAAAAGTGTCATTTTCAATGGGACATGGAGCTATATTTTGGGCAGAGATGCAGAACAGAATCAATGTATTTTAAGGAGCAAATTTAAAAATATTTGTTCTAGCTATTAATTACAGCATGGTTTATATATGCAAGGATCTTTCAGGAAGGATTTATAATTAAGTAGCTTTTTAAAACTGTAAGTTAAATCATGGTATCTTTAATTCACTACTAAATCAAGGGAAGTTTATAGGGAAGTTAAATTGAGTACTTCTATATAAGAAGCTTTAACTCTTTGAAAATAAGTGCACAGAAAGTTTCAGTAAAAATAGTAAAATCTCCAATTGATTTCTGGTAAAAATACCTAGCTGAATAAACATATTATTATGTTATTTTTTAAAATAACTCATCCTTCCCCTACAATAACTGCATGACTTTGTAAATGGTAGTTTACAGAAGTAGTAGGCACTAATCAGTGTCTTCTTCATTAATTAATATGCTAATTAATCAACACCAGTGTGTATGCACTATCCTTTCCAAAAGCAAGTGCCATCTATGAAAGCTGATGTAAAAACTGTATGTGTAATAGGTCTGGTCTGTACCAGAGAAATCCACTGAAACCTGGAGTTGAAGGACAGGGGGGCACTGGCACACATAACATATATTTACCTACGTTAGAAGTAGGATCCCAAATGCTTAAAGGGCTAGAGTAGCTGTCCTTATTTGTTCCCTTTTGTGCTGAGCAGCCCCTTGCCCAGGTGAAATGCAGCAACATGAGACATGACCCATCCCTGGGCACTTCATGTCCAAGATCCCCCGGCAGGTCTTTGGGACTCTTCCTGGGATGTGGGCAAGCAGTGGGCCTGTGGCATTCACCCCACAGGAGCAGTGACTGGACGGGCACAGAGCTGAGGGATGGGCTCTATGCTCTTTTCTGGCACCTTGTTTGCCCCTGTCCCCTGGCAGAGGGGTATGTGTCTGCTGGTGGGGAATGCTCTGTCCTCCTGGGACAGGGAGCAGTGGTGCCATGTAGGGACCGGGCAGGTGTGCAGTGAAGGGCAGCTACTCCTCAGAACACCACCCACCCTGTACCTCTCCTAGCACGGAAATCAGCCCCTGCTTCCCTAGGTTGAAGGCCTTTCCCAGCATTACCCCTCACACGTCAAATTGCTCAACTCCAGAAACACCTACTTTGTATTCCAGCACCCCAGCCCTATGCCAGACCTAATGTCTTTTTCCCCAACCTGTTACCATGTCCTGCCTTACATACTTCCATCAAGTAAGATAATTCAAACAATCTCTAAATGTTTCTGTACCCGAATCCTTCCACCAGTATTTGTCCCAAATTCTCTCCCGCCTAAGACATACAGCCAATCCAAGTGCCTCCTCAGCCCAAGCATCCCTTCTCCCCCATCCTCCGCTCCACATCCCCGCTCTTACCCTTTAGAACTGCTCTCTTGCTCTGCCTCATCTGCTGAGACCTGCTCCTTGCTTGCCAAGAGCCTCAGCTCTTCTCCCTGGATGCCTGGCCAGGACCATAGCCGGCTCTCATCTGAGGGACAGGATCCTGTCCCTTGCACTGCTTAAGACATTCAGATCACAAGTATGGGCTGCAAACCATCAAAAACTGACTTGGCTGAGATGCTGAGGGTGGGAGAAGAAGGAAACTAACAAACCTGTCTGAGTCCAGCCTTATCTATCAGCAGGAATCTTAAATGCTCCTGACTTTGCTCGTGACATGCAGAGGGTAGCTGAGAGTGAATTAAGTTAGCAAAAGCATTTTCCTGAATGAGGAAAGCACTGTGTTAATGCTAAGTAATATGGTTTAGTACTGCAAGTGCTAAATCCTCACTGCCGTGCTTTGTGATTTATTTAACCTGACATTAAATAAAAAATAAGCCTCTTTTATCAGAAGTAAGTTTATGGGCTAATTTCTCCAATAAGTTATGCCTTTGAGCACTGGGCTCTGCCTTTGCTCTGTCAGTGTGGAAAGAGTTTTGAGACAACCTTGGTGCTGCTCTAGCCCAGACTGGTCTCAGAGTGTCTTGCTGCACTAGAGACCTTATTTGTTGCATTTGTTGCTGTAAGTTATATGTTCTTAAAAGGCTGTGGGTCGGCAGGATGGATTCCTGCCTATTTGCCTTTCTCATGGTGTGGAAACCCTGTAGGAGCAGGGGGAGACATGGGCAGTGGTGGAAGGACAGGGCAGGCTGGCAGCACATGGTGGGTGGGGCTGTAGAGGAGCAGGGGGTCTTGAACACATATAATCCTGATGGTGCAAAGCAAGAGGCTTCCTGGGTCCCTGGGGAGACACCTCCTGCAGATCAGGAAACTACCATAAACCACTGGCTTTGAAATCAGGGCTGGATGGAAGGCTCTGCTCCTTAAAGACTGGAGTGATTTAGGGGTTGTTTGTTTTCTATTGTTTTAATATTCTACACAACCCAGCAGAGCTGATTTTCCTTTATTACAAGTTAGTCTAAAAAAAGAGGAAGATTTAAAAATCTGGAAGTCGTGGGGGTGGAAGGGGAGGGTTAGAGCAGCCCCTTCTCAGACAGTAAGCAACACAATCCACAGGCTCTAGTGTCCCCACTCTTTGACATAGGACTTTCTCAAGTCCAAAGTTAGGACAAGCTCTCAAGTCTTTCCAAAGGGGAAACTGCACCATGCCTGTTGCAGGTTTCATTTCTGTGCTGTGGGTGAGGTGGGCACAGGCTGCACAACTCAACCCAGCAGTGCCTTCCCCACATCCAGCTCTTCCCAAGCACTTTGTGCACACTTTGGCTGAGCCTATGCAATTAAATCAATGAAAGCAAGGCATTCCCAGTGAGACCATCTCCAGACACATATGGGAAACTGTAGCACAACTGTCCCTCAGGGGAACCCTGTCCCTGCTATTTAACACCCTTCACCTGGGAACCAGGACTAGGATAGCCAGAATACATCCAAGTGCAGAAAAGCTGAACAAACCACTTGGGTCTCTCCTTACCCTTGCTGCACAAGGACTCTTCTTTGGACTCATAGGTGTATGAAGGAAAGGGGTCACTATTTGCATTAGAAATTGGGAGTCTGGGAAGAAAATGTGGTACTCTTCTATGGAAAGCCTATTGACCAGAGTTATGGAGAATAGAGAGAGATACTATAATTTTAGCTGATATACCTTCTCATACAGAAGTTCCTCAGTTCACCATGCAAGCAATTTCAGAGCACAGTGAGCAGATCAAACTGTCCTCTGGAGAAGTTATCCTGTGGGACAACTGCCCTTGCAGCCAGCCCTGGCTGCTTCTAGAAAACTTTGAATATTTAAAACAGCCTGTAATACTCAGAGTTATAACTTGAAGCAAAAAACTTTTAGTTCCTAACTAAAATCAATCACAGCTGTAAATTCAGGATTAATCCAGGTTTAACATCAAATAGCTGCCAGCAGAATCTGATTCAATAGCTTTAATTTAATAACACACCCAATGGTAGATTGGTGGCTATTGCTGAACTGTAGGTAAAATGAAGCCTGTTTCTAGCTTCCTGGACAGCATAAACAGTAGAACTCAATAGAGTGGAAATTGCTTCTAGAAGTGTGGGAGACAGCTGGAATATTTAGTGACACACAGCATTCGTCTTAGGGAAGTGATAGGTATTTAACATGTCAGCCCACGCCACGCTCTGGCTGGCATGTCACAGCCACCTTCACTTTGGAGACAGGCTTAGGTTCAGGTAGAAACAGCCATCAGCAGCTAGGGTTTTATTGCTGGACTGACACGTATATATGATTTGAAGGGGCTTTTAAAAAACCCCAACAAAATGATGGGAGATAGTAGAACACCACTATTTTCTGCTGACGTGCATGTAGGAGAGCTGCTCAACCCTGCAGGTGTGGCACTGCCACACAAGGTTAATTGACATGTTCTCTCTGGTCTGTGTATGGGTCGAGCAGAATGTGAACACGTGAAGGCAGAGGAGAGCTGAGGACCAGGCGTCACGGCCCATCTGTCCCTCGCTGTGTTAAGGGCACTCATCCCTTTTTGCAGGTGAAGCTGACAGTGATGCTGCTTCAGTAACCCTTTAGGCAGATTTCTTTTTGCCTAATGTACTATTTGAATGTACCTGATAAAAATGCTGAAGAGGAGAAACCAGGACTGTTTCAGTCTCAAGTGTTCTCTATATATGGATTTTTCAAGCAACTACCCAAAATGCTCACCTGAGACTGGATAAAAGAGTCACGAACAGGTATTTGTTGAAACAGAGCATTAAAGTAGGGGTTAAGGAATAGAAATTAACAATTAACTATACTAAAAGACACAAACCCACTGAGATTAGCTCAGCTGGTTAGAGCAGGGTGCTAATAATGCCAAGGTTGTGGGTTTGATCCCCATATGGGCTTTTCACTTAACAGCTGGACTTGATGATCCTTGTGGGTCCCTTCCAACTCGGAATATTTTGTGATTCTGTGAAAAAACCCCAAAACCTCTTCCAGCCACATTTGCATTGCCAGATATGCTCAAACAAATAGAACAGTGTCCCCTGTGAATTATTCTAGTCAGAAGTACTTCCTACCTCCTCCCTGTCAACACAGCCTTCGGTCCTATGTTCACCAAAAAATCTCTCAATTCCTTACTCACACAGGTAGAACAATTACTGGACACATGCACAGGAGAATGCACTTGCTACCCACCCAGGTTTCTGAGGAACTGGCCCACTCTCCATTCAACTGTTTTACCTAGACTGTCCATTTGGGAATATCAACATTTCCTTCCACACCAACTTTCACAAAACACTTTTCCTTTGAGATGGAGAGTCCTTAATGATGTGGGTAATAAGTTCTGCACTGCCTGGTGTAAACCAAACTTCACTGAGCATTGCAGGAACATAACACCACTGTGAAAGTCAACTCAGGACAATGTGTCTTAAATACATTTGCTTCAGCTGTAGATATCTCACTAAAACCAAAATTGGTTTCTCGTCCTGCAGTGAACCGTATTAGGCTTGAATTCAGTGGGAGCTTTGCCTGCCTTAGGAATTTTATAGGGAATGATGAAGCCAAGTGAGCCAGGCTAATGTACAAGGCAGGCTTGTGTAAATTGCTGAGAGGAAAATGGAAATGACGGAAAGGTCTGAGAGCTCCAGAAGAAGCTGAGCCATTTAATTGATTCTTTTCTTGTTGCTTTCATATGTAGGTGAGAAAGCTGCCAGGGTCTTAAAGTTGCTTTTTGTCTTCCCATGTAAAGGTAACCTTCAATATCTTTAAAACATGCTGACAGTCAAGTACTGCTAAATCATCCTGGTCAGTGAAAGATATATAATAGAAGCAGAAAGGAAGGGAAATCTTTAGAGGAGTCTAAGTAGAGAAGTTTCTTTAAAAATAAAATATCAAAATGGAAAGAAAGACTGAATGCTATGCTGTATATGTCAACAAAAATCCCCTTATTTTCTTATTTACGGATTTCATTGATAATGAGGCACGCTGGCATGCTTTGGGTTTTCAGTATGACATGCTGTGATTCCCTATTCTATAAAGAAGTAACCTGTACACTCCACAACAGTGAAATGCCTTAAAAATGGAAATTATCCATATTCATTAGAGTCTGTGCTAGAGCTCACAGGTTCTGTGTTAGGGCTCACAAAGCCATGGAGACCCAGGTAAGCAGTCACTGGACAAAGGCAGCAAATTGCTTGGTACTGCAAAGGGAAGTTTTCGTAAACCTTCTGCCAGGCTCAGTCTGTTTTACTGTGCAAGAGACAAACTGCAGCTTCAATTACTATAAGAGCATTACAGGGAATTTTTTGTCAGTAAGATGCACTCCACTGATCCCAGACAATGTTTCCGCTGCATTATTGTTACCAGCTTTACAAAGTCAATGTTTTCCAGGCTTACTAGCATAGTAAATAATGTCTATTTTACACAATATCCAGAATATGAAGTAGTTGTAACTAGCTATTGGTCTCTGTTGATTTTTTCTTATTATTACTTTTACAGCAAAAATGATACACCACAAATATTCTTCTCCATATTCACATAAAATATGCATGCATTGTCTTACACTGATTTTAACTACTCATATCCCTGAAGTCTCAGCTTGTTCATTGTCAGCCAGTAAAGAATTAACCCTTCTTATTTAGTCTATACCAGATTAATCACTATGAAATGCTACATGCCATTTTGGTTTCTTCCCTTGTTCTGTCAAGGTTACTCCATAATTGGACAGCTCTTCTCACTGGCGTGTTTTGTTTTCATTCACCTTCGTTTTTCATACCTTAATTTCAGTCTGCTACCCTTCAATGCTTTGTTTCATAAGATGGAAATGATTCATCTCTCTTGATGCTCACACCCCTGATGCATTTGTCAAATGACTCGTGTGGTCCCACTAGTGCAGCTCTCTGAAGGGTGTCAGTTCAGTGGGGCAGGCTTAGAACATGCCCAGGAGAGAAAATAAACTGCTGCAAAACTTCATTTGGACATGTTGTCCCCTCACCCCCAACCCCTGCATCAGAAGAAGACTGTCTCTAATACATGGAACACTCAGAAGATGCCAGGTCCATACACAGCAGCCCTGTCTGAATGCTCAGCCCTAGCTGAGTATTTTTGCACATGTTTAAATTCCCCTCTCTTTGAGAGGATTGAAACACTGGAGCATTTGGCTGGAAAGAGATTGCTTTAAACGTGCACTTACGTGCTTTGCTGATCAGAATGTGCTCATGTTAAACCTTACATGGCAAAAAAATGGATGTTTCTGAACTGCATCCAAGCAGGCACCAGCAATTTCTGCTCACGGCCACCAATCAGGCATCAGCACAATGGGACCTTGATTGGTCCTTACAGGGGCTGCTGCAATACAAATGGGAAAGATTTTCTGCTCATGAATAACAGATAAAGTGTCATCCTACTGCTTGAGAAGTGAAATATCTAGGAGACAGTCTGACCTTACATCCTCCTTACTTACTCACTTTGTAGAAACATTACTATTTAGAAGTCTGTTTTTGTACAATAAAAAAACCAAAAACCACCCTAATTCCATCACTGTTTAGCAGGCAAAACTCATACAGAGAGGAGATAAAACCTGCATCCTCCCCTGGGCTTTTGCTTGGGAATGGCCACTGGCCAGCTGAAGACCCCTTGCTTGTTTACATAGGAACAAATCACACTCTTGTCTGCCAGCAGGTCTATTTCTACTCGTTGTCACAGTAATAAATCAATTGTTGCTGCAAAACACAGCTCCTCTCCAACTCGTGGGGAATCTGCAAACTCTCTGCAGCCCAAATGTCAACCAATTGCTGGCTGGGCTTTCAGGCTGGAGTGGTGGTTATTGTTTGCCAGTTCCTTATTTGCATTGGAACAGTAAATTCCATTCGCAGAAGCCTTTACCGTTTGGACCCGTTTGCCTTAGAAAGAAACTAATTGCTGCCGTACAACATCATCCCTGCTGTGACTCACATAGGGCACATTTGTACTGCCTTGGCTGAAGGAGTGAACCTCAGCTGCCAGCTGGACTTCATCCTTGCACACTGGAGCTGTTATTGCCCTCCTCATGTTGGGGCTCTTACTGTCACAGCTGTTCACATGAGACCTGAGCAACTCGAAGATGCATTAAAGTGAGCTCTCCCATATCTGATTCAACTCGTCTGCACAGAGTGACTGCAGAATGTTTCTGAGTTGGAAAAGATGTAAAGAAGCTATAAAGATCTTCAGTGAGCATCTGGGGGCTGACAGGGGAGGGTGCATGAAGGCTTGGCTCAGAGCAGAGCTTGGCTCAGCCCCCTGAGAGTGGTCAGGAGAGGCATCCAATCCTCTCTACTTCCCCCCACTCATCTGACTGCCCTCTAAGAATTGGTTGGCAGTGAGTAGGTGGGTGGCAAAGGATGGTTGTGTCTGATATTCCACCAAAAGAGATCTGTCTTTTCCCACTCCCCATACAGAAAACACTATTGCCCAGAATTCCCTGAGGCTCAAAGTACAAGAGATATCATAAGAGGTAAGTAGGGAAGCCTAGGAGACTCAACATTTTTCCCTCAGCTAAACCTTAGGGATGCCGAAGTTTTTTTTGGAGGGGAATACATTTTTAATCACAGGGTTGTAGATAGCCCCAGCGTGACAACATTCAGGTCCATGACTGAGACTAGCACGTGTCAGTGCATGTGACAGTGACATTTGGCTTTTCTGGCTAAGCTGTCATAGGATAACCTGTGCCACCCTGAAAAGCTTGTGGCTCTTTAGCTTCGGGATTTTTAGAGGGAAAAAATAAAAAGCGCTGTTCAATGTGACTAAAGAAGCTGCAACCTCTTGTAAGTAAATAGCCTGTTTGCTGAAATCCCCACATTGCTTTGAGCCGCTTGATAGGTCACAAGATGTTCTGTCACATCCACCAAGGGAAATAAAATGAGACAACTGGATTCCGCTACATTTCTTACTGTTCTAGGGTAAATGAGATAATAGTGATGACATAGACATGGGGGAGAGGGAGATAATTTGCTGGTACACTGTCTTCTGGGCTGAGCTTTCTCATCCAAACTAGTACATTTTGTAGACTGAAAAATTTAATTTTGAGCAGCAAGGCAAAAACATTACGGTGCAGTCCAACACTGCTGATTCTTGGGCAGCCTGCAATTAGAAGTGGAGTGCAACAAAGTAATCTACAATCCCAGATTTCAACCTAATTCACTGCTACATCAATCCAAGACACAGGATGCAAAAAACCACAAAGGATCTTCTGTACAATGGTCCTCTGATGAGAACAAACCACTTCCAGCTGCAGGGGGAAGGCAAGGATCTTGGCAGTGGGCTGTAGGACTGGAAATGTGCCTTACAGTGAGGTTTTACCCAAGGACCCTTATCTACAACCTAGTGCTGCATCTTCTCGTCTCAGGGAATGTATGGGGCATTTCCCTGTGCTGCGCTATTGCTGTGTGAGAAAATGTTTCGTACAAGAAAATGAGATTTATTCCTGCTGAACAGTCAGTGAGGGAGGGTGATGGACATTTGGGATGCATGTCTCTAGGTATTGCTTCATTTATAAACAGAGACTGAAGTGAAAACAGCTTTTTCATCATTAATTTGGTTCCACTGCTTTCACTCCTGTTCAGACTGGACCATTGCTACAAATTAATGGGAAACAATGCTTACTCCAGTGAAAGATCATCAGCATTCAATTGCTCGCTTATCTGCCTCCTCTGATCAGGTGACAAAAGACACACACCATCACAGTAAGCCACGTCCTCTGGCAGTCAGGGGATCTTCCAACACTTTAGTATTTAATGACTCAAAAACCTGTCACGGTAAAGGCTGCAGGAATGAAAGGCTGCAGTCTGAAAGATCTGCCTTAAATAATGAAAAATTGGTTTTGGTTTTTTTTTTAGTCTGCCCAAGTAAAGGTTTAGAGATGGCTTGATCAAATACCAGCATAGCTAGGAAGTTCCAGGTAGCTGAGGAGTTGTTAATGTAACAGACAAAAGCATAAAGTGCTAAGTGTAGCACACTCTAAGTAGATGCACAATATCATAGCAAGGAATTATTTTACCGTGGAGGGAACTAATTCTGGATGGGTGGATTTTGCCACCTGGACTCTTGGGTACATAACATTTCAAAAGATGTGACTACTGAGAAGTCAGTCACTCAAATGTTAGTACCCAGTGTACCTGCGATGGTGAGGGTGTCCCTCCTGGCCTGGCATGAACGATGCATATTTCCCATAAGTGCTGTTCTGTATCTGCTGATCCCAGAGAGATGAAGAGCATCTCATGGGGTACTAAACTCCTAAACATCCTGAAGTGAATCAAACTGTCAGTGGATTTAGGCAGAGCAGAACTTTCAGGTGCCCTGTGCACTGGAATTTGTTTCCAGCTGAGACCGAAGTATCATTTACGTTGGAAGAAACCTTTGGAAATCCCCCAGTTCAATCCCCCTGCTCAAGAACAGCCAGGTGAAGCACGTTGTCCAGGACCAGGTCCAGACAGGGTGAGCTGTCTGAGACACCTGCAAGGGATGGCAAATACACTCTAGGGAACACATAAACCTTTCTGAAGTGCCTTCAGGAGGCCAAGAGAGGTGCTTCACAGCACCTGAACTGATAATAGATGTCTGTGTTTGGGCAAATGAATCCCAGCCTTTGTGTCTGCTTGAACATGGTTCCTGGAACTTTCAGCTGCCTGCTGGGCTCCATCATCAGCTTTGGGTAGATCTCCACTGACTCCAGAGGGATCTGAGAGTGTGCAGTGTCTTAATGATGACCTGAACCTTCACTTCTGCTGTCTGCTGTCTGCTTCCTGAGTTTGTAATCACATGGTGAGGTACAGAGCATTTTACTGAGGAAAAGCAAAGAGAATGGTCTTGTTTTACAAAAAAACCCCCATGCAGCTGAATAGTCTTCTGTCACAAAAGAATCACAGAATGAGTTTCTCCCTTGCTGCTTGGTTAGAAAAACATCTATCAGATATAAATAAAGGTACCTTAATCACATGGTATTAAGGATGGTTCCACAGTCTGTGACACAAGCATGATGGGATAAACTTTCAGGCTTCCCTGTTAGATCAGAGGGTGCCTGGATCTGGCTGCTGGGCCCCTACCTGTAAATCATAGAATCATTCAGTCTGGAAAAGACCTTTAACATCAAGTTCAACTGTAAACCTAGCATTACCAAATCCTGTCCTCAAATCATCAAGCTGCATTACCCAACATCTGCTTGTGATCTCAGATCAAAAGAGAACTTGTGCCAGTTGTGTCAGTAGAAAATGAGATAAAAATCAGCAGTGGGCCGTGTGTTCTGTCACTGGATCAGAAACAGCCAAGGGAGCAGAATGGTGGCTGCTCTTCAAAATGCAAGAGACACTCCAGCAGCTCCTGCAGCCTTGGCTCCTGCAGCCCACGACCTTTACAGATCAACCACTGCTCTGCGCAGCTCCTCGTCTTGTTCTCCCACCCTGAAATGCCTTCATGTCCAGGTTCCTGATCCCTCATGTAAATGGAGACAGCATTATAAACTGTGCTGTCATCTCCTATTCTGGAAATGTAAATTCAAGGGTCTTTCAACAATGGCTGGGAACAGTGTGGTTAATGTGTTCCAGCTGATGAGACTAGATCAAGCCAATCATAAACTTTTTTTCTTAGTCTGCAAGGAGATTTACCTTCCAGGTTTTAATATTGGTGGTGGAATGTAGAGTGGCATTTTCCTAAACTAACTCAGTAGCAAATTTTGGTCTGTTACAATACTCAAAGATTACTTCTAACTTCACAAATTTCTCAGCATTTTAACAGAAGTGTTGCCTTGCCTGGCTTCCTCTAGACAGCTTCTCATGCATATTCAATTTGAACAAACAAAACTCTGCGTAATGACTCTGATGTTATTGTCCTATGATTTCAAAAGGAGGGAAAATCACTTGGGATAGCTGATGATCACGGTCAGTATTCTGACTACAGACAAAATAACTAAATCATGTGATTTCACATACAGAATCATCTGAATAAAAATAAAAGGCTAACCACCCACACAACTCAATTAACAAACTATCAAGAAGTACTCTCATGTTTATTATTGCAATAAATCTGTAATTTAAATTCAGTGGCAAAATATTTGCAAACATTTACTCAATTACTGAATGCTCATTTTTTATCATAAGATGAATCAGATGAAGCTCAAGTAGTGCTGTAGCTCTGTGATGTTTAGTGCCACACATAAGTTTAGCATCATGTTCTTTAGTCCTCGCTGTGGCCTTGCATAGAAACTCTGTGACATCATCTCCTGTTTATTACAGATGGAGTGACAGAGACAGATTTTACCTCTGTCAAATTAGCATTAACACTTGGTTGTAGTCATGTCATGAACTTATCCCTCCATCAGACTGCCTGGTATGGTGTTATATTGCAGAAAAGATATCGTCATTGATGTGTTACTGGGAAGAACAGAAACATCAAAGCTGCAGTGCAGTTACTGGAGAACAAAATGAGTCTGATTCATCACCCTGAAAAATCCCATCTGAAACAAACGTCTTGAAAAGCAAGCACAGTTGCACTTTTTCAGCTGAGAACAATGAGAAAAGTCAGTGTGCATGAGAGACAGAGCATTTGCCACTTGTCCAGGCTTGATGGGAACATGAAAGGACATACTGCTAGTTAGCATGAAAGCAAAGAGAGAGGTGGGAATAGCACAGGATTTAGAAGGGCAATAGAGAGCAGAAGAATGAAAAGCAGTACAGAGACACTACAGAAGAAGGGAAGGGGTGAGAGACCTTTTACGTTTTTATTTAAATTCTGTCTTCTTACAAAGCTCCATTTTCCAATTTCCTTTGAGTGACTTAAATTCAATATGATGAAAGTCCTTTTAGTACTTTTAGCACTGCCAGTCATTTGCTAACAAAAATTGAGTGGGAGCAGTGATGGTGCATGTGTGTGTGTGTATGTTTGCAGATACACATATATATGAATGAATACAGTAAGTCTTGCAGGATTGAGGAAAAATATTTTTAAGTACTTTCAGAAAAGTTTGCTATATTTGTAACAGAAGAATAATTTAATAATTACAGTTACCATTGAGTATATCTATAAACTAACACGTATTTACATGTTTCTCCTTTGAATTTATGTCCAAAATATTTTTTCTATTACTAGTTACTTTCTGTATGGTGCTGAAAATATGTATTGGCACAGTGTCGCCCATTGACAATCCAGAGGCTGGCAACTATGAAGCTATGAAGTCAACTCCTTAATGAGCTTCAATCTATTCCCATATCCCTATTTACCCATTTGCCTCAGAATGAAATGGCCATTCTGTTATTCCACAACCTGCACAGACTGGAGTCATTTAACTGGAAAAAATCCAGCACAGAAAGATATTACATGTTCATGAAAATTTATGGCTCTATGTTCCGTCCCTTTAATTTCCAGCTGGTAATTCTTGTTAGTGAGTCCTACAGAAAAGTCTCAACAAAACTGAAAACATGAATAATTGCAATGAAATAAAACCATTGTATTATTCTCACTGATACACTGTTCTTCTGTGGTTACTTATGATGGGTACCTGCAAGAAAACCAAGGAAATTGCAATAAGGTTGTGCCTTATGAATTAAAAGAGTATTTTTGTACAGGACATGGTGAAAAAGCATTCTTCCATTCTAACATATTTCCTAATACTTCAGGAACTTAAACACATGGTTTAATTGCTACCAAGTAATCTAAGGTCAGGGATGACATTATAAATCACTATGATAAATGCCTCTTCTTTAAAACATCTGTGAGATAACAACTGACATGGTTTCTGATCTTAAAGTTAAGCAAATGAGAAAAGGGTTAAATGCTTTTAAAGATTTGTGAAATAAATGTAGAGGAACCTCTGTACATTTATTTAATTGATTATAAAAGTATCTATCAATGCCAAGTGCTCTGAAGTGCATGGACGTAATGCTAAGGAAGAGGTGGACATAAGCATTATTGCTTTCCCTTGAAGAAAAGTGGATACAAAGAGACGACATGTCTGGATTTTCACAAATGAGCATTCAAAGTGCTTTGATTTCTCACTGTCCTGGTGATGGAAGGGGGATCCAAGCTCTCCACTCCCTGCCCTGAGATGGACATGGATGTGCTAGTGTCTGCTGCTGGTTCCTGGACTTGCACAGGCAAAGGAGGTGGTAGATGGCTGCACAAACTCTTATCAAATCCTTTTATCCCCCCTCCCTAAGCAAAATCATGTGCGCAGCGGACTTATCCTAGCCAGATCCAGCCTGCTGACTGGCACCAAGAGAGCTCTGCTCTATACAGGGGATTAGTCCCCCATTCAGCTCTTGTTCCTAAAGCACTGACACAAATTACCTTTCAGGCTGGACTTCAGGGATGTGCCAGCTTTCCCAATGTGTTGTTACTGTTGGGCAATTCCAACAAAGCTAAACATTAAATCAAATTGCCTAGGGGAGAAGATGGGAGGGAAAATGTCCCAACAAGCTGACCTGATAATTTATTCATCTCTGAAAAAATGAGAAAGACTGTCAAGAATGAAATTTCTTCACTTTAGACACAGTCAGAAACTAAAACGCAGCTTTTCCTCAAAGGAGAAAGCCCTGGGTGTGATACAGGGCCACCTTCAGCTGCATGGAATAATGGAGCTCCTTTGCTTCAAACTGTCAAGGAAAAGGCCTGGAGAAAGGGACACGTGAGGAACCTGCCTTGCCTCCAAACAAGCAGAAACATTTCTTTGTGCTTTCATGGTAGTTTACTTTTCTCTGATGTTTTAGTCCTACTTGGTGTAGCATCTACAGCTCCACAACCAAAGGCATGGGGATGCAAACGACATTGAATGAGGCACGAGTATTTTGCTAATACCAGCCCAGCTCTTCAACTCCCACATCCATTGCCCATTTCTTCAATCCCATTTTTGAAGGAGACAAAGCTGTTCAAGGTCTTTATGACCAGCTGCCCTGTACTCCAGTGCAGTGACTGCTCCTCCCAGTTTGGTATTATCTGGAATTCTTCCTTCAATGGTGATGGTAAAGTAGAGCAAAGAGATAACTTTTCAGATGTTAATTAGTTATAAAGACACAGAAGGCACTGTCCTTTCCGTGCAGCTTGCCACCCTGAGTTGGAAAGAGACTTCTTTTGCAGGTCAGCCTGGAAGTAGCTTGAAACACTCCTGTTTCTCATTCGTGCTTGTGTCCTGTCCTGAGAAGCCTTGGCTGCTGTTACACTGAGACACAGAGATGCTCACCCTCCCACTGAGGGCCTTTATTGACTTCTTAGAGACAGGAAGCAATTTAAAAGCCTTTTCTCGTTTAACTATTGACTTTCACATCACTCCTTTAAAGGATTATTGGACCTTGAGATAGTGACTAATGATGTTGTCACTATTCATTAATCCTGAAAAACGTCTGCCATCCATGGAGTTTGGCAAAGATGAAAAGAAGACACTGTAGGAAAAATAAGTATAATGTCTTTAATGAAATTCCAAGAAGATAGCTACTATAAGCAATGCATCTGAGGGAGTGATAATAGATTTTGATTTCTTAGAAGTGCTGAGAGGTTCTTGCTCAATGAACAGCAGAGAAAGAATTGGTATAAAAACATTCAAGTGACAAATTCAAGTTTAAGATCTTGTTCCTGCCATTATTTCTGCAGTAGCCCTGGCCTGATATTTTAAGTCATTGACAAACTTGGGGAAGTCTAGTGTAGGCCACCAAGTTGGTCAGGGCTGGAAGACTTGTCCTGTGAGCAGAGCTGAAGAGAGGGTAAAGGCTTCCTCAGCCTGGGTAAAGGACAGCTTCAGGAAGGTCTCACAGCAGCCTGGCCCTGCCTAGCTGGAGGGATATCGAGCAGCTGAGCAGGGCTCCTCGTGATAATGCATGGTAGGAGAATGAGAGACAGGAGTTTAAATTGAAAGAATAGATTCCAGCTGGAGATAGGAAAAGACATTTCACTGAGTGTCGCAATGACCGCCACTGACCACTGCCCAGGCCAGCTCCTGCGGTGTGCGACAGGAGTGGGGAGCAGCTGGAGGCTCTTGGCTTTAAAGCTGCTCCTCAGGAGTTCAGCTCTGCCCAGGGGAGCTGAAGCTCCAGGCACAGTGGCTGTCAGCAGTCCGGATAAGGGAGAGGCTAAAAAGTAGCAAGGAGGCTTGCCACACGGGATAATCCAAGTTTATTGGAAGCAACTCCCAGGGGACAAGCCTCGAGCAGCTCCAGGGAACCTCTTATAAAGGGAGGTGTTACAATGGGGATGGCTTAACTGGGGACCAATAGAAATCTCTCAGGGAGGGATACGGATGAGGATAGACATTTCCTTGGGCCAATAGCCTCAAGGGGAGGAGGGAAAGGGATCACATGCCCCAATGGGGCATCGAAGTTTAGGGGATTTCCAAAGGGGGAGGGTCTCGGGGGATTGATGGGGACCATATAAGGGTAATTTGGGAGGTTTCAGATGATGGACACTGGACCTTCGGGAACAACAGGAGGGGTTTGGGTGATTGATAGGGAAAGAGCTAGAACAAGGGGAGGAGAACAACCATGTAGGGAGCACCGGGGGAGCGGCTTGGGTCTGGGACAAACCAACTGGGAATAGGAGTGGGGAAGGTAGGGATGAACCATTGGGGTACAGAAAACATATATAAAAATATAATAAAGGTATTGCATCACCACAACTGAGGACAGTTAGGAGACCAGACTGCTTGGAGAGCTTCTTCAGCCTTGGAGAGTTCAAGACCCAGCTGGGTAAAGCTCTGAGCAGCCTGGCCTGATCTCACAGATGACCCTGCTTGGAGCAAGAGGTTGGACAGAGGGATACCTGAAGTCTATCCCAAAGCAGCTGATTCTGTAATTTGGCTTCCCTTTTCATAGCAGTTTGCTAGGACTTCTAAAGAATATCCACACTCTAAACAGAAATAAGATGATCTTCACTGCTTTAACTACATCTGTTAACTACATCTACAATGAAACAAGCTAATTTGCCAGTCCATATTCATATATCCAGGTAGTAAGAACCTAGAGACCACCATAAAACCACCAGGGAGAAAAGCAAGTCATGCTACTTACTGTACAAGACTAAATCCTCTCACAAGCCCATCCTCTAGCAGAAAGATAGGCTTTTACATCAAGTGGTGCAACATCCTGGAAAATAAGTAATGACTACAAATAATTCCTGCAGTGGAATCAAAATCCCTCACCTGTCCGATCCCTGCTTCCAAAGTGCTCCCATTCATATTAATCTATTCTGAAGATCAGATTACTCCTTCAGTGCAAGCGCCTCCATTCACACAGGCACTCATCCAGAATTATGCTGAGAACATGTTGCAGAAGTGCTGCATTTCAGAGCTAGAAAACATGTGCTAAACCAGACAGACACTTCCAAGCAGAGAACACATGCATGAAGTTTATACTGCTCTGTACACGGCAGAAAAATCTACGTTCTCTGGAGGGCTACATCCCCAATCCTTTTGCAACCACATCTACAGGGTGAAAAGCTTCAGGCCATCAGAATAATTGGTGCTTCCTCTGCCCACAGCAAGAGCATGCCACTGTCTGTAAGTAACGCAGGTTGTTAAGAAAAAGAGAATATTTATTTTAGCACAAATATGGTTATGAAGGTTTTTTAAATAGCACAGTAATGAGCTTCAGCTGGCTATGTATATTACATTTTCATGTTCGTTATGAAAATTAATGTCAGCTTAAATATATGCATACTTTTAAAATGTAGAGAACTTTTTGCAAATGAAAAGTATATTGAAAAGAAATTTAAAGATAAAATATTCTGTCATAAATCTGCAGAAGTCTTGTCTGAATTACTGACTCAAGCTGACAAGGCAAAGAACAGTAGAAGCCTGTAGAATCTTGGCAATAAGAAGTTTGAGCTGGTTTTCCTTCAGAATTGGAAGGTCACCTAGTCAAACTTTATCCTAGTATGGTGATCCAGTGAATTTTCAAAGGCAAAGTGGCTTATACAAATAAAGGAACAGCTATCCATAGAGTAATGTACTATTAGGGGCATTCATGCTGGAGGACTTTGTTTTATCAAATTAATTGATACAGATTTCAAAAGTGCTCAAAAACCATAAATGTTCTTGGGATCCTCTAGCTGCTGTCTCTCTCTTCTAGTTTGTGGACAAGGAAAAAAAAAATTATTTCCTAAAAGCAAAAAGAAATTATTTTACCCTGGGTATAACATTCAAACTACCAGAGCAAAAACTGAAACCTAAATAGAAAAACAACAGCAGAGATTCCATTTTTAGGATGGAATGATCTTTTCATGACTGAACAATTTAATATATATGACTTGCAATTTCTGTGCCTGGCTGTGTCATCTTTTTAAATGCCATTAAACCTCAGTGTCAAAATACCTATTAAGAAAGTGGCTTTTATGGAGGAAAAGATAATAAAAATCAGGTATATTAATAAGCTGTATGAGAAGCCTCATTCCAGAAATAATGAAGCTCATAAAATGAGTTTTGCCATTTACATTCACATCCTAAATCAACCAAGCACTTTAATACACCCAGATCTGACCAAGAGCGATTTACCAGCCATGGAACTCATCAGTCAGAACTTAATAAAATTTTGTTTACACCCAACCTGTGATATTAGGTTGTCTATAAATAGCACAGCAGAGTTTCAAATTACATTTCTTCTTCCTTCAGGAACATTGAATGTCTAGAAAACAGGACACTGGATTTTGTGTTCCTTTAAGTCCTCAGGAATACTTAATGAAGCCCACACAATCTATGTGTACAAAGGATCATTTTCAACTTACGACTGGGGATGGGATTTTGCGCATGGTAGGAATATACACTGAATAGTAGAGCTGCAGTTACAAACCTCATGGATCTATAGTCACTCCAGACCCTGCTCAAAACTGTTGCTCCTGGACTGCTCGAGGTTCCCAATCCACCTCCTCAATGCCTACAAGTGACACGTGAGCATCTGGACCAACATCATGGCAATATGAAAATGGCATTACCTGTGTCAATGAGCATCCTCTCATCACTCTGGATGTTGATTTCTGCTACCATTTTAGAAAATAATTTTATTTCAGTTACTGGATTTTGGAAAGGAATTAAGGAGGTAAGAAGCTGGTGTTCGAAATAATAAGTTGAGATGAAAAACTGGAACAACAAAAAGCTGCCCACAATATTCACATTTATTTGAAGGCAGTTGACTTGGTTACATACAAATACAATTAATACATTCTTAGATTTTTCATGTCTCATGTTCAAGAACTGATTTTCATTTGCTATAAAATTGCTGATGTCTTGCTCAAATGAGAGACCATTTTGAATGCAATGAATTCTAAAAATTAACAAATTTGGGCAAAATAGAAGCATTCTTGGAATATAATTTACTACAAGGTAGCTGAAGCAATTGTTCAAACAATAAACTCTCAAATAACTAATGCAACATTAAAATGGAAGATAACAAAACTGATTCTTTTTGTGCTTCTTCATTCTGCAAAATTCTATGAGACAAATCAGCACTCCATCTTAAATCTACATCTACTGGCAATTAATAAAATAAGGAGAAGTATTTTCACAATCTCAGGATAAAATGCATCTTTGCATGAGTTAGCACAATTTTCTTATATTGTTCTAAATAGTCTATCTTTTTTCCACGCAAATAATACTTCAGAAACACTGTCTTGTTTGTTTATGAGTGAAATATTATTCAAGACTGGATGCTGAACTGGCTGAAGCATTAATTTATAAAACTTACTATTTTAGGGTTTTGTGCTGTAAGAGATGCCTTTTGTTTCCATTCAGATAACTCCAATAGAAACTATTAAATTCTGTTCTGCTGAAATGGATGAAATTGTGAGGACCTCAAGCAACCCACTTGGGCCAGTAGAATATTTGCATTCTCTTCAGCTGCTTTCAGATCCAAACCCAACTCCTAAGCTCCTGAGATCATTCCCACCTCCTCTAGTGATCCATTTTTAATGTGTTTCTCAGTCCCTGAAGACAGTATCAGTCATAGGTCAGGTCCTTTCTCACTCAGGAACTAGCACTACAGGTTACTCCATGCTTGGTAGGTGCATCACATGTGTCAGCTACCTACTTTATGCCCCAGTTCACTAATTTACTAAATGAGAAATAGTGGCATTTATCCTGGAAGTAAACTAAATATGTTTAATGATGCATTTAAATAGGTTTTAAATTGCAAGTTTAATTAATAGGCAAAATTTAAGAAGAGAGAATGAAACAAAATCCTTTCAAAATTCTGCTTGCATCATTCAAAGTGCCTATATGGTTGATAAAGATTTTCCCAAGCTCTCAGAAAACAGGCAGCCCAGTAAAGGAGAAAGTAGGAATAAGCCTCTTATGAGGAAGGCTCACCCATTTCTAATGCCAGAAATAAACTAAAATTGAGAGACAACTATGAGAGCTTACCCAGCCTTTGCTTTTTTACAACACTCATGGGTCCATCTGTCTTAATTAAACTTACCAGTTCAAAGGTATAACAGTACTCTTTAAATATCTACCTCTCAGTTTACCTTTGAAATTTATTTCCAATTTATATCATATTTAAAAATCAAGTCTGATTTCCCCAGTGTCACACAAAAGAAGAGAGCAAATCAACACTTCCAGAGTCAAATGATCCTTTATTGGAGAGCTAATAACCTTTTCCCATTTCTCTCTGAGGTTTCTTTATTACTGCTCTGTGTCAAGAATCCCACCATTTTTCCACAAGTTGTATTTCTAATCTCATTCTACAAATGGAACCAAACATTTTTTTTTCCCCACAGAACAGGAGCGAAATGCTTGCAGTAAGATAAGATCAGCTTTTCACAAAAAGCTTCCACACAAACATGAACTAGCTGAGGACGATTTATAAACCACTGGGAACACTATAAAAGATTTATTCTATTTAGACAACTAGTTTGATTTTTTCTGTATTCAAGTTCAATTCCACCCTTATTAAAATGGCCATTTTTTCTATTCTCTCACTTAATGAATGGAGATAATCTGGCACAAATTTCGCATCAGATTGGCGCAATATCCATCTCGAAGGCTGTCCCCAGCCTGCACCTGCTCAGCTGAGTGCTGGCAGGTTGATTCTCGGTTCTCAGCACATGACATTCCCCAAGCTATGGCTGATTTGGGTGGCTGATAGCCAGTGGAGGTGGTTGCCAGGCTACTGGGCTGTGGCCACCATGGTTGGCCACCATAAACTTTCTGTTGGCCCCTCCATGTTTTACATGAGCATGAAAACAAAAACTACTAAGCCAGCCCAGGGTAGATCCCAGAGTCCAACTGCGAAGCACCAGCAAACCTGCAGTGGCCTGACATTATTACAGCCACCAGAGCTATTTAAATACAAACAGGTGACTACTTTGCTCCTGCCCAAAGCTGTGACCCACCAATGGCATAATTGTGCCTGCTGGTAGCTTGGCAGATGTGGCGGATCCTCTCCCTGGCTCAGGGGGGGCTGTCTGTGTCCTCTGGCTGCACGTTGAGCAGGTGCGAGATGTGAAGGGGATGGAAGAACAAGTCATGCTGCTACAAAAATAACTGCAGTTCAGTACAATTAGTGCAGGCTCAGGGGTGACCTACACATGGCAAAGCAATGATTTTAAGGCAGTAGTAGCAGATTTATGGGCTGTGCTTCACAGGTGCAAGCAGGGCACCGTGTCATGGTAGCTCTGGGAACAGTGGAACCAGAAGGACACCCAGAGAAAGGGGTTATTCTACATCATCAGTTTGCAAGGACAGATGCTGTAAAGCAGATATAACTTTAGAGCTCTCTTGTATTAATTTCCTCCAGATTACAATGACACATAAAGATAAGGTTTGGTTTCAAGGGAGCTGTGTCTGGCTGGACCTGTACCAGCTGCCTGATGCATTTACTTAAGAGTAATGTGGTCTAGATTCATTTCTCATAGACTCATTTCCCATTGCTGTTTTATTTGCATACCAGTGGAGTTCTGTGCAGAATCACCAAGAAAGGACACTGAGACTACCAAACAAAAGTGCAAAAGCTGCAATGAAAGCAGTTTTTGCCTGTGTTGTCCCCAAACACAAAGCCAGTGATGGTTGACTGATGTGACAAACATGCAAGACCATTTGCAAGACGATTAATTCTGAGCCTTCTTCCTGGAAGAGGTACGGATTTCTCACCACCCATAAAGAAAAAGAGTTATTTTACTCTTTGGTTTCACACATCAAGCAAATTTGTGTCAAGGAGATGATAGTAGAAGGAGTAGGAGAAATTGAAATGGTCACCTAGTTCCATGCTCTGAAAATCTGGGCGGGCTGGCTGTCTTCAGTGAGGTGTGCGGAATGGTCCTCTTTCACAGGATCAGACTGCAAGAGTAAGTTGTCCAGGCTGCTATTTAGCCCACACATCCTCAGGAGTGTGGATTTATACATGGGCTGTCAGATTTTAGCTTTGAGAGCCAGAGGTGATTTGGCTACAGATATATCCTTGGCTGGGAGAGCTGTGGAAGGCAACGGAAACAGGTCAAGTGATACTATCAAGAGAAATTCTGTCTTGGCTTGTCTCCTGTACTTCTCTGTTCAGAATCACAGCATGCTTAACTGGATCTTTCCAGCCCAGAGCAACAAGCCAAATTTATAATGTTCTTAATTGCTTTTTCTTTTCTTCTTCCCAGCTGGCAGATGGACCTGTACCATATCAGCATTGCTTTGTGTTGTGCTTTCAAGAATGATAATAGAACCAACAAAATTATTTTATTTTCTACTCTGTGCACACTGCAGAGAAATTTCAGTAAGCAGCACTTGGTCTTTATTTATTTTCATTTTCAGCTCTTGCTGAGATCAAAATTTATTTCTGCTGTATTTTGTTTGCTTTTATTATATAGTGTTCCAAACATTCTCTTTCAATTCTCACAAAGGATGCTTTTTGGAAACAAGCCAGGCTTGCTGAAGGTTTGGTAGGGACGTTCTGAGACACCAAACAGCAAATAGCAAATCATGCTTGAATAGCCCACAGACACAGAGGGATAAAAGAACATGACTCCTATCACATGCATCAACCAAGAAATCCATCTGGGGCTGGATATAATGAGGATTTAAATTACAAATGACTGCATTTACAGGTAAGCTAAAGATTCAACTCAAATCAGAGACACCCTCAAACGTAACCTCACATTCAGTAAAACAGTTCAAAATTGTAACATTCACAGAATCAGCACAAGTCTTTTCTGCCTTCTTGCTATTTTACTGGGTTGCAGAGAAGCATTTCACAGTCTTATTTGTGCCTAATGTATGGAATGAACCTGCCATCATTTTTGGGTGTGTGTCACACATATATATATACTTATTTATATATATATGTATATATACACGGTTGTACTCTCCCTCTGAAATGGAAAGAAATATGAGGTACATTCAAATACAAGTTTAAAAAATTTCACTTAAGAGATGGTCCACAGGACCTGCTAAGTACTGGAGAAGAAGAGGGGTGGCATTAACTCCAAGAGATTTTGGCATGAGTTATTTTGAACTGACTCTACTAGTCTTCCTACAGAGAAGTCAGGCTAAATAGTTCATTCTGATAAGAAAGTTCATCAGCCTTCAATTATTATTTAATGTTTTATATAAAAATTACAGATTTTTCCCTGAGGTAATTTCAGTGTTGCATAGTTGTATCCTTCTCAAACTTTATGCTGTAGAAGGAAAAATTAATTTTCTCCTTTATAACCCTTTCAGTTGAAGGCTGCATGTGGAAAAGCAATGCACAAATGCTTGAAAAGCGTAGCTTCTCCTTGTAGATGAAGACTCAAGAAAACTGCTATTTCCACTAGGATGACTTTGTAGCATTTTCTTTTCCACAGAGTAGTCTGATGAGGAAGCAGCCACAGCAGACAGCACAGAGTGCTAAGCTGCACCACAAAGAAGGCTGTGAGAGAGCAAGAAATTTGTTCAACTACTGTTTGTGCCAAATAACATTAATTTAAATACGCTTTTAATGTAGAGAAAAAAGTGTAGAGAAAAAAGCAGGCTGGAACAATTTCAGTCTTTGAGCAATACAACTGTTTATGTCAGTGCTTATGGAGCTGTGATTGAGTCAGCTAGGAGAACCTAGGGCTGTGGTTTTCAGCGCTTCCCCAAGGAAGAGCAGGGTGTTAGCTCCTGCCAGGGGTGAAACAGCAATGAAATATCCATGGAGACCTCAGTGGACCAGGAAATAAGCCCCATGGGGAGCTTCTGCCTCTCAAAGATAGCTTGAAATCACCAGCCTGTCTTTAGGGCCATCAGCTTTTTACAAGTTTCAGGTTAGTGAATTGTGAATCCAGACTTCTGCTTATTACATCCAGTTAATTATGTAAATGAAAGCCTGTAGCAGCCCTTTTAGTCCCCCTGGTAAACCTAGAACTCACAAACTTCCCCTCCCTATGCAGTGGTGAGGAGGAACTCAGGCTGCTTTGAGCTCACATATTTTCATTCACTTTTTCAATTCACAGGTCCGGTCCCAAACAGGTCAGATAGAGAAGAAGGTCTTTGTCATACCAAGTTTTTTATCAGCAGAAGGATCTGGGAATGGCTCCTTTCACTGCCAAGTTTGGAAGCATCTCAGGGACAGAGCATTTGAAAGCACAGTTAGCAATGGAATTGCAGCACTGTAATAGACCTAGAATTCCTCAGGAATGGGATCAGAGAGCAGGGATTTCTATAAAAAGAGGAAAATAAAGCAATCTAGTAAGTCTTACAAAATTACAGCATTAAACTGTCAAATGAAAATCTTGCAGTTCAAGAAAATATTAAGGAAAGAGATTTTGATCCTAGCACTGCATCACTAAAATATGTCTTGCACAATTTTCTTGGCATCTTGTCTTAGGTTTATCTCAAATCACATTATTCTTGTGTGAATAAAGTTAAGTGTTTTCAACTCTACTACAGAACAGTAAACACGGACTTAAATCCACCTGTCTCTGCCAGTTAACTATTTTCCAGAATTATTGCTGAAGTTCTATTGTATTAAATGGGAGGTGAGGTTCATTTGGTAGGATATATAAACAATTCAAGACTAAATCTAACAGCATCCAAACCTTTTTGCCTAGGCATATACACATTTGACTAATATTGCTATTTTTAAATAGTGGTAATTCCTACCATGTTTATCTATATCAGATCATCCCAGTGATTTCTTTTCCAAAATTCCTAAGCAAAGTGCTCAGTCTCCTCTGCCATGCACAGCATTGCCAATCTCCATGAGGACTGGCAGACATGCAGGTATCTCCTGCTGTTTGAGGCATTTGTCTCACACAGCCCTTCACAGGAAGAGAAATCGAAGTTCTTCTGGTTGACTCTTCTGTGAAAGCTCCTCTGCAGCAGAGAAGGTCATATTAAAGGTGAATTTTCTGCTCCTTGTCTAAAAATCCATAGTGATACTGAATATTCATATTTGCTGGTAGGATGTGCAACGCACATTGAGTAGTATCCATCTCTTATTGATTCATTCTCGCCTACCCCAAAAATGAGAGACTTGAAGTCAGTTGTTAACTAAGACCCTTATTTTAAACATATTTTCAGAAATGGCAGTTAACAATTCACTTCCAGTGTAATGAGCACTGGATTCATTAATCCTAATCACTAGGTTACATAAATCCATATTTATGACTCTCTGCAACAAACAGAAATCCAAAGTAGTGTTTTGAACTAAGTCATGAGAGGCTAGACGAACGCTGCATGGGGAGAAAGCAAATACATACCACAGAAAGAATGGTGACTCCATACTTGTCCTCATGGTAAAAACACGAAGAAAAAAAAACCCCATTGAACTCTTAATGAGACTGTCATATTGATGTAGACAGGGTGAGGCAAATGTCATAATATCTTTCGTAAAGCACTCTATATTAATTGACAAACAAGATGCTCCATTTTGTCAATATATTCAAAGGATTATCATTAAAAAAAAATTGAAAATGACAAAACCTATTACCAAAAATTACTTGAAGATATTTTCTTCCCTGGCTCCATATTCTGTCTGTCTCCATCCAAGGAGGATTCAAGACTTATAAAATCCTTGGCAAAGGGATAATTTTTTTTTGTCACCATCTCCATTTGGAGGTGATTATTTGGGGCAACATATTTAGAGGTTTGGCATACAAACAGAAGTAATATGCTATTGAAAATTTAAACCAGGAGATTTGAGGAGAAGGAGTGTTTGCTGAAAATGTGCTGTGCTTAATTCAGCCATTGAAACAGGAGGAAAAAAGCCCATCATGTTTATGTGTTCAAAGAGTCCAAAACCAGAAATGCACAAATAAGAAAGGAAAACAGAAGGAAACTTGACTAAATAAATGGCTCATGACCAAGCCTTAAAAATTAGCTTGCTTCACAGAAGGCTATACCAAAAATTAACAATTAAGCTGGAAGCAAATCTGTTACCACTTCTAATCTGCTCATATATACAATATGCTATGCAAAACATGCCTGGAGGAGTTGCCTCTTTCAACCCCGCTTTGTTTGTTTTGTTCCACTACTGCTGTTGAACATGAAATGTAATTCTCTGGAGAAAAGACTAAAGGCTCATTTTTTTACCATATAAATGCCTTGTGTCATGGACACAGCCAGGCACAGCTCCTGGGCTCTCCTGTACCGCAAATGGTAAATGAGTTTCCAAAGAAACATACAGAAATGTTCTCCTGTTCCCCAAAATGTGCACTGAGTTTATGATTTCCTAGAGATTCATAATCAACACCCAGCAGGGTCTGCAAGTGGGGGGGGCATCTGAGAAACGTGCAGTAAAACTGAGATTCCTCTCCTTCCCTTCAGATACTGTAGAAGTCTTAAATCCAGGGAAACCAATAAAATATAAAGTATTCCTATTGAATATAAAAGGGAGGAAAGGGAAAGGGAGGAAAGGGAAAGGGAGGAAAGGGAAAGGGAGGAAAGGGAAAGGGAGGAAAGGGAAAGGGAGGAAAGGGAAAGGGAGGAA
>NW_024581116.1:12572819-12588034 GCF_017639235.1 Corvus kubaryi | reverse complement strand
AAAGGGAAAGGGAGGAAAGGGAAAGGGAGGAAAGGGAAAGGGAGGAAGGAAGGAAAGGAGGGAAGGAAAGGAGGGAAGGAAAGGAGGGAAGGAAAGGAGGGAAGGAAAGGAGGGAAATTATTAGGATTTTTCTTCTATATATTCTGTAAAGTCTACTTTAAAGTCATCCTAAAGAGAATGAGTCCTTTTCATTTTATTAAAAAGTATATCAAAGCAATAATGAGTAGTTTGATCCCAGTGTGAGAGAACATTTTACCTCTTATTTTATGTTAAATAATCCCTCTCAGTTAATAACAATCCCATTTTCAAAGGAAATAGAAATTCTCTGTATGACCATTCTGCATAAAAGCAAAGTTTGTTTTTATTTCTGCAGGAACAATAAATTAGAGCCTTTCATCAACTACCATTTATCTCCTCTTTTTTATGAGGATGCAAGTAACTAATTATCAGTGAAGTTCAATGATCAAGGCACTGCATAAATTTGCAGTAGAAACTAATCCCAATGAATTTATCTGACTACATATATGGCTTAAAATAATCCTCAGTGCCAGTAGTTCTTTCTCAATCATTTATTTTTATGTTAGAATTTCATCTGTCCTTCATGCTTTTTATTTGAAATTGCACCCAAGAGCCAGTTTTACCTGGAAATCTCATGATCTTTTATAAATACAGCCTTGGGTACTAAGAGACAAAAGTAAATACTCTCTTGCTATAGATGAGAGCATCATGAAAGTAGTGAACCAATTCCAAAACTCTTTAGGAAATCTGGTGAAGATATTTAAGGAACGAGTTCAGGGGTGCACTGGATGGAACAGGATCACTTTAGGTCTCTGCCACAGCAGTCAGAAGTACCCCCCAACCTATTCTGAGGGAGCAGGAACAACATTACCAGTGTGGGAAGCAGAGTTATCCCACATGCCACCCACGGCCCACAAATGTGCCCATCCAAGTTGTCCCTGCAGCCAAGTGGTTCAGGTGCAGAGACACCCAAGGGACCGGATGTGGTTCAGGACCAGACATCCGGGAAGGAAGAGTTAGCTAAACATGTTCCAGCACTCTGCAGTCAAAGAAAAATAGTAGCCATTCTTAATCCTTTTGTTTTCTTCCTGAATGTTAATAAACTTAATCTGTCCTTGTTATGGATTTGTAACAAATAAATACTTGGTTTTGAAAAAGGAAAATGAAATGGAAGTTTGGTTATAATATTCAGTTACCTATTTTAGTATCTTTCTCTTCCCTAAACTTGACTTAAATCCTCAGGAAAATCTCAGGTTCCTTGCAGCACTGTTTCTCTGTAGATGACAAGTATGGAAAAGAATGCAATTTAAGGACCCAATCCTGCAAATTGCAGGATGTGTGTAACTCCTTTTGCTTATATGGGCCATATAAATTCTGGTACAAAATTCACAAGCTAACAAAGCACAGATAGTTCCCACATGAGCACATTTCAGCATTTCCTCAGGGGAAACTGAGGGATGCACTGATTGCAAATAGTAATTTCTTAAGTCCAAATCATCTCTAAAAAACTAATAGAGGCTTCAAGTAGTTGAAGATATTGTAGAGGAGATTCTGACTATAACTAACCCAGAGCAAGTCTGGGAAATTCCTACTAGATACAGTGACAGTATTTGAGATTGGTGATTGGCACAGTGTAACAGACTTAAATCCCAAGTCTTAAATCCCTACTTGCATTCAAGAAATATCTAGATTTTAGAAATGAGAAGTCACAGGCTGTTTGCCATTACTCTTCCTTTAAGGCAATAATGAGGGTGTTTTCACTTAAGAATTTATACGTTTTTTTGCCCTTTAGGTCTCTTCCTGCAGGGGAAGATGCAGTAAAGCAAATCCAAAAAATATTTGCTGGTTCGAAATTATCTTCCTGAAGGGGAGAATTTTTTTTGTACTTTTAATCATTTTAGTACTTACTAAATCAAAAATGTAATGTTATTTCTAAGCTTAGCAAGTTCACTTGTCACACACATGTTTGTGATGGGACACTGGCTGACTCTGCAGCATCCTGTAGAGGGATTCTGTACAGTAAATGCACAAAGCATTGCCCAGTGAGACAGAAAAACATCATGTCATCCATGCTGTGCACTTTCCACCCCAGCTCAGGAGAAACAGCAGATAATCTACCTGGTTTAGTGAAACTTTAGCCCTCTGAAAATCTCTCACCTGATCAAAAAATTAATGTTTCTACTCTTAAAAAATCCTTCTCAATACTGCAGAACATTTACTACAGGACAAGGATGGTATCCAGAACACAACATCGGTAACATGCACACAGAATAATTTGTTGTAATATTTTTCAAATAACTGAAGTCACAAGGTTATTGCCTTATTCTCTGAGATTTGTACCATTTCCTTGTTACAAAGGGGCTGCTTATAGAAGCAGGAAGTGCAAGGATGGCTATAAACAGCCGGGGGAGATAATTCAAAGGAGTTGGGAGTCCACAACAGGATTTACATTATCTATAGTTTTACAGCCTGTTTATACTTTGCATGTACTGTACATACATTTATATTTCCAAATTTTCTAAGCACAGTTACCAGTGTTAATAAGACTATACTTCTAATTTCTACCCTTTGGAGAGTCTCACAAGAAATGCAACCTTACAGTAACTCTGAAGCAGACTGTGCTTTACATACCATGACTCATATTTCTGGTCCAGTCTTGCCAATACAAGTCACAGCACAGATTCAGTAGGATAAACTACTCAGACCTGAATGGTGCAGGCCCTAGATGAATATACTGTTTCACCACATCCTATCTATAAATCCATTGTGCTGTGTATGATAAAGCAATAGTCAAAAAACAAAAGCTCAGCTGGAGACTTACAGTTAATTTGGATAAATTTTCCCAGTTGTTTGCTATGCAGAAATGTATTTCCTATGGGGTCTGGGTTTCAAAGGCATTACTGGCACTTAGGAGATGAGCAGAAGAGGTTGAACCAGTTGACAATCAGTGAAGAACCACATCTGCTTGTGATTTGCAGTACCCAAGACATCAGCTTTTCCTCCTGGCAGCTGTCTTCTGTTTCAAGAATAAAAGACAGTTTGGGCTGCTATTTATCTGTCACCTTGCAAGAGTTTCATGCAAGCTTCCATGCAGGGACACCTCAAATTTTGTCTCATGAGTTATAAATACGTCACATCCACACCAGCAAAGTTCAGGCTCCTAGTTCACAAACAGGACTGAAGCAAACAGAAAAAAGAGCTGGAGAGCTCTTGGCCTGAACACAGACACCTTTCCATCTGCAGGCAGCTCTCTGAGGCTGACCACTTCCATGCCTGAGCTCAAGGGAGCATGGACAGCTCAGTCTGCCACAGAGCTGACAACAGCCTGATTTAGGGATCACAGACTTTCTTCCCATGGCATCTGCAGGGAGCCAGGAGCTGAACCCTCAGGGCAAATCCTCTCAATTTCTTACATTCTCTTGAACTTAGATGCCATGGTAGACATACCACTCAACTTAGGTACTTATAAGGTGCTATGAATATGCCCCTCTACATTCCCCTGCCAGCTCTGACTTCATCTCTCAAGTGGTTACACATCCCAGGCCTCTGCAGAGCCCAGTGGAGGTCCCTGCGCCTGGAGCTCCCCTGCCAGGGAAGCGATGAGGCTCTGAACTGCAGCCTTGTTCTTTGAACAGAGCTTGGGGAACAGAGCTGGCCATCATCTGCTGTGAACCAAAAGCAAATTAACTACAAATTAATTAGAAATTACAAAATGCAAAGCTGGTAATAAAGAAGACTGCTGTTAGAGCAATGATTGCTCTAAATTGTTATGGAGGATTTGGAGAGTCTGTGAAAAGTAGCAACATCAAAGAGCGAGCATGCTTTGGCTATTGAGGTAGCTCTGATGTGACTGTGCAGATATCTGTGCACAGCAGATACTGTAAAAAAACACAGAAAGCCTTGACTGATCAGCCAACCTTTAAAGAACAAGGTTTCTGTGGATAATTTATCAAAACAAAGCCACCTTCCTGGCACAAGTTTGTCAATTTTGTTTGTGCTAGATAAACAAACACAATACGAATATTCCATTATCTTTTGCTGCTTGTACTAGCGTCGCAGCATTTTCAGTAACAAGATAAACATGTATAAAAATGGATCTTTTTTTTTTCAGTAGTTGCCCTTGTTATAGTCTTGTCTCACGATAAATGTGAGATTATTTATCCTTCCATAAAACAAATCTACCTTACATTACCATGGGGAAGAGCTCCTACAGATCTGCATTGCTGCATGGGTAAGTTCGGGTACACTTGCATCAAGCTTTGCCTCTGGTAACCTTCTCCTGTGCCCATCCCAGCAGCTCACTTCCTAATTCTCCGTGGAGGTCTTCCCTGAATCCAGATACCTGTGAGGAGAATATGATTTTATCAGAGGCACTGCTGCACTTCAGTCTGTCTCATTACCACCATGCCTAGGTATCCAGCGAGAGCTAGTAAAAACCTGCCATTCCCCCGTGAAAACACAGGTAGTTGTATAACAAATGATTTCCAAACTGCAAACTTCAGAAGTTTTCTAAGTAACTTACAGGCCATGTGAACTTGTACTGCCAAAACTTTCTCAGCAAAAAAGCCAGGTTCATGTTATAATTCTTATTAATAACAAGACTTAAGCCTTTCTAAGTCTACCCAGCAACAGGTTTGCGCTTCAACAGCACCTTTGTGTATCAAAGACTAACAACTTAACACATGGCATGGAAAATCATGAGCTGATACTTTAATTAATCATCAAATTAAAATCTTCATTTCACATTCACTGGTTCACCTGTGCTGAGTAGGCCTTCAATAGGATTGAATGACACATAAGAAAAACCTTCCCCCTGCCTACCTTTGCCGTGTTCAGTAAGATGCCTGGAACTGGTGTGTCCTGTCACTGCTCTACTGCTCACCTCTGGCTGAGTGTAACACAGAACTGTGGAAATACTCACAGAACTGTGGAAATATTCACAGCACACTTGGCCGGCCAGGCTCATAGTTGAGTGCCTTAGAAAGCCCCGAGCTACCTAGAGAGACTGCACAGGAGATCGAGCACTTCAGTAGCTCCAAAAGCGGCAAGTGGTAGCTGCAAAGCTGATACCACGAGCAAAAGCAAAGAGGTAGAAATACAGCCCTCGCTCTGTGCTTTAATCCTGCTAGTAGATTGCTCTCTCTCCCAGACAGAGACACACATAAGCCGTCAGGAGAAGGGCAGCCAGCGCACAACGGGGAGGAGCCCGCTCGGCTCGTCTTTTATTCGGGGGAAGGGAAAGGGGAGAACTAGGGGCGGGCCCAGCGTACCCAGCCAATCGGACTCTGCTTCGGTGGAATCCGAGTTACTTTCAGTTCTACCCGCGCTTAGAACAAAGGGGATTCAGAGCACATGGCAGGGACAGGTCCTGCCTTGTCTGACCAGTCTTGGGCCTGACTGCACCTTAGGGGCAGGCAGCAACACAGAACAGATGACTAGGTTCAAGTAAATAACAGATATGAGAGTATGTTATCACCTTGCACATCTACAGTCCTTTGTGTCCAGTGAGCGTCATGTCAGGGGTGGTCCCCCCACAAAGCCTCTCAGAGGTCAAGAGCAATTTCTGGTACAGCTGCGTGCTCCTGTCCCTGGGGCAGCCGCTGGTATTTGGGTGTGTGAGATGGCTCCTGGGGTGCCATTCTCTTCCCCCTTGGTGAAAGTTCCTGCACCATGCAGCAGCAGTAGTACAATAACACAAGGAAGGCCTTATGTCAGTGCTCTGCTCAAACCTGTGAAGGCTTTAGAGAGTTATTGGTGTCAGGTCAAGAGGGGAAGAGAAATCACCTTAATTAACCAGGGTTTTATTACTGTCATGCTAAGTATATAGTTTAGTGGGTAATCAAAACTTCCTTGACAATTCTCTGATTGCACTGCAGAAAACTTTAACTCAGTAATCAGTGAGAAAACCAGTGGTGCTTATACAATTTACTATCACATTTCAGTTCTCCTGTGTTACTACCAAAAGTCTAAAAGACATATAGAAAAATACACTTAGCACTCCTTTCCATGCTGTCCCTTGCAGGCCATGAAGATGCTAAAACCTGCCTTTGTTTCTCCAGGGAGAAGATGACAGTTGCTGATGCTGTGATTGCTTCATCTATTTTTGCTGATATACTACTCAGTGCTACAATTTGGTTCTACTAATTGATTCCTCCTACATGAAAACAGCTGATGAACACCCATTTTAAAAAATATGCCTAAGCAGGGTTGATCTGCCACTCTTTTAAGACTGCAGCTACTTTTGATTACTTAACATAACAATAAGCATCTTAGTCACTCGGTTGCTGTAGGTAACACTGTATAACACTTGCATATTCTCTCGCTATTCCTTGTTGTAACCATTAGTATCTGAGGAAAAAATCAATTTGTTATTCAAAGTTTGTACTCTCTTTTTATGTTTCTACTTCTGCTTTTCTATGCAATGATAGGTGATATTAGCTGTGGCTGGAAATGCTTTTACATGATGTCTAGTCCTTCATCTTAATTCTGGCTGCTGTGAAGTCAGAAATATAGAGTAAATACAGTCACTCATATATATGAGAGTTTTCCTATGCAAATTTATTTCACAATTACAAAAGGACATTCTTTTCTAAAAAACTCAGTTGGACTAGTACTGCATCAAACTTTAAAAATGAAAGGGTAATTGCTAGAACCACATTTTAACAACAAGGTACATATTGTTATCCCATGCTGTAGGGAAACTCAGGGACTCACTGCTGCAGCGAGGAGCAAAATCCAAAAAGGGTCTAAATCATTTGGGAAAGTGCAACAGGAAGCAATGCTTTAGTTGCAAAGGAAATAGAAAAAGCTTTAGAAGTGAGAGGAAATAGAAGTGAGCCTTAGCTGCCTTAACAGAAGGATGTCCATGCCCATGGTGAGAGGACTCCCTTCTCCTGCCATGTGGTAACTTGTACATAGGAGGGTAGGTGTAAGCTGGTAAACTCCACTGCTTTGGGAGAGTGTGAAAATTCAAGGGGTCAGGAGGTGCAGAAAGATGCTTGTGGAAATGAGGAGAGGGTAAAGAGCTGATACCTTTTCTCTAGCAGAGGATTCAGTGACTGACAGCTCCACCAGACTGCAGCTCAGTTCTGCATTATCTCCTGCACTTTGCTCCTTCTTCAGCCTCTGCACTCTTTGATGGTGTATCTGCCATATATTTTATATTTGCAACTTGCCTGATCTTACATTACAAAACAACTTTGCCAAGTAAATAAGAGCAAATCCTTATATCAAAGAATAAATTGTTTGCGTGCATGTGTATGTATGCTGGGAGATACGGGAATAATAAGCTATTTTTCATAAAAGTTTCATATCTCTAAATATATCTCTATAAAGATATGAGGTTAAGTAGACACTGGATAGAATAAGATTAGCTTTCATCTCCTGGCCAAATTTCATCTTAGGTAATTACATTCTTCCTGAATAAATATCTTTATAATTTCAATTGGGTACAGTCTATTTCCTATTTCAAATTGCTTTGTTGTACATAATGTGAGCTCCTGTATTTTCCTAGAAATGGGTATGCTCTGCTAACAGGTGAAGTGCTCACTGGTGAGTACACAGTAAAATCAATAAAATGTTCTTAATTCCCTTTGGAAACGGCCATAAATCTTAGTGTTTGTTAAGCAGAGACAAAAAGTTGTGAAATTTTTGAGAAGATGTTTGGAAGAAAAGAGTTTGGTACTAAGCTAGTGATCTCTGCCTCTTTCACCTTTGGATCAGGGCATTGGTAGGGATTTGACACCATGAATTACAGAGATATACTAGGATGCTAGCTGTATGAGGGGAAAAAGTTGCCATGAAGTTGCCATACGTTCAACAGCAGATGGATGTATCAGTTAAACTCCTCGGAAGAAGGGATCTGTGCAGGTGACTTGATACCCCTTGTGTGCAGACCTGAACACTGACACAGTTGTCAGATGGTAAGGCTAAGGCCAAACTTGGGCACTTACAGGTAGGAACAGGATGAAAATGCAGGATATGTGAAATTTAACTGATCCAGCTTTATGCTTCACAAACAGTGAAGAAAATGGCTGTGAGATCAGATATTTGCATCAACAGTCTGACTTGTGCCCATTAAGTGTCTCCTCAGAATAGGTAACCACACTGTACAGCACAGTGTGGCTTGTATAGAGTAGAAAAGCCAAATTTGATTTATGGCATTTTTGAGCACAAAAATCTACAGGAAATTAATGATTACTTCCAGAAATTAGTACCACTGAGAAGATCCCGGGTCATAACAGTATGGATACACCAGTGTGAACTGTTTGGGGTCATTGTCCTGCTTGTTAGGTACATCCCTAACCAAACTCCCAAATGCCTGAGATACACGAATACAAAGAGATGTCACCGTTTAAGGGGAATTAACTTCTTGATAACGTCTCCAGTGTTAAGAGCTACTAATTTACTCCACTTTTCTGAATGTTGGCCAACTGTGTGCAGTGGGCTGAAGAGCACGAGCATTTCATGTGCAGATAGAAAATTTAGTTTATTATTCATGTGCCTTATTTCTGTACCGACTTAAAACCAAAAGCACCAGCACAGCATGGGGGGACTCTCTTTGCAGAGCAGGTCTTGAGGTCTGCAGAGTCTCACTTCATAAATGGGAATAGTGACACACAGACCACACACTCAATGCACTTTCCAGAGCAAACATATCTTGAAAAATAAGTTAAAAATCTAAAATGCCTGAAACAGGCCTAAAAGATCAAGAACTGGGTGCCTCAAGCCTATATTACCTCAATTACCTAAATACATACATCTGTCTTCAAAACTCTGTGAGACTGACTTATTTGTAAGATTTAAAATGAAATTAAATTCTTCCTGTGTTCACCTGAGGTTTAGAAGTGCAGACCCATGGCTTCACTCTTTATTCTGTGCAATAGTGGAGTTTAGGAATCTATTTTCTATATAAAATGCAATCTGACATGAAAACATCCCTAGACCAATGCTTAGGTCAAAGCTCTGCACAGAGAACTATGCATTCAAAAATAAATAGAGAAGGATAAGAACTGAGCAAGCACATGTGATACAGCCCAGCTATTTCCAGGCTCAGCATTAATCACCTAATTCAGCCTCTGATTCCAGGCTCTGGAATTGCAGATGATGAAGTCTCAAGAGGCTCAAAGTCTCTTTGGAGCTGTGCTCTGCCTGTGCTGTGCAATTACAGCAATAATCCTCCTTCACACTTCCGCGGTGCCTGGTAAGCTCCTCGTAGCATTCAGCAACCAACAGGATTTCTGAGCAGCCAACAAAGCCATCATGATTCAGCAACCACTTCTTTCCAGCTTCTATTTTTTTTTTATAAAGAGCAATACTGTGTATAGCATAGTTTAAAAGTACATCTCCTAATTATAAGTTAAAACTAAGTATTTTTGGTTTGCATTATACTGTACTCCTAGTCCAAACTTCTGCTATTTTCTCCTCTTGGGTTTCTTATCCTGTTGTTATACTTACGAATCAAATAAACTGAGAATGAGTTTTAAAGCTGTGCTTTACACAAATGCCCATTTAATGCTAGAGCTCTTGCAGGTTGTTTGAAATTATTTCCCACTGAGCCTCTGACTTCTTGTTGTCACCAAGATACAAAATATGTTTGTTCTTTTAAAAACATCCCACTTTAAGTAGCTGCAGAAGTAAATTGGGTCTCCATTTATCAGTATGTCCTGGGTAATTATACGATGCTTTAAAAAGTTAAGGAAGAAGCATCATCATCCAACAACTATTTACATTGAACACCAGCAGTATAAGGATACAGCAAATGGCCCTATCCACAGAGCAGAGCACCACCCTGGGTCTTGTCTGGGAAGAGTGACTTAAAACATTATTGCAGCTTTCTGTTGCGGTGCGAGTGGCTGTGGTCCCCATGACCCCAGAGGGAAAAACAGAATCCAAACTCTGGTGGTCAGGCACCAACGTCTGTGGTCACCTCCTTGGTGATGGCGAGCCCCAGAATCCTTGGGCTCCTTAATTTGCTTATTTTGAGTTGATTGGTTCCTCTTCTCCCCTTCCAGTTTCATGTAAAAGGCCATAGATATTTATCCTTTTAATTAAATATATATCCGTTCTGGAAAGTTCTATGTTCCTTGATGTCCCATTGGTTGTTCTCTGTGATCCCTCCTATGAGTTACTCCCATTGGCTACCTCCCCATTAATCCCACCCCCATCACTTTACCCAATTGGCTGTTACCCTTGTCCCTGCCTTTCTTTCCCTGAGTATAAAATCCCTGGACCCTCCATAAAAGCTGCTCTTTGTCCCTGATCCTTCACCTGCAATGGACTTGCTCATGGAACCCATACTGAGAGTCCTTCCTTCTTTGCCTCCGCCTGCACGCCCATACAACTTAGTCTGGGACTTGCTCCCTTGGGTGAGGAGCTCACTCTTTGTACCTGTAGAGTCGCTGTCATGGAGGGTGCAGCCAGACCTCCGGGCTTTCTCCTGGCTCAGCGTGCCCTCAGCTTTCTGTGGTTTTAATTTCAATAACTTGAAAAAAAGTGACGGTGTTGTCATAGCCTGGGGAAGTGGAGTGGTTCATGCTGTGACACTGAAAATACTTGGTGCAATGAGTAAGTCACAGCCTGATAGAGATTTGGGGTGCCTGAATTTCTGAGACCTGCCAGGACAGTATGGGAAGATAATGTGTGGGCTCAGTCACTGTGAACCCAAACCATGCCTGGCTCTGTTTCATGTGGTATTAGGAAATGTAGAAACTTGCCCAAAAGGAGAGCCCTGGACTGAAATGCCAGACACATGGTGTGGAGAACAGGGGGACAGGTTCTGGCAATGAGCTGAGGAATTATTTGGCAGAGACTATGTGCACAATATTTTTCTCTCCTTAGCTGGCAGCTCACAAGGCAGAAAAATAATGCCTTGGTGACAAGATGAAACCCAAATGACAAAAAAGAGTTTGTTTCCCAAGATTTCAATAGGGTTGGACCAGTTAAAATCAGTGCCATACATCAGCACCTTCAAGATGCACACAAATATTTCATGATTAGACCCTCTAGGATATTCATAATAGGCTACGAACTAAATATTTTCTGAATTTAGAAAGTATCACTTGAATATGGGAAAAGGAAGAACTTGCTTGGCTGGGAATGGCCACATTGCTGCCCATAGTCTTGATAAAGGTGATGAAGCAGCAGTTTGTTGATGTTTGCTCACACAGGTGTGCTCCAGGCGACCAGCTCAGCTGCCAAGCAAGAACATCTCAGTAGAGACAAAAATGCCTCTATGCCAATTATTATAAATCTCATTCCTTTTTAAGTATGTCTGAAGCTGCAAATCACACGCAGACATCAAGTGCCAAGTGAGGTCTGAAGTCAAAATCACAGTGATGGAAAATGTCTTGTGAAACTGTTCACATCTGCAGCCTCTACGATGCTAAACGCAGAAGGTAAACAGATTACTTTCCCATAAACTTAAGAGAAAAAGAGAAATTTCTTCTGCCTGTTCCTGCCTGAGAATTGATGTTGCTTAAAGTTGTAATCCCAAGTGAAAGGCTGAAGAGCCTGGAAGTTTGAAGGAGACAAAGCCCTGTTGTGTGATGCAAATTCAGGTCCCAGGTGTCTGCCAGGGTGCCAAAGTCTGCCCAGTCCAACCATCAACCATTGCTGGTGCTCAGCCTCTTGCCCACAGCCTTTGCAAGGAGAAGTTATCAGACAGCTTAAAAGGAAGCAGAGCACAGTCAGGGCAGAGCTGAGCACCAGCAATGGCTCTGTCAGACCTGAGCTGGCTTTGTAGAATTTGCAAACTGATGCTTCTCAAATTAGTCTGATTTTGAACTTTTTTTTCAATAATCCATATCCAGGGCATGAATGAAAAATATATGCTCCCTCCTCTGCTGAAATAGTCTCTCTTCCTACAACCGAGTTAAAATTTCCTTTCCTGTTACTTGCCATTACTCATGGCAAGAATTATTTAATAATATGCCAGGAAGTAGGTTGGCTGCACAACTGAATGATTCCCATCCTTTTCCTCTAGGGAAAACTCCTTTTTGTAAAACTATCAGGTGATGTGTCCCAGAGCCATCTGGTGATGTCCAGGTGAGGTCTCAAGGCAGGATCTTCTCTTTTAACTTGGTAGTCTGAAGACCTTATAGAAAACCAGAAAAAATCACAGCATGGTGGGTTTTAAAGATTAGTGAAAAATTATTTGGTCACTAAAATACTTATGTTTAGCAAGTTGTAAACAACCAATCAATCCTGGAAAAAATAATTCAAGGAGAAAGAATAGAATAAATGAAGTGAGTTGTTGACGGTTTCTTCCAAAGTTTGCAGAAAGCTCTGCAGCTGTTATTAGGTCAATGACGTTTAATAGAAGTGCATTTCTATAAAAGTGCTCTTAACAGAGTTGTTAGTGCAGTGTTTGCATGCCTTTGTACTGGTACCTGAAAGCTGTGAGCTGCCTGGGGAATTGGTCCTTACCACAGCTGAGACCCTGTTTTGAAGATCCAGCACCAGAACACGGATGGCCCGGGACCATCTGGGGACACACAGGTTTACTGCCTACATGGACAAGTGTTTAGAAAGGGTGGTGTTGCTTCCCTTCAGGATGACAGGATGTGTAAGGTGGAGGTCCCTCTGGCAGCCTCCGTGCCAAATCCATCCGTGCTGCATTCCAGTGACTTCCCTTGGACCTGGGGCATGGGCGAGTACTTCCAGTGGTTTTGTCTGCATTTACTACACTCCTTTTCTCAATTACGCCATAACAATTGCTGGTCATTTTAATAGTGTTATGACTTCAAATCAAGAGAACAATTCAGTTCTGTTTCATTTCACCTTTTCAATCATTGGGGTGAGTAGTTAGGTATTCCTGATTGAATTGCTCCTCCATGAAAATGTCACCACTCTATAGTTACAATAATTACAATGCAGAAGGAGGCATTGGAAGTCACTCAGAGACAAAAACAATTTTTGTAATAGCATGTATAGGAGGAAAACATCGTCTGGTTTATTTTATAGAGCAGTAACCAGGAAAATTAATTAGTTTTGTAAATAGGATATTTAACAGCACAGCAAATCAAGAGGCATATAAAAATCTATCAATAGAATTACTTTAAAAGAGGATGAATTAAATAATGAGATTATATTCCTTGAATACTGGGAAAATTCATTGAGAACAGCCCTGCAGAGAAGGACTTGGGGTTGCTGGTGGATGAGAGGCTGGACATGACCTGGCAATGTGTCCTTGCAGCCCACAAAGCCAAACGTGTCCTGGGCTGCATCCAAAGCAGTGAGGGCAGCAGGTGAGGGAGGGGATTCTGCCCCTCTGCTCTGCTCTGGTGAGACCCCACGTGCAGTGCTGCATCAGCTCTGGGGTCTCCAGCACAGGAAAGACATGGACCTGTTGGAGCAAGTCCAGAGGAGGCCACAAAGATGATCAGAGGAATGGAGCACATGTCCTATTAGGAAAGGTTGAGAGAACTGGGTTTGTTCAGCCTGGAAAAGACTCTGGGGAGACCTAATTGTGGCCTTCCAGTACCTGAAAGAGGCTTATAAGAAAGATGGAGTCAAACTTTTCAGCTGAGTCTGTTACAATAGGATAAGGTGTAATGGTTTTAAACTAAAAGAGAGCAGATTTAGACTAGATGTAAGAGGAATTTTTTTAGAATAAGGATGGGAGAACACTGGCACAAGTTACCCAGAGAAATTGTGGATGCCCCATCCATAGAACGATTCAAAGTCAAGTTAGACCAGGCTCTGAGCCACCAGATCTAGTTGAAAATGTCCCTGCTCAGTGCAGGAGAGTTGGACTGAGTGACCTTCAAATGTGCCTTCCAACCCAAACCATTCTAAGATTCTATGATCGTACCTCTCAGGCTGTCTCAGGTACAAGGCTTAGTCTGTCTTCAGTTGACTACAGCTGCATCTAATTATACTATTGACTGATTAAATGCTACCTAATGGTTACTAAAATGCCTTATTAACATTAAGGATCCAGAAATAAAAAGGTAAGCTGAAGACTTATACTGAAAAACAGTTACTCTAGGTTTGCCAAAGGATTGCAAAGCTGATCTGGACCCCAGTGTTCTGTCCTGCAAGCATGCTGTTTCTGTATCACAGTGAACACAATCTGTGTATTTGCTGTGTAGGAGGAGTCATTGGTACAAAAGCAACACTGTAAAGGTAATAACAGCAACACCAGTTTTTAATTCTTTGTGAGGACAGGTATATGTCACCTGAATGGGGCTAAAACAATCCTGCGGTTGAACAGGAATTGGTAACAAATTTCTAAAATTGGGACAACCAATTGGTATTTATCAGCTTGGTCTTTCTCTCTCTCTCTTTTTTTTTTTTTCTTGTAATGAAATATGATTGGCAAATAAGTGAAGTTAGATGGTTGTTTTAAATCTAACTTAGTCAGAAAAGCTAATCCTTTTTAAAGTTACTAGAAACCAGTGAAACTAAAGAAGCCTGTCACACTTGAATTTAGGATGTGAATTTTAACTGTTGCAGCTTGACTCTTCAAAGACAAGGGCCTTATTCTGATTTCTGCACCTATTTTCTGCAGTCACTTGGCTGGCTTTAAGTTATTTATAACTTTTAAAAAGCTGTTTAAAATGTAGTTAATAGCTGGACTAAAGTAGTCTCATTATTGTTAACCTGTTTTTAAAAAATGACATGTGATTATTTTTGACAGAAGCTCAGCACTTAACGAATCTTGAAAGCTAATTGTTGTTTCATATGTTCTTCCATGGGGAAAAATCTTTTCTTAATAAAAGAAAAGGAATAGAATTTGGGTGTTCAGGTACACACAAGGAAGCAAGATGCATGGCAACTGATTTTAACAAAAGTGTAAGATGTCCTCTAACTTCCTGACTGCCTTCAAAAAGCAAAATTAGGAATGTTGTACTTCCTTCACCTGTGAGACCTCAAGTTCTATGAAGGAGAGGGCACAGTATCACTTAACAACATGCAGTTTCATGCTCCAGTAAAGGAGCAATTCTGGGGTGATTAGTATAAAAACTGCTGCTAGGCCAGGCTCAAAGGGCACAGGGACAGGACCTGGGCCCTCACAGTTCCCCAAAACTAAAAAGAAGAGTTCCATGTATATATATATGTGGAGTCTTTTTTACTTATTCAGACTTTTTGTACAAGCACTTGAGATAGTTATTTCTCCCTTCCCTTCCCTTCCCTTCCCTTCCCTTCCCTTCCCTTCCCTTCCCTTCCCTTCCCTTCCCTTCCCTTCCCTTCCC
>NW_024581116.1:12549224-12572809 GCF_017639235.1 Corvus kubaryi | reverse complement strand
CCTTCCCTTCCCTTCCCTTCCCTTCCCTTCCCTTCCCTTCCCTTCCCGTTTTCCTTCCCTTCCCGTTTTCCTTCCCTTCCCGTTTTCCTTTCCCTTCCTTTCCCAATTCCCTTTACCTAATTCATCCTCTAAACATCTTCACCTCAAGTCTTGCTCGGGTCTTTAAAACCTGCTTTGTTATATAAGAGCTGGAGCATGGGACAGAAATAGTCAGGCTTCACTTTAAAGAATTTCAAAAGGAGAAAGTCTTATGTATTTTTGTCTTCCAGGACCTGAAGGGCATCTACAAGGAAGATGTAGAGGGACTTTTTACAAGGGCATGTAGCAACAGAACAAGGGGTAGTGGCTTCAAACTGAGAGTAGGTTTGGATTAGCTATTAGGAAGAAATTCTGTACTGTGAGAGTGGTGAGGCACTGTAACAGGCTGCCCAGAGAAGCCATGGATGCCCCATCCTTGAAATGAAAGGCCAGGTTGGATGGGCCTCTGAACAACCTGGTCTAGTGGAAGGTGTTTCTGCCCGTGGCAGGGAGGTTGGAACTGGATGATTTTAAGATCCTTCCAACCCAAACCATTTGGTGAGTCTATGATTACAGGGCAAAACAAGGATGAACCAGATGCCTGAGCTGCTGCTGGGTGCTGCTGGGTACCACTCTTGCAGAATGGCACCTCCTCTCTCCCCAGGAGTTGCCTGCACTTACTCTTCAGTACCCTGCTCCCTCAGTTTCTTGGCTGGAAAATAAAGATAGTAGCACTTTTCTAACTCCCTCAAGGGTTGGTGTAAAGATTAATGAAGGGACGGAAAAGGCTCTGAATGCTTCATCATCTTGCACAAGCTCTAAATATCAGTAACACTGTTATCACCTGTTCAGCATGCACCCAGCTACTTGCACTGTTAACAGTCCTGGATGGAGGAGAGCAGAGCAGGAGGAGCTGCCTCCAGCTGTGAGGATTGCAAACTAACACACCAGTTTCAAAAATCTCCATCATTTCATAAATTTATCATCTGTTGATTATCTATTTTTAGAGAATAAAGTTATGCTTTTTGTATTTGTTTCATCTGAAGAAATGTCACTTATTCATCTCAGAGTTGGTTGTACTACTAATTTTTTCCATTTACACAGAAGATGTTACTGTTTTGATTGTTCACCAGAGTGGAAAAAAAAGGGAAAGCTATGCAGCCTACATCAAACATCTCCTCATATAAAGAATTAGCTTTGAAGGTCCAGGATTTTTTTGGTGACTTCTACATTTCATTTCTTATGTGATTTTATTACATTAATATACATTCTGTTTTGATAAATGTAAAACAATGTTAGAAAGTAATTTGCTTTTTTAATGAGACTAATAAATTTATTTCCATGTCTGTGAGGATTTCAGTCAATAAAATAGTATTCTCACCAAGGACTCAATAGAATCCTTAAAATATATGTGAACTTCAATTTTGTCTAGGAATACATTTACAGAATATAATTGCTCTTAATGTACCATGAAGAGGAGCTGTACTTTTTAGTATATAGTTTCTACGGAGAAGGCATAAGAGGATAGCTATTCTTCTGACTTTAAAGAACTTCTCTGGTTGTCATCAAGATTATTGAAACATGTCTGTTCAACGTTCTTCACTCTTTCACAAATAGAGTATTAGGAAACAGTTGAGAATTACCAAAGGAAAGAAGAAAGAAACTGATGATTTGGGGTACTTAATACAGCAGTTAATAATAAATTGTCTCGAGACTTACTAATAAAATTTTACTTTCTGTGTTTTATTTTTGTATCATATTTGGTCTATCCCTTACATCCCTGTAGCCCAATTTCAAAATTAATATATCACATGAAAACATCCATGAAATACTGACATACGTTTTGCATTTTTCCCACTGAAATAATTCTCGGTTCTTCCTCCCAATGTCACTGGGGAATTCAGTTTCTGACAAAACATGCCATGAACTTCAGAGTGAATTCTTCAAAACACCTCATTTAAAACTGCTGCACTCTCTAAAACAGACAGAAACTTACTGGCTTTCAAGGCCATGAGTCTGTGAGCCCTGGTTTCCATAGGCAATGAATAGGATCTAGTCCTGGTACCCAGCACAGAAAAGGGATCAGGGCTGAGTGGCAGAGCTACCGGGTCACAGACTTAGTCATGAAGTTTGAATCCCAGCAAGGTATTCAGCACTGTAGGGTCACAGTTTGGCTTGGCCCACTGTATGGACAGGAGTCACTCGGGAACTTAAAATCCAGCTCCAACATATATTCAGCTTAAGTCTTTATCTAAATAAGAGCACTGACAAGTAGAACAGGTTACATGTTTCAGCACTGGGTTTGGAAATGCATGGCAGGAGTAGTTTTATCATGGGACACGTGCTACCTCCAAAGATGACAGAGGATCCACATTTCCAATGCCACTTGCTCACAAACAAACAAACCAAAAATCTCAACAACAACAACATTCCCTCTGTCTCTACTGACATGACATAAAATGAAAATTTTGATCTAAACTGAGGTGTCTGTAGGTTCAAGACAGTTAGATGTATGAATAGCCATGGATTATTGCTCATATGAATAGCTTCTGAATCACCTCTGGCAAAGGTAGTGTACCGAAGTGGCATTTGAAGTCTGAAGTTTCAATTCTATTCATGGATTGTGGTCCCTGTCCTCCTCTATGGCAAGGTAATTTAGACAATTTGTAAATAAAAGTAATTAAGCAGGTGTCAATAGCACCATGGAGCATTTAAGTGTGTTCTTTTCCACTGAGAACAGCATAGTTAAATGAAGTTGTTAATTTAGTCATTTGTAGGAATCAAGCATTACAATTACATACTAACATGCTAATTAAATAGTCAAGATTCTGTCATCGTGATTTGATTCACGGTATTTCACTTGAGAACAATCAAAATTCATCCACAGATACACAGGCATATTAAAATGGAATATTGAAACAATTATGTAAAACCCAGTCTAGATGAAAGATATTCACTTGCCAGCTCTGTTTTATTTGCATAGGCAAAAGGAGTCATTCCTCTAACATATTTCCTAACATTTATTTAGCCAAGCCACTTGGTCACAGCCAAAATGCTCAGTCAACATATGGTGTAGGATGTTTAAAACAGCATTTGTGGGTGATATCTTCACACAGTTGATGTGTTAGATTCAATAAGGAAACTTAAATTAGATACACAGATTGTACCCCTGATTTGGAGAGAGCTGTAGGATTCAGGAAGGCCATGGGCAGCCCTGGTGTGCCCAGGTGCAGGCACAGGTCAGCACTTGTTCTCACAGCCACAGTGCCATGCACAGTGCCAGCTTCACAGGATGTGATGTGCTCTTTGTTTTGATGGAAAGCCCTGATCCAGCTGGAAGCATGATGGCCAGGCACTGGCACCCCAAAGCAGAGGATTTACCCTGCTTTTCATCCACCCAGCGAGGTGGTAGAATCAAGACCAGGTGGTTGATACCTCCTCCCAGCTTCAGAGCAGAAGAGACACCATGCTGGCTGTCACTGGGTCTCTTTGTAAGGCAGCCATGGGAAAAGTCTGGCTGGGGACCATGCACTTTATGTGCTTAAAGGAGGTGTTCTGTTTGGAGTTTTGTTTACTTGTTTGTTTTTAAATAGTGTCTTGGGATCTAATTAGGCTTAGGACTTGGAGCTGGACTGCTTTTCTGAACTCTGGCACCCAAACTGTGTCTATGATGGAGAAGGGGTCCATATATATCCTGTAAGATGTATCTTACTACTAGTACCAGCTTTTGCTCTACAGTGCTTTTTGTTCAATGAGTTGATGTCCTGATCCTGTGGCTATTGGGCTTCTGAGGTTAATTCTTTTGCTGCAGGGTGAAGGAATTTTTTATAAGCAATAAGCCTCTTACAGCAGCCCTCAGGGAACATTATCACACTCACAATGACAGACAGTTAACATTTTTCCAACATACTCTTCATCTGCAAGTATAACTGAACCAAAAACCTGTTTTAAAGGAAAAGCAGGCAGAGGTATAGCTTATAAAAATGGAAAGAAAAAGAATTTTAAAGTGTCAGGAAGATTTTTGCCAAAGTTTTCTGTTGCAGAATTGAGAATTATGTGCACATGGATTTCACCCATAGCCTCACCAGCTGTGAAACAGTAGGAAAGGATTAGAAGTGCTACATTTTAAGAGAAAGTGTTGTGTTCTGAAATCATTGTCAAGTATATAAAAGGGAAGGTGTTATTTTTAAAAAGGAAATGTATTTTTCTCCTCTTCTTCACATTCTCTTACTCTTTCTTAGCTATACAAAAGCTGGAAGACAGTAGAAGTTTCTGTGGCAAAAGAAAAAGCCCTTTCTCATGTTTCATCCTTTTCTCATGGAAAATATTATAATTTCACATGGAAAGTACTCCTGAGAAAAGCTCTACTTTTCCAGTTCTACCTATGCATGAAGCAGAAAAGACAGATTAAAGGAACTGTCAAAAGTTTCAATGTTAACAGCAGAGTGAAAAATAGGAACTAATTTTATCTGATTTTCCTTTCCCTAGTATTCTTCCTGCTGTCACTCTCCAAAATGTCCCCTGATGTTAAGTAAGAGCAGGACCTGGCCAAGGCAGAAAAAGACCCTTCAGACTTCCAGACAAGCATAGTAATTCCTCTTTTTGAATCATCTTGAGAATGCAATTGAAGATTTCATCAAAATAATTTTCTAAACAGTCTTTGACACTTTGCAGTCACTAAATTGCCACAACAAATCCATGTTAACTTTTACCCATGACAAATAAAACTTTTTTGGTCTCTTTCTCCAGCCAAACTCTTCAGTCATATTTCCATAACTTCTTATTATGGACCATAAATTTTTTTTGCATGTCTGCTCTCACACAGGAACAAAGTTCCCTTGTATGTGCATATCTTCTACATTGCTATACCTCTAGCCTGCCTTATCAGATCAGGAAGCCACACAAGTGGGGTTTTTTTCATGCCCCTTTCTACTTACCTTACAATAATTTTCATGCCCTGTAAATCAGCTCCTGCAATCCCCAACTCCTGCGTTTGTAACAAGGGCTCATGCTGAAAAACACCTTTGTGCTGCAGTTTCAAATGGAGATGTCTCAGTGGACAATCTCAGGAAAGAAAGAGGAAATCCCACAAACACTCGGACAAAATGACATAAGCCTTTCAAACGTCTGCCATTATTAAAGTAGAACATAAAACTGTGTCATTTGTCCTTCCACTGGACCATGCCCTCGTTGCTGCATTGCTTCCCCTGTATCTCAGCCCAGGCATTAGACAGCATTGGCCATGGACAGCAGTAATGTGCCTCAGTGAGTGTTGGGTTTGGCAGACCTATGTGCTGTGCTTGTGCTCTCAGAAATGCTTTCAGGTTAAAGATTAAATTGTAGTCAGATGTGAGAAAATGTTACCAACAAGACAAGGTTAATGACAGGTCCTATGAGCTGCTCAGCTGAGGCTCGTTGTCATTGCACTGCATCATTAATGAAATGGGTCCCCAGCAGAGGGCAAATACACTGAAAGTTAATCTAAGAAATGAAAATGGGGAGATGGGGAAAAAAAAAAAATGTACTCACTGTCATTATTGTGTTCCATATATCACTGGGAGTACAGGGTATCTTCTGCATATATGGATTGGATGTGGGACCTGCTCCACACAGAAGAGGGCAACCCAGGTTTTCTCTGCTAGCACAGTAAAAAAATAATTAAAATTAAAATTAACCTTTTTGAAACACTGGACTGTGGCTCTTTATACAGTTTCATGATGGATTACACATTTTAACTGCACTGCCCAAGGAGTTTTTTTGCTGACCCACAATTTTCAGAGTATCTTCCTTCCTTGTAGGTAGAACAAGATGTGATTTACTGCCATTGAGTTCTCCTAAGTTTAACAAGATTAATGGGGCTTCCACAACTTTAATAGTCTCATTATCTTATGGTTTTAATATGTTATGTGAAATTATTTCAATCTTTGTGACAAATGGAATATTATATAATCTTTTAATTACAGTTGTTCTCGATATGTTAAGTCTAGAAGCACTACCACTGTGCTTTCAGGTGATTGAAAAAAGAACAAGCTCCCCAAATTTGGATATGTTAATCATCATGTAGGACAGAAATATTAACCAAGAGACCTACAAAAAGGAAGGGAGAAATTCAACCACATGATAGATTCATGCACAAACACAAAAATGAAACCTGTCCTAAAAGAGGAATAAAGGGAAGTTGTCTTATTCCATTAGGGGCGGGAAACAGGACAGGTTGCTTCAGGAACATTCACCAAAGAAACAGACATCACATATCTCAAAAAGCTCTCCAGTGTAAAGTAACTTAGATGGAAAAGCCAGTTATTGTTCACCACAAACTGGCTTTGAGGAGTTAGTTTGGCTTTCACCAAAGGAAGAGCTATTGCATCACCTCAGCTCAAGGCATTTTAGAAAGTTTCATGTTTACAATCAATAAGTCAAAAGCAATTACAAAGAAGTGAGTACAACGGCTGGAAAGCATTGCTGTAACCATGATCCAAAATCCTGTCTTCAGTTGGCTTTCACTTTGACTTGATAAGATTTTGACAATCTGTCTTTTTTTTTCTCTAGGGTATTTTGCCTGTGTAAATGCAAAACACAGAAAGATGCTCAGTTCTTTTAGACATTTTTGCTAAGTGAAACTCAAAAGGTTAAGTGGGTAAGGAAACAAATTATGCAAATCCCTTGTTCAAGGAACAACCCCTTTCTACTGTCACTCATATGTTTTTACAGAAGGATGATGAATTTTTTTTTCCATATTGCATGTTCCATTCTTTTTCAAGTTTCTTATGAGTTTAAGAGCATAGGAAACCAAGGAGTTAAAGTATATACCTTGGTAAATTTTATCTTGTATATTCATCCCACACAGTCTGTTTCCGTTGTCCAGTGTTTCCAAAACCCTGTTTCAAATTAATGAGGGCTAATTACAGTAAAGGCTAAAAAGCCTATCTTTTCAGAGCTTTAGAATGTAATGTTTGTCTCTGTACTTTCCAGAGTGCCATATAAATGGAACAGAGTACCAGAGACTTCCTTCATCCCTTGGAAGGGAGCAGGGGTGAATTTTTAGTATGAGAGTCTTTAGGAATACAGGTTTACTGGCTACAGGTGTTTGTCGTGGAAAATTAAATAAGAGCTCCCAATATCCACCAGACATGTTAACATACTGATGTTAATGTTTTTCCAGCAAAATTAAGTAAGATCTTTTTGGGAGATCTCATCACACTCTAACTGTCTCAGAAATTCGTCTTGCAGCCTGCAACATCCATTTCTAATTCCAGGAGTAATTAGATATCTCCTGGGACTTGCCCTGAGTGTATTTTCTTGTTCGTCCTGTATACTTCTTCATATAAACTGATTTTGCACCATTCTTGTCAGAGAAAGCGCAGTAGAACAACTATTAATTTCTGCCATTTAGAATTCTACAGAAATATGATGGGTAAGACATAAATTGGCCTCTGTACTCACCTCTTCCCACTTCTGTCTTGTCTTAGATAAATATCACCTGTGGTACTACTAGTTAATAATAAAGCTGAAATAAATTTAAGGTGCCCTCTTTTAGCAGGAATATAATATTTGCTTCCCTGAGACACGTAACAAGCACTGTGTAAGCCAGGCTGGCCATGCTAGGAAATGGTCCAAACTCTATCCAGGCCTGGAACCAGCCCAAACCTCAACATTTCAAATCTTTGCTTCCTCCCTGTGCAACTGCTTTTCTCTCTCTGAAGAAGGGAATTTTCTCTATCAGGTTATGGTGTGTGGGCTCACCCATGGAGGGTCACTTACTACTTCTAACAGAGGTGGCTGTATGCTCCAGACTGTCCTAGCACTTTGGGGATCACTCAAGGGAGAATGTCCAAGCAAGGACATTTCCATGGTGACAGGCACAGGAGAAACAGCACAGTGGGCAGTTCATGTAAATGTGTAAGACTGAATATATTTGTCTTTTGCAAAGGCATAGAGAAGCATGGAAAAAAAGGCAGGTTATGGTTCAAGACACCTAAAGGGAGGTGTCAGTGTGTAGGTGTCTGAGTGTGCTTATTTCCATTACAGACAGCACAGATCCAGGCTGTGATTCAGGTCCTTAAACGTAAGTGTTGAGCCATCTGAGACACCCTAGGACACCCCACAGGCCCCCTACATTTTCTGGGTCATAACCATGAAGTTCATGTGAGTGTTAGAGTGTCTCAAAAGGCTCCAGGCACCTCCTGTGGTCACTGAAACTGAGATGCACGTGCCTGTAGGTGCTCATACACCTGACACTGAAGGACACTGAAATGAGGGCTCAGTCTGGAACTGAGCCTGGCTGGGATGTGTTGTACTGCTCAGGGTACAGATGGAAACCACGATACTGACTTGTTAAGTAACTCTCTTAATTCATAGAAATGATTGACACAAAATCATAGGCAGACCCTGGAACTGATGTAAAGCTTTCCAAATCCCAGCTACTGTCCTGTCCAGTTCATGGACAAGGATAGCTACAAAAAGAGAAAGATTAGAAAGGCAGGACTTCCCAATCCTGCAGGTTTCCCTGATCCTGCAGCCATAAAAGAGTTGTAGATGCAACCTTTTCTAGGCACCTCATCTTCATTCATGGATCCTTGAAGTTAACAATTTTTTAACATGTGGCATATTGCTGCAAATACTAATTTTCTATTGTTTTCTCTAATTTTAAATTAATTCAGACCAGAGATGTCTGTGCAATTGGAATGACACACCTCTGTAGAGCTCAATAATTCCCTTATGTGTATTACCCAAGCAATGTCTTCCACTTCATTTGACCTTTTTTTTCTATTTCAGTTGTAATCAATTGCTTTAGCAGTCTGAAAAAAACACCTTAAAGGCCACCGCTCCTAATCACACTTATGGTTAAGTCTGCAGTAAATCATCACATGTGGATTGAAAAGCACTTTTTTACCTATTGCATGATTACAGGTTCCTTTCTAATCAGTCTTCACTGGGTTTTGTGTATCAGCTATTTAATCAAGCCATAAACATATCCTTGTCAAAGGTATCCTTGATATCCTTTCATTACAACCTACATCACTTTATTCCAAAAGACAAGAATCTGACATGCCACACATTTCTCTGCAGCTGTGAAGGTTATAGTTATCATATCTAGAAATCGAAGAAAAATGTCCTGTCTCCAGGTACACCTTTCCATATGGACAGAATTTTCCCCTCAGAAATATTTTAAAACTCCTTGTTCTCTCTAGTTTTTCCAGCTCATAATGAGATCCTCACCAACTCTTCCGGGGAATGTTCCTCAAAACTTTCCCTATCCTAATGTCATCCTACACGAACAAGGACTTTCCACTGCTGACATTTCCCAAATGTTTGCCATCATGTTGTCTCCACTGTCCCATAAATCTGATTAATCTTCTCCACACTACATAACCAGGGCTCAATTTTCAGTCAGTAATAATTTTGTTTCCTTTCTGTTACTCTTCTATCATTTAAATTAATTTTAATTACCACCCACATCCTAGCACTACACAGAAAAAAGTACTCTTGGCTGGAGTTTCTGTGGACTAGAACAGTAACAGATCATCACACTAGTGGAAAACAGGGCCACAAGATTTGTTCTGGGTGCACTTCTTAGAGCAGATATACCAGCTCAGCTCCTGAAAGTGTACAGCCCCCTGGATTATAGCTGATCTCAACCACATCAGTGCCCTGTCCTGGGCCTGGATCCAGAATGCAGTGAGAAGTGGGTCTCTCATGCCTCTTCACACAGCACAGGACACAGCAGGTGCACCCCCTCTGGTCTCTGTGGCATTTTTCCTCCTGACCTGCCAGGGCAATGCATCCCGAGAGAGCTTTCAATTTGCAGCAATGCCACATTGCAAATTCAAGATTGATTTTGTCGTAGATACTATCAGCACGTTCCCAGCTTTTGCTTGAACACTTACATATAAATATTTTCAGTTTCTAAGTTTTGTTTTTGTATGTAATACAGATATTTGCTTTACATGTTTCTTGCGATTTCCAAGTGCAACATCGCTAAGTAATTTTCTAACTGTAGCACTGCCCTCCATCCTCTTGCCTTATTGCTCTGTTCTCAAGAGGATTGCAGCGATTCCGTATATAGTATGTGTTGCAAACTTGGTCCCTTTGCTCCAGGACACCAAAATGTAAAATGACACCAATATAAGGACTAATACAAAGACCAATATTTGCACAGGGGCAAGCCCTAACCCACAACGTATGCACATAGTGCAGAGGGGTTTTCTGGTGGCCATGGCATCATCAGCTGGTGCTGAGCTTTCCTCAAGGCCCATGGTGGCACAGATGTTTCTTTTCAACCTGGCCCCTCATTGTGGCAACATTTTCAGTAGGACTGGCACAAAGCCGTTACCTTCTTGTTCTTCAGCCCACAAAAAGACTTCAAAACATATCTTAAGGCCCATCCTAGCTGGATGTAAACTAGCAATCCACTGCAACAACCTCCACAGTTTGCTGTTAATCCTACTAGCCTGCAAATGCCCTCTTCACTATTTCCTGTACCCAGTGCATGGTAGAGTTCTTTCCATTTCCTGTGAAGACATTGTCTAGTTCTCATTATTTCCCAGCTGATCCATTAGCTGTTTGAGAATTCAATTAGTTGAAGTTATTTTTATATTTATGCTGTAATTTTGCAATTAATATTTCAAGTAAATTATATGTTCACCAAATTAATGAAAATGTCATTGATATCTGGTAAACTGCTGTGACAACTTCCTGGGGAGCCCATTGCAGTGCCCAGCCATGCTCAAGGTGAAGAAGCTTCTCCTAATGTCCAAACTAAAACCCCTCTGACACAACTTCAGGCTGCTCCCTCAAGGTCCTGTCACTGGTCACCAGAGAGAAGAGATCAGTGTCTGTCCTTGTTCTTCCCCTCACAAGGAAGCTGTAATATCAATGAGGCCTCCACTCTGTTACAGCAGGGATACTGTAACACGCGTATCAATCAATGAGGCCTGTCGAAAAGAAATATATATGGACAGATTCTTGCTAGATGTTTCAGAGATGTTTATTTCTCCAGCCGCATGGCCGGGGCTCTGCCGAGGAACTGTTCCAGTCACGGGACCCGAGGGTCCTTCTGCCCGCGCAGGGAACACAAACCAACCAACGGGAACGAGGCTGAGCAGGGGCAGGGAAACCCCGTGTCTGTGCCCTCAGGGCCCCTCTCCCAGGGCTCCACGGCAGGGGGGAAGGGACCCCAACACTCCCCAAAGCATCAGCACTTTGGAAACACTGTCCAGGTGTTGTTTCCACAGCGTCAATCCTGTTTTCATTGTGCTTTTTGGGAAATAACTCCTGGTGACTTCAAGACAAACAGGACAGGGCTTGGCAAAAAGAATTTAATCCAAATTCTCTCTTCCCTGGCACTGACAACCCCTCTTTTAGGACCTTAGGACCCTGTCTGTTAGAAGCAGTCTCTAGACCCTCAAGAGTTTGTGTGCAGTGGACTAGAAGTGCTTGCCCTTGGGTGCCCTTGGCAAGCAGTGGCTCCTAAAGACCAGAAATTCAGTGTGTTGGTATAGTACAGCCCATCCTGTTTGAAGCATTCTTAGGTGATATTAAACATTCTTCATTGTGCCAGTTGTGTTATCAGTAATTTTACCATCTATCCTCAAAGTTTCCCTTTGATTTGTTGCTAAATGATGGAAGTTGGAGCACTTCATATGGACTTGGGTCTTTTTTCATTATCAAATTAATGATCTGTTCAAGTTTAACTGTGCAACTTCTTACTATGTGAGTCTATTCCCAAAAGGACTCTCAGGCAGAAACCCTGAGTGCCTCCACTTAGTATCCATCATTACTCTGGCATGTTCTCTTTCTCCGGGAAACAGTAATGTGCATTCTTACTGGGTGGTTGGAAGATGAAGTTCCCCAGCAACACAGGAGCTCACCTAAAGGGATAATAATTTTTTTTCAATGTTTAAAATTTTCCCTAGACTGCATTAGAGACAAATTTTTTTCTTGATTTTTCTTGATTTACTGCTAAAAGTTGATCTTAAGCCCCTGTTTTCACCTTCTTTAGTCTCATTTCATTCTGAGTAATCAAATTTCATGGGGTACAAGTTTTTCCTTTCTCAAGTAGTCTGTGGTGAGTTGGTGTCAGTATCATGAAGCTGCCAAACCACACAGAAAAGCTGTATCCTATGAGCACTCCCAACCACTTTGGTCTCAATGATGACAAGTGACATATTGCTTATTAAAGATAACATCTTGCCAGCTCCCATCCCTCAGTCCTTTTTCGTTCTGCAGTTGCAGAGCTAGTGAAACCAGGCTTCTGTACCTAGTAAAATTGGTTTTTTGGCTTTTTTATTTTTTATTTGTATATCAGAAAGTTTGCATAAGGTTAGTCCACAGTATGGGACCCTCTTAGAGGTGAGGACTGCAGCTGAGCAGTACTTAATAATTTTAAAGTCTGTCCAGTAATAACATCTGCTTTTCCATACTGGTATCAGGAAGTTGAAGGCCTGGGTTCAGTTCCTGCTTCTTCTTAACTTGAAGAAAGTCCCCATTCCCTTCCCCTCTTCCAGCTGAGCACCCTGACACCAGGCATTTATGTCAGCACCCACCTTCCTTGCTTCTGAAGCAAGGTGCCTGTGTACAGATCACAGGAGGGGAGCCTAAGGAGAGGGAGGTGGCACCGCACCATAGAGCTTCAGAGCACTAGGGTAATGTTGTGGAGGGCAGGGAGAGCAGGAATCTGCTCCCCAGGACCAAGTTACAGGGATGAGAACTCCCTTGACTGCAGTCCCTTTGGGCTGGAGCTTAGGCTGTCACCATGCAGTATCTGGGGTTAAGCAAAGTTAGAGCAACTCTTGCATTATTTCCAATCATGACACTTCTGTCAGGAGCTGGCTTCTGACTCCTGAACTTGTACACTGTGGGATGTACATATCAGTGCCTAGGCTAGGTGGCCACTTTCCAGGTTACACTGAAAAGGGCACCCAATTTCTCTCTAAAGTGTTATGCCATGGCCATCAGAAAAACCCTCTGCACTATGTATGTGCAAACACTATGGGTTTCTCTGAATGTTGCCAGAAAGTAAATGAGAACTTTTTCTGCAAGTGTAGAAATCATTTTGCACAGAGAAGCTCAAACATGACATTAAATGTCAGCAAAGCAGAGAGCCATGGAACTCACTGAACCTTGTTTTTATGCTGTGCAGGTCTCTGACTACATCTAGCATTAATATATTTACAGTAAAATGTTGGGCTTCTGATGTGATTTTTTTTTAAACTTTGATTTGGGAAAGACTTATTTGCAGCTATTTCTACTCGGTATTGAAATAATGTATTACTAACTTGTGTAATTTTTATTAGTTCAGCAGCTTGCCTATGAAAGACACTACTGAGGCTATGAAAATGAGTTGCACAAAAGCCATTTGGGAGTTGAGCTAGTAAACTAAAAGAGATCCTACCAAAACAAATTGAATAATGCAGAACCGTTTGTCAAAGCCAAAGGTCAGGACTTACTGTTACATGCTTCCAAAATTACTGTACATGTTTATGCAGTTGATTCATTGAGAAATACTAGGGAAGAGTTGAAATTGCAATCACAAATAACATATTTTGAAATCTTTTTTATAGAATCATAGAATCATTTAGGTTGGAAAAGACCTCTAACATCACAGAGTCCAACCATTAACCCAGCACTGCCAAGCTTAGCACTAAACCACGTTCCCAAGTGCCACATCTACACATCTTTTAAATACCTCCAGAGATGGTGACTCTACCATTTCCCTGGGCAGCCTGTTCCAGTGTCTGGCAACCCTTTCTGTGACAAAATTTTTCCTAATATCCAATCTAAATCTTGCCCAGCTCAACCTGAGGCCATTTCCTCTTGTTCTATCACTAGTTACTTGGGAGAAGAGACCAACTCCCATGTGGTTACAACCTCCTTTCAGGCAGTTGTAGAGTGATGAGGTCTCCCTGAGCATCTTTTTCCCGAGGCTAAATAACCCCAGGTCCCTCAGCTGCTCCTCATCAGACTTATGCCCCACATTCTTAACCAGCTCTGCTGCTCTTCTCTGGACTTGTTCCAGCCCCCCAAATGTCTTTGAGGGGCCCAAAACTGGACACAGCACTCCAGGTGTGTCCTCACCAGTGCTGAATACAGGGGGAATGATCACTGCCCTGATCCTGCTGGCCACACTATTGCTGACACAAGCCAGGATACCATTGGTCTTCTTGGCCATCTGGCACACACTGGCTCATATTTAACCAGCTGTCAATCAGCACGTCCAGGCCATTTTCTGGCGGTCAGGTTTCCAGACACTCTTGGGAGGAGCTGTTGACTCCCTCGAAGGCTGAGAAGCCCAGCAGATAGACCTTGAAAAATTAGAAGACTGGGTGATCACCAACCATATGAAGTTTAACAGAAACAAGAGCCAGATTCTGCACCTGGAATGGGGCAATCCAGGATGTATGGACAGACTGGGGAATGAGACACTGGAAAGCAGCTCCTTGGAAAGGGCCCTGGGGGTCCTGGTCACTGGCAAGTTGAACATTGGTCAGCAGTGCCCTGGCAGCCAGGAGGGCCAACCCTGTCCTGGGGGTAACAGGCACAGCATCGCCAGCCGGGCAAGGGAGGGGATTGTCCCAGTCTGCTCTGCCCTGGGGTGGCCTCACCTTGAGTGCTGGGGGCAGTTTTGGGTGCTACAATGTAAGAAAGATATTAAACTGTTATAGAGCGCCCAAAGGAAGGCAACGAGGATGGGGAAGTGCAGCATTTAAGTCCGCAACAGCAACAGTGAAGGGCCTTGAGGGGAAGCCGTGTGAGGAGTGGCTGAGGTCTCTTGGTCTGTTCAGGCTGGAGAAGACTGAGGGGTGTGGAAATATACTCACAGCTTTTTACCGGCTAGGCTAGTTCAATGCCTTAGAAAGCCTTGGGCAGCCTAGAGAGGTAGCCCAGACAATCTAGCATTTCAATAGCTCTAAAAGCAGCAAATAGTAGCTGCAAAGCTGATACCACCAGTAGAAGCAAAGAGAGAGAAATATAGTCTTCAGCTTGCCTAATTCCTGCAATTAGAAGCTTTCAAACAGAGACAGACACACACAGATGTTCGCAGAAGGATTGCAAAGCGAAAGAGGGCGGGGCCCCTCTCGGGCCCTTCTTTTATTCGGAGAAGGGGAAAGGGGAGGACTGGGGGCGGACCTGGGGTGACCGGCCAATCAGACACTGCTAAAGAGTTTGAGTTACATTTGGTTTATGCCTGTGCTTGGAACAAAGGAGCTCAGAGCACATGGCAGAGGCAAGTCCTGGCTTGTCTCGGGGAGGGGGAAGGGAAGCTCGGAACAGGCAGCAACAGGGGAGGGGGAAGGTCATCCTTATTCCAGATTGTGAATGACAGTTCTGAGACAGCTGTAGTCCAGCTATCAAAAAAAAAAAAAAAAAAAAGTGCTTACCAAACAGGAGATATAATTTGGTGGGTGTCAGTTAGTCTGGTGTGTCCTGTCACTTGTATGCATGCACTTATAAGAAATAAGTAGGAATTTTTGAGCTGTTTATACCACTACTGCTCACAGTGAAAGAGAAGAACTAGACCTAGTAGTCAATTCTTGCTTTCCTGTGCAGATCAACGTGCTTTATCTTCATGCCATAAACAAAAAGCATGAATCAAACTCGTCACTTAAACACTCGCGTTTTCGTGGCTTCCAGTCACATGTGTTTTGTAAATGTAAAAAAATAAACCAGTCAAATGGAAGTAATGAGTTTTACATCTCAATACATTTTCTGTAACTGTAATGAAAAATCAGCATTATTGACCCAATAGTTAATGAAGTAAATATTTCTCATGCTTCCTTTCTTCAAAAATAGTTTTTCAGTTGAAATCCCCAATATGAAGACCATATATTTCAATTGCTGAACAGCAGCAGCTCTTCTCGTCGGTACCACTCATTCCTTCAGAAAAGGCAGCTCTAGAACAGCACAGGAACAGTAAGGACTACACCCTTCCTAGGCTGGTGCAAAGGCAGGCGGAGTCAGGCCCCCTCTCTTTAGTCTTCCCAAGATTAGTAACAGATCTAACTAAATGATTAATATTACCATGCAGTGGGAATCACTGCTGGGTACAGAAGGAGTCTTCTCTAAGAAGTTCCCACAGGTAAGATTTTCAACTTTCTTTTGAGATACAGAAATCAAATTTTAATTTGAGGAGAAAAAAAGAAATTAAAAACCTATCCGTTAATTAATGTATAACTGGTCACATACTAAGAGAGGTGAAAGTCAATCTTTGCACCTGAGGTGAATAAAAGAGGAACTTCTCCCACTTCTTGTTTGCAATCTCCAGGGTGCAGAGTACCAGGAGCACCAGAATAATGGCAAACAGGGCAGAGCAGATGAGAAAGCTGTCATGTTAGAGGAAAGTGATCACTTCATTTTCACACTTCTCCTTTGCCTTTAAACTTTTGAAAGAAAATGCTACAGATCAATAGGTTTCCTCATTAGCCAACTTTAGCACCTGGCTGTGAATACCAGGAACAGCTTTGACTGACATACGGATGAGGTGTACAGAAGACAACTGAGCTGACATCATTTGCATTGTAGAATTTTTCTGGACTGAAAGTTTATATGTCAAGAAATAAAGGCTGAACATATAAGTGGTTCTTTCACCTCTTGGGGACTGTAAATTTCCTTTCCCTCCTGCCCAAAGCTTTCCAAATTTACCTTGCTAATCTTCACTTTTTGGCCTTGATTTTTGGGGGAATGCTTTTCATTCTGTTCAAGTTTCCTGCTGAGAGAAGGGCAAATGACCAGCCCTCTTTGAAGCAGAGCCGCTTGTTCCAGTTTCTTCTTTTTAGATGTTAGAAAGCTCCATACCATGCTTAAGAATAAATATCTTGTAAATTATTTTATGAAATACAAAAAAAATGTTTCAAGCAAGCATTCTCTTTCCCCCCATTTTTCTGCATTTCAAAGGATAAAAGCAGTTTTACTTCGTGGCACTATGATGATACAGCTCACAACTCCAAATTTCCAAATAATAGTTGTTTCCAATGCCAAGCATTTTAGCAGATGATAAAATTTTATAACTACTGAAATCCTGACAGCAGACATATTTTCCTTACACCTGCAAAACATCTCCACATTTAATACCTGTGCAAGCAAATGCTCAGGTCTCTTTCCCCTAGGCTCCTCAGATCTGCTTTCTGCACCCAGGAACTGAACCTATGGCAGTAAACACAGGTTTTTGACATCAGGTTTCAGGTATGTAAAAAGCTGCAGATCTTTCCAAGGGAATCTCTCTGTTCCTTTGTTCCTAATTATTTTCTGTTCTGTCAATTTAAATTGGAAGCTTCTTGCTACAAGAACTATCTCTGCTTTATCACATAAATAAAGTTGTATAACCAGTCACATATCTTAGAAGGGTGAAACCAAACCTTTGCCCAGGGTATGAACAAAAATGTATTTTCTAACATTTTGCATTCTGTTTCCTGACAATCTTACCATGCCAATTTGAAACTGTAATTATTTGAGTCAAGACAGCTCTCCAGCTGCAGTTTACAGGGAAAGGCAAAATCCAGACCCTCTGGCTCTGCATCGGGGTGGCTGGGAGCTGCCTCTCCTCCCACCTCTGCATGGGAGGCAGCACAAATCCCAGAGTTTGTGTGCTGTGGACTAGAATTTTTGCATCTAGGGGTTGCAAAAAGCATCATCTCTGTCTCTCAGAGGAATGGGAGACATGTGGGAACAGCCTCCAGTTCAAATGGAGAGCTCTGTGCCAGCACACCGCTCTTTCAGAAGGTATCACAAGTACCTGTGTCAGCTCTCCATGCTTGGGGGAGCCGTCATCTCCGCAAGTCTCTGCAGCTGCCACCACAGCTGATGCAGTTAAGAAAATGCTCAAAGCCATGTGTCTCCTGCCTATGAAAGTACGTGTAGCAAAATAGCAGCAGAAACTTAGCTCGACTTCTAGGTGACTGATTCTTTTTTTCAAGAATATAATTTTGAGTGTATTTGATTATGAAAATCAAATAATGAAGAAAAATGGTTTTTTTCTGTCACAAGCCAGCTTTGAAAAGTGATGATTCTTCATTTCCTAATTTGATTTATTCAGCTAATCTACTTGACCTTATGCAGACCTTCTGTTTTCATGTCTGAGTGGTAGGGAGGATGGGTTCTCAGTGCTTGTGAGAAAGCCATAGGGGCTATGAAGAAAACTGAAGCCCAAAACGTATTGTTTTCATGAGAAAAAAGTAAAAAGTGCATTTATTACAATAATTGTTAACAAAGGTCTTCTCTCTTCTTTGCATTTGTGTTGTGGGAACCCAAAAATGAAATTATCATCTTAAGAGACAAAAGTAAATTATTTGAAATTGTTTTTCTGTATTATATGAATTTGTTGTGTGAATAAGGCTTTGTGCCTCCCCTGTGCTCAACAGGCAGAAACAAATCACGTACAGCTTACAGGCTTAGAGAAAGATGATCATTAAATTCCATTCGTGTCCAACAGCCTGAGTGGCCATCACTTCTTGCTCATTTCAGGTCTGATCCTGCAGTCTGACACGCTTGAACAACATCTTCCCACACACAGGGTACCAGCACGGATGTAAGGAGCAAGCTGGGTCTCTACCCCTCTCTCATGCCCACAAAGAGCAACAGGAAGGGCAATGCTCTTGCAAGATTTTGGTCAACCCCTGGTGATCCTTCCTTTCCTAGCAGCTTTTGTGTTCTTTCTTTATTCTCCTTTTCTGTGCCCAATTTTGTGCCAATATTTTTTTGCCTTGTCAGAGGTGAGGGAAAACTGCAGCTCTGGAGGGAATGTGGGTGCCCAGTAGTGGGTACCCTGGAGACCAAACAGCAAATTGATTTGAGGCTTAAAGGGATCCCAGTTTGGAACTTGGTCTCACTGGCTGAAATGGCAGGTATATTTTTTCCTCTGCTATTGGCACAGCATCCTCAGCTGTCCCTCAGGGTTACTTTTTATCCTGACCAGGGGGAAAGCGTCTGTGGTGCAGAAAAGAGTTTTCCTTCCTGCTCTACTAACAAAAACAGCAGGATTATTACTTAACCCAAGGGAAGTTTTTTTCTGAGGGAAATATAATCCTGAATGAGCACTAGTAGCATGACCTGCTTGAGGAACGGTGTCTGTCTTGTTGATTTTCAACTGAGCAGTTGGCAAAAGGGAACATTAACACTCAGATGGAGGACTAGGCAAGTAGACAATTTCGGGGATTTATACAAGATACAGGCAGAGATCCCACAGCTCAGTGCAGCAGGAACAGCTTCATCTCTTAGTGCTTTGCTTTATATATTCTCTTATAGCTAGAAGTATCATCTGTTGGGTTGATTAGTTTCGATTTCTGCTCAAAAATAGTCGATACTGAAGGTAGCTGGAATTTTCTACTACCTACAAAATGTTACCTGAAGAGACCCAAAAGAACAAGTATGGGTAAAGTAGTATTTGCACCTTTATAATACAGAACATTTTAATGGGCAGCTGGAAAGGAGCTGGTTAGTATGCACAGGGTTGGACTTATCCTTGTATTTGGGATTTAGACATGTTGCAAGAGGCAGCTTTATTCTACTGAAAACCCACACAGCTGTGGTCTTTGTTAGCTGAGAGGTATGTACCAGCAACAACTCATACACCTGAGAGTCAAAACTGCTTTGATTAATTTGTGACCTGCTTGAAATACCTTTAAATTATTTTCCAGCACACTGGTCATTATTTTATTAGCAGATATGTATCGATAGCATAACAGACATTTTTCAGAGTGCCAGTAAGCCCTAAGTCTGAGATTTTGACTTCAGAAGGAGAGGCTGTAAACTGATGAAAGAAACACAGAGGCAGTATTCTGCAGAAAAATTTGTCCAGAAATAGTTTTATGTGCTTTGGCCAGGTAAGAAACATTTGAATATTCACCTTTAGATACCCTATATTAAGTAAGTACTTGCTGCTGCTTCTGAGTGATTTGTGACAGTACATGCCTTCTACTGTGAAACAAGACTCCTGACAGAAATAAAGCATAATAGCTTTTAAAACAGAATGGAATTTTGGAGTCTTTCCATTGCCTTTAATGGGCTTTGGATTAATTCCAAACAGGCTGCAGCAATGTGTTACTCATTATAATTCCCTGGCTCTTGCCCTTGCCTTGTGGCAAGAGAACATCACCCAGCAGAGTGTGTGATGCTTGCAGCAGCTCCACACAGCCTCACCCTGGGGGCCGAGGCAACAGCAGCAGTACCAGCCAGGGGTAGTACTATGTTTGGGGCTCAGGATGGTCTCAGAGGGATGGGAAAAAACCCATCAAGGGGAAAGGCCAACTCCAGCCATTGTCATGGATACAACATTTCTTCACTGTGCTTTGCCAGGGGGTCCCAAAGTCTCAGCCAAGTTGTTCCATGCTTTGGGTGCACAGCTTTCCTTCAGGGAATCACAGAATCACATGGAATTGGACTGGCTGGAAGAGATTACAGCAACCACACAGGTCATCTGGTCAAACCTCCCTGCTCAGCAGGGTCATCCAAGAGCACATGGCACAGGCTGGGCTGGATAGACAGAATAGACATGAATACTGCAGAAATCCAGGGGTCACAAGAACGATGTTGCTGCTTAGCTGCTGCTCCTTGGGAAGGGTTCTCCAAGGTGCTACCTCCCTGAATCTATCATCCCTCCAGTGCCCATGGAAGGGAAGTTGCCAACAGTCATGTCTTCTTGCCCACAGGAAGTTCCCACTCAGCTGGAAACGCAGCCCATGGGAATGCATTTCCACAGCTTCAGGTTTATCTCCACATTTCATTCTTGCCTGCAGTAGCACCAGCACATGGGGCTCTTGTCCCATCTGTTCCTATTCCCAGGTGATGCACCAGATGTGCTGCAGGAACCACCCTCATGCCTAAAGTACCTGACGACCTCCCCTCTCCCCTGGCCCCAGTGCCCAGCTCTGCTCAGTGCCTAGAGCTGGCAGAGGTTTGCCTGGCTGGGTAACAAACCAAAGGAAGGTGATGAAGTGTGATATGGGGACAGGGGAGCAGGGCCACCTCCCACCCCAGTTCACTGCACAACCACATGGATCTTTGGAGGTGGCAGATGGGGAGGGCTGCCCCACTCCTTCCTGGGTCCCTGGGTGATAACCTGGAAAGAGCTGCAGCCAGGTGAGGTTACATGAAGCTGGTTGGGTTTAGGTTTCTGTTCTCCCTAAGCTCAGCAGCCTGGTGTTTTTGAATTCAGTTTCATTATCGGTGTGAATATGAGTTGCAGGTTGTTTTCTCCACCCTGGATTGTTCCAGTTATACATATGCATTACTGGCCTGAGCTTAGGCTTCAATGCACAAGGACTTGTGTGCACATAGTAACACATCTCAGATATGAAAAGACTAAATAATTACTAGATATGGAACTCCTTGCAGAAAGAAAAAGGTCGTTTTGCAAAAGTGTCCCTTTAAGTCCAAAATGAAGCTGCTGAAATAATGCTCATAACAAGGTTTAGCTGCAAAGCTCTCAGCAGTTTTACTAGTAAGAATTACTTCCAGCAACTCTGTATGTGAAGAACTGTGACTCCAGGCAGACTCACATCTCCTGTCAGGTATAAAGAAACACAACCATCAGCCCTCCTGCTTTGTGTGTGACTGTTAAGATGAGGTATGAAGGAGACCAATCCATTCTGAAGCAGCTGGCATTTTGTGAGACGCTAATTTTATTCATGAGCAAAAGTGATCTGCTAAATACAGCCTATAAAACCAGAATTAAAGGTAGATGTAAGATTATAATCAGAGAAATAAAATATTAGCCTTTCCACATCATATAAATCCATGCATTTTTTTATAAGCGGATTACTTTAATCAGTGCTTGTTCATTGGCTGTAAGTTAACATCTAAAATCTTGGCACTGATTTTTGGCACGTTTGCTGAGACAAAATATCATTATTAAAAATTAGAGCAGATTTATTCTAAAATATTTTGCTGCACTCTAACAATTGTCTGGGTAATCACTGACAGGAGCGTGCAGGCAATGATGCCAAAGCACTGAGTTGAGTTCTTTATTGTTTTCCAGTCTTAGCCTCAAATGAAAAATCACAATGATCCAGTGAAATTAATGTACGCATTGTGCACTGTTATCTCACCTAAGCTGTGCAAAACTGACTATTTTCACGTTCACTAAATCTGTGTTCAACCAAATTTCTGTGCACACATGTGCACATGCTCACAGAGCTCCCCATACTCTGCCAACCCCATATCGTGTGAACCTTGTCTCAGTGTAATTCTCCACTTCTGAAAGCACAGCTCAGCCACAGCTCGGCTCAGTGCTGGAGATGCTGCCCACCTGAGGAGCACCACCACTGAGAATGTCTCCATCTGATAAAACAGCTTGCTCACTGCAAACCCAGGTCTATAAAAAGATCCTGCTATCACAGCCCTCCTAAAGCAGATTTTGGAATCCAAGAAGTCCTACATAATTGAAGACTTAGGAAGTAATTGTAGACAAAAAAGTGGTACTGCAAAGTCCTTGTGAGTCATCCAAATTACAAGCAGAACTGAAGAGTGGTGGCTCACCAGTTTAGCCAGGAGGAGAGGGTTTTGTTTTATGTTGCAGGCCTGTAGTTTACACCCTGTTACTGAGTGGTTTGCCTGTTGTTCTAAGGAAACTATTTATTCTGCTGGAAGTCTCATTTTCTCTTTGAGGCTTTTCTTCAAATTGCTGTTGTTTATATAAATAGAATCTTAGCTAAAAAGAAACATTTAAAAATGTTTAGCAGGGACTTGCTTCCATACCAATATAGATTTGTGTGTGTGTGTGTGTGCATGCATAGCATACAAATGTGCACATCTGTTTAAATTGAATTAATATAGAAAAAAATCCCAAACAAAAAACCAAGTACAAAAGTGCTCTCTTGCCAACACTGTCCTCTCGTTTGGAGAAAAAAAAAGGAACAGTGGAATTGTTGAAGTATTTCCCTAAGAACAAAGTCAGCCATTCTTGACATAAAGCCAAAAGAATAATTTTTAAGAGGTCCTAAAAGATAGAATAGTCAGATGTGAGATAACATATAATTTTAAATGTCAAATTTTATATTCAGGAGGGTGTTATAGAAGATGAAGATTAGGACAGAGCAAGTGATACCACTGCAGCTCTTGGTGAGTGCCTAAGACCTTCAAGACTTAGGTGTCCACGTTTTATCACTAGTCAGAAGGTGACCAGAGACATGATCTAGAGAAGACCACAATGTAAAACACAATGTTTTTGGAAGGTAACCAATACTTGTTTTCCTTCTTGAATAGAGCTTGGTTCTTTCCTTAGGCAGTTTTCAGTAGAGATTAGACAGTGGCTGATCAGTTTTGGGAGCTCTGCCAGCTGAGGGAAACTTCTGTAAATAAAAAATGGAGCATCTCTAGCTCAGTTATCTACCTCACCCAGTTCACATAAACTTTTGCACACTTTGAGAAACAGCTACCAGTGGATCCACCTTCTTCTCCATTAAATCTAAGCTCCTGTAAAGCTCATTAGTTTCCAGCACTGATTGATTCTTTCTGATGTGCATTCCAGAAGAATCCATTAAACTATAAGGCCTAGCAGTAAAATTAATCGTGCATCTACTGGATAGTTGTCTCGGTTTTGAAAGACAGGTGTCTGCTAAGGAAGGCAGAGGCCC
>NW_024581116.1:12251729-12549214 GCF_017639235.1 Corvus kubaryi | reverse complement strand
AAAAAAAAAAAAAACAGACTAAACTAAAACCCCAACAATAGTAAAGAGGAATTAATGTCAATAATTAGAGCATAAAAGGATCTTTATCATCATTTCAATAGTGACTGAAATCCTGTGAGTGAACACCAGAGATAGACTGTGAAGAGTTTTTATTTCTCTAGGTTGCTTTATTTCCATTGCATCATTTGATGTAGGCACATGTTTTACCTTAAATGAAAAACACTTTTGATTATGTTGACTGTCTTACAGAAGTCCTACTGATCGCACACCTTTGCTCAATCACTCATGATTTCAGAATAATAAATATTATTTTTAGAGTTACAGAAGAGGCCAGTATCCTGGCATTTTACAGTATCTCGAAGACTACTCATATCAAAAGGAATAAATAAAGTATTGTTAAGTTAATGCCTATGAAAAACAGAGAAGTCAGAATGTTCCATGCCCATACATTAAAGAAGGGATTTCTCAATTAAAAGTGAAGCGCCTTTTTGGCCAGAGCCACAGAACCTGTTAGTCCTTCATCTTCTAACAACACCCAAAGTACTATGCTGGCCTCACTTCTTTAATTTGCGTGGTGACTTGTCTTCTTGGTAGGAATTGGAGATTACTACAAATAAACATGGCACTTCTGATTAATAATAACACAAGTGAGACATATATTTTTAGCTCTATATGTACAGGACACATGGAAACCCAGCCATTTGTGATCTGCTAAACTTTTAGCATGGACAACATGTTACAGGAGTGAGCACAGCACTGATTATGTATTTTATGAAAACCAGAATTAATTTTAAATATGGATATAGGAAAAAAACAAAAACCTTTTCTGCCCTTGATTGAGCCTGAAGCTTTTTCTCACGGTCTTTTTTTAAGTAGTAGATAACATATATTCAAACTGTTATCTTGGTTTAGGTTCTGGTCATAACCATGTGGGGATTGAATCAACTGGAGAGTTTTAGGATTGCTTAACTTCATAGTTATCTTAAAGCTATAGACTTAATTTCCTGTTAGATAAATGGAAATTAATGCATCCCCTAAGGCAGACTTCTAAAGTGGGTCAAACAAAACACTCTTTAAAATTGTCTGATGCTCTTGGCTGACTAGGGAACATCAGGTACAAGAATCACCATGAAAAAATGACTTACATTAAGGTACTTTTGGGTTACTTGACTCCTATATTCCCGTTACAGTCACTGGAGCCTGAAGAGCAATTCAGCTCACCATAAAGTAGGTACATAGTGCCTGGTCAGCTGAATCGTTCATTGATTGCTTTTACTAGATCTTCATTAAATGGTAGTGGGAGCTTAGACACTTTATCACAGAATCACAGAATGTGCTGAGTTGGAAGGGACCCACAAGGATCGATGAGTCCAGCACCCTGCCCTGCACAGCACCATTTCCAAGTGGTCACACCTTGTGCCTGTGTCCAGAAGCTTCTTGAACTTTGTCAGTCTGGTGTTCTGACCTCTTCCCTGGGGAGCATCTTCCAGTGCCCAAACACCCTCTGGGGGAAGAATCTTTTTCTAATATCCAACCTCAACCTGCCCTGACATAACTTCAGGCTATTCCCATGTGAGGCCGCCCCAGTGCAGAGCAGACTGGGACAGTCCCCTCCCCTGCCCGGCTGACGGCTGACGATGCTGTGCCTGTTACCCCCAGGGCAGGGTTGGCCCTCCTGGCTTCCAGGGCACTGCTGACTCATGTTCAACTTGCCAGTGACCAGGACCCTCAGGGCCCTTTCTGCAGTGCTGCTTTCCAGCATCTCATTCCCCAGTCTGTCCATACACCCAGGGCTGCCCCCTCCCAGGTCCAGAATCCTGCACTTTCCCTTGTTGAACTTCATATGGTTGATGTTTGCCAAGTCCTCTGATTTGTTGAGGTCTCTCTGCAGGGCTCCCCTGCATTCGAGGGAGTCAATAGCTCCTCTCAGTTTTGTATAATCTGTGAACTTGCTCAATATTCCTTCTAGTCCTTCATTCAGGTAATTTATGAAGATGTTGAAGAGCACGGGGCCAAGGAGAAGCCCTGTGGAACCCCACTAGTGACAGGTCACCAGTCTGATGTCACCCTATTCACTGAAACCCTTTGTGCCTAATCCATGAGCCAGTTGCTCACTCATCCCATGATGTGTTTATCCAGCTGGGGGCTGGACATTTTGTCCAGAAGGATCCTGTGGGAGATGGTATCGAAACCTTTACTGAAATCCAAAAAGGTTACATTAACTGTCTTCCCTTGATCAGCTAGGTGGGTTACCTTGTCATAAGGGGAAATCAAATTTGATAAACAGGACTTTCCTCTCAGGAAGCCATGCTGGCTGTGATCAATGACTGTGTTACCTTTCACGTGTTTTTCAGTATCTCCCAGAATAATTTCCATTGCTTTCCCAGGCAATTTCCCAGGCTTTGACAGGCCTGTAGTTTCTGGAGTCTTCCTTCTTGCCCTTTTTGAAAATCAGGACAATGTTCACCAGCTTCCAATCAGCTGGGACTTCTCTGGATTGTCAAGACTGCTCAAAAATCATCAAGACAGGATTTGTGATAACATGAATTAGCTCTCTGAGGATTCTTGCATGAATCAAATCAGGCCCTAGAGATTTGTATGGATCCAGCTGAAGCAGTAGATCCCGCACAATTTCAGGGTCTGCTGGGATTTTTCATTCTTGCAGTCATGGTCCTCCAGTTCAGGGCACATTTCAGGTGTGGTACATTGTAGCCAACACCTTGTGAAGCAGATTGAGGGGTTCCATTAGTGCTCGTTTCTTCGAGATTCAGCGCACAATCCCATTGCTCATCACTGGTGAGCCTGGTTTTGTCCCTTTCCTCCTTTCCAAGTTTACAGCTCTGTCAACAACCCCCTCTATCTCCTCTGAGCATCCTGTCAGGTTTCAGTAGATGAGGAGTGAGGTGTTGAGCTTTTTCAAATTTTGGAGATGGCAAAAAGACATCAATGATGTCTCAACATCAATGATGTGTTCAACATCAGAGCTGTGGATGTCCCATCCCTGGGAGTGTTTCAAGGCCAGGTTGGATGGGGCTTTGAGAATCCTGGTCTAGTGAAAACTGTCCCTACCCATGGCAAGGGATTTGAAGTAAATTATCTTTAAGGACCTTTCCAACCCAAACCATTCTATGATTCTATGAATTACCTCAATGGTAACTGCTTTGCAAATTCACTTTTAAATACAGACAAGTTTTCGTGGTTTTTATTACATTAGCACGGTCAGCCAAATGGCTTTGTGGAGCCAACTGCTTTGGGCCACCACATTATGAACTATTTTCAATACTACTTGGCAAGAAGTAGTATCTGGAAGTCTCCTTGCACCACGGCTTACAGAAAGGGCTGGAGGCCAGCACTGTAATTTCACTAAATACAATCATTTTACCACATCATTGCACTAAACAGGCAGCCACAAGAATGCAAATTTTCCATGAGATGGGGACTTTATTCCTGTTCCTGAAAGAAAGTATGTTATAAATTCACACTTACCCCAGCACACAGAAAGCTCAAAAGAACCCTATGGCTAATTCTATTTACCTTGCTAACGCACCAGAACTTTACATGGAGCACATGGGAACTTTGAGGGCATACTTGTGTAAATGAGGTAGGATAGAGTTTAAATCCAGAAAAACAAATTTTAAAGATCTAGAGTAACCTATATGAGAAAGCCTATCAGTGTTTCTTCCCAAAAAAGTAATAAAAAAATTAATTCAAAAGCTGAAATTTCTAGAGAAAAATAGGAGTCTCCCCATTTTTTCTAGCTGTTCTGTATAAACTGTCTTCTACAAGGCATGGATGACGAGCAAGCCTGCTTCAGTTTATGTGAAATTACCTCCTGACGAAAATAAAAAAAAACCCAAGCCAGCTGCCACCAGCTTGCTCAACGAAGTTTCGTTATCAGGTAGGTGTGCAGTCCCCAATTTGCTGTTATAGTGGTTCTGGCTGCGATGGACTTAACTGTGTTCATTACAGCCCATATGGTGCTGTGCCTTGGATTTGTGACCAAAATCCATGTGTGTTGACACACTGTTATTTTGGCTATTGATGAACAATTCTTGCACAGAATTGTCCTTGCACAGGATCAAGGCTTTCTCTGTTTCTCATTTTGTCCCTGTGAATAGGTCAGGAACATGCTAGAAGCTGAGAGGAAACACAACCAGGAGAGCTGACCCAAACCAGCTGAAGAGATACTCCAAGTCATGTGATGCTGTGCTCAGCAATAAAAATATGGAGTTTGTCTTGCAAAGAAGCCATTTCTTGGTACATGGGTCTACTTGTAGGAGGTGATGAATAAATGCCTTTGCATAATTTGTTTTATTTTTCCTCTCGCCTCTATTTATTAAAATTTTGTAATCTTGACCTATGAAGTTTCTCACTTGTTCTCTCCCCATCCCACCTGGAAGGGGAGTGAGCGAGCAGCTGTGGAGGTGCTTAGCTGCTGTCTGGGATCAGCCCATAACACTTTTAGTTCAAGACATCTCAATACATCAAGTCTCAAAAAGTCCCACCAGCATGGTCAAAGAGGATTTGGCTATAGTTTAATCCTTCATTATTTCTCATCTTTTACTTCCCAGAGCCTGCACTTCCCACCTTTAGACATGCTGCTCTTTATTAGCTCTCCTTAGGTTTTAAAAGGAATCATTTATTTGAGGTAGCAGCTAACAGGGTAGCAGAGGATGTGGAAGGGTTAAGTCCAACTCACAGTGGAGCTAAAAATGGGAAGTTTGGTTAAGGGAATGAACATGTTAAATAATAAACAAGCTTCCAAGAACTTACTCAAACTAAGCCTTATTTAAGCGTCCAAATGGAGAATAAACTCCTGTTAGGTTATTACCAAAAGTTAAATATTTTCAAAAGGTTTTCTTATTGGTGCAGGACACCTTGACAATGAATTTTCACTGGCAAGTCATGCAAAAAACATCATCTTATTCCCACTTAAGACACTTAGTTGCAAACATGCATTCAAATAATTCCCACCGGACATCCAAGATTAACAAAATAAATATGTTCCCACACTGCAGATTTTTAGAAGGTACATCGGTATATTGGTAATTTCAAGTTCACAGAAGCATGGCTTTACTCATAACCAGAACAATATAACAGTCTGTTTGGGATTCTGCAAGACAAATGAATATATTCATAGAATTCACAGGAGACATAAAAGAGTTTGAGACTTGGCTGCATTCAGGCTGCTGACCTTGCCTGAAGTCAAGTCCAAAATCAACTACTAAGAAAATAAAATTTCCTATCTGAAAGGTTTTTACACAAATATGTTTACAAATTTCTTCTTTCTACAGTTTAAATGTAAGTAATTATGACAGCAAACTGTACTGCTCAACTTCCAATAATCTTAGAAAAGATGCTTCATTCTTCTTCCCCCCAAAAGCAAGCTTTCCCAGTACTCCACATGCAGCAGCACCATTACAGAAAGTCTAGGAATTGTTTTCCATATTATATTCTTTACAAGTATTACTTTCTGGTCTAAAACCTTTCAGTATGACTGTTTCATAGAAATTCAGTAGATATGGAAAAGAATATCAAGTACTGCAGTTAAGAATTGAACTTTAGTTTTGTAAATACCCAGAAATTTTCTGGATAGTCTCCAAAACTCAACTCTACTCCCCTGCTGCACATTGTTCAAGGCTGTTAGAGAAATGTGAGAGAAACAAAGAAGACCAAGCAGGATGTAAAGGCCCTGCACTGCATGTTCTGATCAAATTTATCAAATCTCAAACAATTTTTCCCCCCCTTCTTTCAATCAGATTTCACTGATGGGCTGAATTCTGTCAGATACTAAGCACCTGCCACTCCTGATCCCACTCACAAGTCAACAACACTCCAGCTCTTCTCAGAAGGGAGAAGTAGGCTTGTTTTTAGCCCGTTTTATGTAACATCCACAGGACTTAAGAGTCTTGGGAAACTCAGTGTCATAAAAACTCCACTTGATTGTTCTGTGTGAGAAATAGAAAGGGATTTACCACACATGTCACTGCTGTAAGAGCAGTCAAGAAATGTAACATGCTGGAGCAGCTCGGCCTCCAGTACTAAACTGCTTCAATTCTTACATCAGACACGGCTTTTACTGTCCTGCTTCAGTGGGGCTCAAGGTGGTCTGTTCTACCCAGACAAAGCTAATGCACTGATTTGGGGTGAGTGGTTGGCTGGGGTGCTGAGTAGCTGGGCTGCCAGCATAGGGCATAGTCTGGGACCCTACGGCTAATTCGAAGCACAGAGTTGATCCTAATAATTGCCCTTCCTCAAAGCTACCCAGGATGCCTGTGACAAGGGATGCTTAGTTGGATCTCTCAGCTCTTATTCATACAAAATTTTAGTTCAGTTTACCTAATTGATGTAGCTAAGAAAAAATTAAGTGAAAAAATGGCTCAAACTAACTATGAGTTCCTGGAAAAAGGTCTTTCATAAAGGTTGGGTAAGGGCAAGAAGCTTGTAGGTGTAAGCCCACATTTTGCCAATCTCTGCTATCAAAGCAACTGCTTCAACTGATGCCTTTTCCTGGTCTTAAAATCAAGAGTCAAACATGGTTAGAAGGGAAAAAGGGATTTTACCTTTGTATTTATTTTAAGGATCCTTAGGTGCACCATGTCCAGGTGGAATGCACCGAAATGCACACCACAATGCATCCCCCCCCAAAAGATCTGGTGTAACATTATAGGTCTTACTAATTAGCATATCTATCAAAAATTCCCCAATGAGAGCCTTGAATGAGCCCCCCTCCCCAAGGAACCATCCCCTGGATGGTTCTATCTTAGTTTACAGAATGTGTTCTGGAGAGGACCTTGGGGTCTGGGGCACACTGATCCCTAGCTACAAAGCTTCTAAAATGTTTAGTCTCCTAGATGAACAAACAAGTCCAAGAATGTAGGCAAAAAGCACTAAGAATACAGAAGCTGTAAAAAGGTATAACAGGGGTATAAAAGAAAAGGCAAAAAATCATCCTGGCATCACAACCACTGACCTCATCTACCTGTACAACCAAGGGCACTCACACACAAAACTGGGAGATCTGGGATACTTTATCTACTATCATTTCCTTTGTGGGATAAGGGAATGGACAAACAGGATGGACATGGGCATGAATTCCTGAAGCATCGTGTGGCTGTATTCGCCAGCCTCAGGAGGTTTTGGAGAGCAAAAACTTAATACTGACAGGTACCGCATAAATTTATCTTATTTCACTGATTCAGGTCAAGAAGCATTATTCTGCCCTGTTATTAGTGATTAGTGTTTATTATTTTAAGCACTGATCCTTCCCACAGGTCTCAACATTATCTTCATTAGTTTATGCCTGTGAATGGATAAGAGATGTGATCTATTACTTTCTCCACATTTTTTAAATTGAGATGGTCATAGTCCACTAAGAGACACATTTAAGACCTTCCCTGAATACAATTAAATGTTATGCTCTATATGATATAAATATTCCATCCTGACCCAAAACATCAAGTTTATGCCACCATCTTCCATCAGCTTGTTATTCCTCAAAGAGGAAAGGAGACATTTTCTCTACATTGCTTCACTTGCATCCTTAAAGCTTGCCAGTTTTATAGACAACAATTCTTTGTGAGCCTCTATTTTAATGTTATTAGCTGCCAAAATATGAAGTGTCTCACTGAAGAGGTTCGCAATTATAATTAAGTTATCAGACTCATTCAGACTGTTTCCCCTAATGAATGATGTCACTTTCTCTGTTGAAGTCTTGCCTGTTCTCAGTTTTATGGCAGAATGCAAAATGTGCCACACACAGTTCAGTTTTCACAACACATATCAGAAATTGTTCATGGACTTACAGAAGGAAGACCACTGTAGGGCAGTTGTGAAAGATCAGGAATTGCTGAATAAATTCATAGAGGAAACACTGCTGTGAAATTAGGTCCTTTGTTTCATTTCTAATCTTCCAAGAACCAAGGAGACATCTTTACACAAGAGTAGAAAGAATAGTAGATCTATTTAAATACTTTGCTTCTTTTGCAATGTGAATTGATCAGAGTGAATGAATTGTTCTGCGCATATCTCTGTTACTAAAATTAGAACAGTAAGCCAGATCCCAGCATCCAAATATGCACCTTGACATTGGATCAAAAAGTGCTGTTACCATTTTTGTCCATCACTGTCCACCCTGGGGCAGCAGTACATCCTGCCAGTGACATCTCGTCATTGCCCTCACTCTGGGGGGCAGGGCAGGAGGATATCTGTGCCAGAGGCTTTGAGCATATCTCCACCCATCTCCTCACAGCTCCAGAAGCAAGGCCAACAGGAGCATACTTCAGAGAATGATGATGAACGGATGATGTACCTTATAATGAACCATTTTAACAAGTCAAATTCTGTCCCCATGTTAAAACAAACAAACAAACAAACAAAAACAAAACCAAAAAAGCCCTAAAAAAACCCAAACCCAAAACTCAAAAATATATAAAACAACCAAGAAACCTAATGTAGAAAAAAAAATCCTCACATTGATTGATTTTCCGGTACAGTATTTACACAGGTCTCAACATTTACGAGACTCAGTTAAAAAGCAAACAGATTTTCTTTAGGATATTTTTTTTTCTATAATGTGATATTGAGTACAGGTTTCATTTCAGGAAGAAATATACCCATTGCACAGAGGTTATGAGAAGAACAACTATGCTTTGTACACTCTAGAGCGCTTAGGGTGAACACAGGGATATAGTCAAGATTAAATATTTAGACACAATAGGACAAACTGAATGCAAATCAGTCTCTACCACTTCTACGGAAGACACATCTAGGGCCATGCTAGGAAATATGAAGAGGTGTGCTGTCTTCCAACATATGGAAAAATTAACACTTCACTGAGGAGTTATGGGACCTAACAAGTCATATACTGCTTTGGGCTCTGTGCTTCAAGAAGTATGCAGCTGCAAAGAGTTCATAGCTAGACTGATAGAGGTGGAGTAAGGCAGAGTATCAACACTGTAGTGTTTTCCTCAGGTGGGAAGCCCCTGGCCTTTCCACAGCAGTTTTGTATCAATACCTCAAGGGCTGAGCTGGGGTCCAGGTCTGAGGTTATCTTTAGATAAGCCCTTGTAAGAGAAATGGAGAAAAAGCTCTCAGGCACTGTGCTGAACTCCCTGTGGAGCCTCAGGCAGGCAGGGGCTGGCATGAGTAAGGGAAGAGGGGAATACCCCACAGCAAGAAGAGCAGAACTGCTCTCAGCCAGCTTTGCCATCAAACGAAACCCACTACTGCTCTGTGGCCCCAGGGACAGATATCAGCACTCACAGAAGGGAACATGTTCTTCACTGTGTTCAGTGTAGAAAACTTAATGGACCCTAGCTACAGCAAGAGGGTTTTCAATAGATAAAAGCTTTCTAGAGTGAGAAATTAATGCAGGATGGGAGCAGGTTGCCCAAGGAGTTTGTATGGTCCATGTTACTAGAGGTCAGGAAGAAACTGGACAAGGACAATGCCCCAAGAACATGGCACTACTCTGCCTTTGGACAGGAGGATAAAGCAGCTCCCCCAGTGTTTGACAGTCTTATTTGACATCATTTTGGCTCCCAGAGATCCAGTACAGAGACTCTGGCCATGGTTAATTTGTAAAGAGGATATTCCCTTCTCTCCCTTCACTCACTAATGTATGGGGGTTTTTAAAAGTGAGAAGACACTTCAGTAGATAAATTACTCTTTAAAGGTAATTACATAATTGGGTCAGGGGCAATGAAGAGCAATTAGGGCTGCTTAGACCTGCAGTTCCCATATAAATATTTAGGTGCACCTAAACATTTGCTAAATAACTTTACAAGTGGGCCCAGAGCTCATACATTTTTCAAGAGAAAATTGTTCTTAATTACATGTCTTTTGACCACTCTATTTCCTGTACTTGTCTCACTCATGTATATAGTGCCATTGAAGTGGGTATCACTTGAGGAAGCCAGTTGAAAATAATTGGAAGTTGGCATTGTTTTACAAAGGCCACAAAGCATTAGGGACAGACTCAGCCTAGCCAGGGTGTCTTCTAACAATCATGCAGACTTGTCTCATCCTGTTCTTACTTTTCCTTGCATCATCATCTCTTCTCTTGTCCTGCCACATGGTAGGTGTAAGTAATTAAAGTCTGCAGAATGCTTTAAAACCTGTGCTGAAAGAAACTACACAGGAATGCTGGTCATTTGGAACAGTTTCAGAAACAGTCACAGCATACTCACTAATTTTATTTCCAGTCTGAATTTTCCATGAGTAATTTGCAATGCTCATAACCACAAGAAGCAGATAATTTCTTGTATCCAGAAGCTGTATTAGCTCTTATTGTTTGCCTGTTCTCTAAAGGTGAATTGCTCAAAGGTGAGCAAAGTAAATAAAGGAGCTTGTAAGAGTTTGAACCCCATCCATCCTACTGCACAAAACCCCCATGAAGAGCCTCATCCCCCATCATCCTCTTGGCAAGAATGTGGGTCCTACACTAACACTCCCTCCCTGCATGAGTGGCATTAGAAATGTACCAGTTATATATTAAAGTACTGGTATACTTTATTTCAGGAATGCTACCTTTGAATAACTGGCCTATTTAGTTAATCACCAAAGTCTCTTGATCTTTATCAAGTGCAACTTCAGAGCCAAAGAACATGAGTGATTTCCATTTTTAACTAATAGATCTTCAGTATGGAGCAGCATAGGAGAGATAATCCTGGTAGAGCAGCAGCTACTGCAGGAACTCTGCACATTTTGTCCGAGCTAGATGGAGCTTCCAGCAGAGTATTTTGGAAGAATACAGGAAAAAAAAAGAATTAAAAAGCCCAAAACACCTCTATCACCACCACTGTAAACCCATCCCGAGCTGCTGACCTTTTGGGCACACTGCAAAATTACTGTAGGGAAGAGGAGGACCTCTCGAGTGACGGAGCAGCACAGCTGCCGGCCTGAATACTATTTTAAACACTACAAGGATCAGCTCATCCCCATTACTGTGTGTTAGCATGCCTGCATTTTAACAGACACTATTTTCAGAAGTGTCCAAACCACTTAAAGGCATGTGTCTCGTTAAAGTAAGACAGCTACTGTTGAAAGCACGCTTTCTCTGCTCTCAGTTATTGTCATCCGCACTGAGGTCACTGTGAATTGCTTGAGGAAGCACCCTAGAGAGTAGTTTTCAGCGACACAGATCAAAGACCGTAACTCTGCTCTGCTCAATAACCTTTTATAGTTTTGCTGTATCACCATTAATCATCTTCTTTCTTTCTTCTTCAAAACCACCTATCCATCTTTCAGGTTGATGAAAAATATTTCCCCATTAAGAGCACATTATTGCTAGGAACAGCCTGTCCACCGTGCAGAAAGTGCTATCACTCCTCAATATAACCATGTTCTGCTGCTGTATGCTTGGGAGAAAAGTACCTCTGGGCTTTTGGAGCATCTCCTTCATGGCTGCTCTACACCTCCTCCTTCAGCCGATATCTGCCTCACTAACTAGCCCTGCATCAGGCTGATTCTCAGACACAACTGTTGCTGTCATTTTGTTTTCTTCAAACAGAGATATCTCTCGTAAATTGTTCCTCAGAAAACATTTTGTCTTTTCTATGCTGCCCAGATGGACAGCCAGAAGTGGAAACCACCACGACAGGTATTAATGTGTTTTTGATATAAAACTTCCCATGGGGAAGGTGAACACTTATTCCTGCCTCTGCCTTAGCACCAGGAGCAAATCTGAATGACAACTTCCATGGGTTCATAGTCCAAGTCTTCTCATCCTCTCAATTTGGCACACGGATAATATTTTTTTAATTCTGGAGACCATGAATGGGAAAGTTTTGGGAGAAAGTGATCTGGTGTGGCTGAATCAATGACAATGACCAGTCTTACAAGTGAGGAGAATCAGCAACCAAACCCAGGACAGGGAGCAGAGCATAGTTTAAATAAAAAGCACAGATCAGCACTTAGCCCTTAGTCACAGTTATAGTCCTTCATGTCTCAGACATCATCCCTAGGCAAATTCCATCATGCAAAATCCTATGAGATTCATAGACCTTGGACTTGCGTTTTCTCCTGTAGAAATTTCATTGACAAAAGTGATAAAGCATTTTTTCCCTGTTTTTATCTCATGTATTTGAAAGCAGATAGCAGTTGCCTGTTCCAATGCTGGGATATGTCTCCAAGCCAGGCTTCAAAGACAGCTCTGACCTTAGCAGAGATCACAGGAGGCAAATCTCCTGTTATCTTGTTATACCATTTCTTCCAGAAGAAACACCACAAAAAGTTTCCATTGCAGCATTTTCCCTTTATTCCAGGGGGTATGGTGGGAGGAAAAGTTTGATGAATTGTGTATTCCATGGTACCCTCAAAACCAGCTGTTTCAGGTCAGATCACACAACAGAGAGGGTATGAATTTAGAATAAAGTTTTGTTCAGAGCACCAAACTTTTATTACCTCTTTTTGGGTGAATGGGATCAGAGATAGAAGGACTGGTACACCAATTTTTCAAAAGCAAACACCCTCCACAAACTATCTGTAAGGAGCTGCTCTCTAGGCATAAAAGTATCCCCACAGCTCTAAAAAGCAGTGATACCTGGATTTTATCTCAGCCATTTATTTATCTCATAAATGGTTTAAATGTTGCAATAGCAACGGCCGATAAGTCTCAAAAGGGCCTATAAACCAGCTCCCAGCCTGGGGCTAGACTGTCTAGTTCTTTTTGGATTTACATACAATTGTGCAGTTAGAAACACTCTCATTGGTAAATCAGCCAAGAGCAATCTTTGCACAATGTGTTTGCTTTCACAGCAATTTATTTAAGGTTAATAAAATAAAAATAAAACAAACCAGTGTTTCTTATTTTGAAGAACTAATACATAACCATTGCATGTAGCTGTTTTCTTGAGGTTTCCTCAAGAAACACTTTGACATTTTGTAGTGGAATATATTCCACACTGCATAAGCCAACAACTCATAGCAGCAGTGGATTTTGCTCTGATAGCTCAAATAGAAGATAAGGAAAAAAAAAAGACAGATGTCTTCAGCATTTTTAATCCATCAGCTATTTGAATCTCCAGCTTCTGAAAACCCTCAAGGATGATATTTATCTCCAGGAAACACAGTGGGCCAGAGCCAGGGTCTGGTTAGGTGGCTTGAGGTAGGATACAGGTGAGGAATCAGCAATGTCTGTATCATGGGGGAAAGGCAGCATATTCACAGCCACATAAAAATATAGCTGCACCCTTGGCATAAGCAACAGGACAAGGGGAAATAGCCTCAAGTTGAGCTAGAGAAGATTCAGATTGGATGTATGGAAAAATTTCTTAACTGAAAGGGTTGTCAAGCATTGGAACAGGCTGCCCAGGGAAGTGGTGAAATCACTATCCTGGAGGTATTTAAAAGATGTGCAAATGTCACACTCAGGGACGTGGTTTAATGGTGGACCTGTCAGTACTGGGTTAATGGTTGGACTTGATGATCTGAAAGGTCTGTTCCAACCTAAAGAGAGTTTAGGATTCCTTGTGTTAGTACTGTAAGACACTGACCCACAAACAGCAAAGTACGTCAGATGCTACAAGACTTTTCTTCTTGCAACAGCCAAAGAGATGCCATGTTGCTGTTGACCTCCTCTGTCACATTCCTGAGCCCTTAGCATCCAAAGGAGCTTTCTACACAGTGTGGAGTGGTGGGGTCTTGCAGGCTGCCAGAGCAGAGCCCACCACCTCAGCACCCACCTCTGCACACATCACAGGTGCCTTATTCAAACAACAGCACCAGAGCAGCTGGAGTTAGCACCTGCTTTCCAGCAAGGAGCAGAACCAGGGATGAGGAGCATTTGGGATTCAGATTTCTTCTCAGACAGGGAATGTCACATACCCTCAGTACAGTGCATCAGCTGGAGGAGGGACAGCAGCTTTGAGCCTCTCCCATCACAGGTGCTGGTATGACAAAGCCAGTTGCTCAGACAAAGCCTGGTTTTACACACTCACAGACCAGTCTGCTAGACAGCACTCTCCCATGGGCCTACATGAATGCAATAATCATATACAGAAGCTATTTGAGGGGGAAAGGACCAGGATTTGGGATTCTCTAAGTCCCAAGAGAGATTACATCAGCCTCTTACTGCTTTAACATGAACATGAGTTTTGCTTCACCTTCTTGGGAATTTCAGAGGGGCTGGAGGAAATCCCATCTCAGCTGTACATCTACCCAGGCTGAGGCCATTGTTGGCTTCTACACTTTATGAAAGTGAAAATAAGAGAGGAAGATTCAAGGTTACAGTGCCAGGACAGGAATTAACTCTAAAATATTTACAGATTTTTTTTTTTTTTTTGAGACACAGTTACTTAGACTATTATTATTATTATTATTATTATAGAATACTCAGAGGCATTCACTCAGTCAGTTCCAAATTCTCTCTGACCTCAATGGCAGTGGAGCCCAGCAATGCCCATCACCTGCCCGAGCTGTTCCTGGCCCCTCCACAGACAGCAGCTCTAAGCAGGAGGTAGCCTGGAGCACCTGCCTCTCCTTCCACCCTTGCCTTCCAGGGGAAAGGTGTTCTCTGCAGATGCCCCAGCACAGCTCCCCATCATCAGCAATACCAGAGAAACCATATGGTGGTAAATAAAAGGATGAGCACTAAAATTAAGATCCTGTAGTTTCAGTTTCATCTGTACTTGCTTTGCACCACTCAGAAGGAAATTTGGAGTAACCCAAGACAGTCTGTTGGGGTAAAACAACCAGTCTGCTGTCCTCTCTGAGGGATCTTCTGTGAGGAATTTTTGATCCACTCATGAAGAAAGTTAAAAGTCACAAGAGGAAATCTGGTATTTTTCTTCTCCTGAAGAAATGGTGGTTTTTAAGTAATGCATTTAGATGGTAGAAGTGCCTTAGTCTCAAGAACCATGAGCAGATAGGAGTAGGAAAAAAGAGAGAGCAGCAGAGAATAGCCATCCTCACTGTGAGTCTTCCCTGATGAGGATCAGAGGCCTTTCTCTGCACTGCTGCCTGGAGCCCTTCCAGCTTAGTACTCCAAAGCAGTTGACAGCATTTTATAATTTATATTTATTACAGTTCAGGGCTGGTGCTCAGGATACAAAACTGGTTAAAACACTGTCCCACCCTCTTCTGAAGCTCTGCAAAAACACTGGTGTAGGAGCTCGTAAATACACAATAAAATAACAAAGCAGACACAGAAGTGAATATAAATACAGGGTGAAGATAACTCTTCTCACAGTAACTTACAGTGCCCTCCACTCCTGTGCATACCTGGTAGCAAGATAATTGAAAATTAAGTTCTGCTGTGAGATGGTTAATTAGTGAAATCCATAAGAGTTGCATGTCTGCATGTATATATTGCTCAGATTTTTTTCCAGAGGTCCAAAATACAATAGGTCTACTTTCATGTGACAGCATTTGATTTCTTTGATTTTATGAAAGGGAGCAAAGCAGTGAGAGGAAGATACAGCTTGCCTTTCTGCTCTAGAAGAATTCAGAGGGAAGCATAAGACTTGGTAAAAAGGCATAGAAATATTCAGGAAAATATTTATGTACTTGCAAATAATCTGTTTTGTGAGCCATTTTGGATATCAAAATAAACATACATATAACGTACCCATGTGCAGTTATATACATGAATAACCAAGTAAGGAAGTTTCTGTAAAAGTAAAAATGTAGGGTTTATGATCTTTTGTTTATGAAATTATATGCATATTCAAAAAACCCTCATTACATACAATATTTTCAGTGCTCATGAAATATTTGATTACAAGAAGTTTATATTTCTTTATATAACAAATTTTCTGTCATATTCACCACTGTGTTACCTAAAGATTTTCCCAGAGTGCACTAATCAACATTGCAAATTATTGTTGTCTCTGAGGCAGAAAAGACAGCTGAAAAACGGAACTTTTCCTTACAGTTGAAGGCAACAATGTACCTCTGTCCCTCAGGGAATTTCTTCAAGGGTTTCAGAGTGATTTTTTGTGTGGATTCTGCTCAGTCAAGCTTTCTCCTTATCATAAAAGTGCTGTACTGCAGAAGAAAGACAGGCAAAGCCATCTGCATGCCTGCAGGAGCCTGTGAGAAGCTTTCTGCATATCCTTAGCCTCGAGCCATAAAGCGCTTTAGCACTAAGGGCTGGAAACATGAGCTTGCCTCAGCCTTCTGTAAGAAGATAATTCAGAGAGAGGAAAGGTTTGGTGGTGTCCTGGCAGCTGCACAGCTGAGGAAATGTGTTCTCACTACTTAGAAGTGCCAAAGTGTTGCACACTTCATGCCTCATTTTGGTTTTGCTGCCATCCAGCTAAGATGTATTATCCAGGTCATGAAGCAATGGCTTATCTTACTCCCAAGGGTAGGCTGGAGTCTGTCATCCACCCAGAAGTGAAAGAAAGAGTTAATCATAAACACAGATACTCAAAGCAGTGGGAAATGCAATAATCATCAGCTGCAAGTCGCTCCAGGAGACCTGGCGTTATGCAATGGCCAGTTACAGTGTGCTTGGCTTGAATGTGAACAAATATATCTGAGGGGACCCACTTAAATGGGGTGGACCAGAAACTGACTGGGAAAGTCCTATAAAGAAGACTAATTTTTTATAGTTGTTTGCTTGTTTCAGCAGCCTTGACAGTGCTAGTGCTGAAATGTAGCCAGATGGCAGTTCCTGCATTTGCTACCTCACGAGAAGATAAATGCAATGCTGCATTTTTTGGCTGAGTCTGTAGGGTATGAAGTACCCTGTGAGGAGGTCTAGGAGGGGTTTGTGGTGTAATTCAAATACATCCAAGTAAGGCAAGGTACACTAATGTCTCTGTTTCTGTTATACTTCATTGTTGTCACATCTTGAAACAGTCTGGGAGCTGTCATTTGTCCCAGATCAGCTGGACACCCTCCATGGCATCAGTGATGGCTCTGTAGTGATGTCTCAGGCTGGTAGCAATGACATGGTTTGAATCAGAATATGGAAATCTGCCCTGGGCAGGTGGATCCAACATCTGCAGAACCTCTAGTTCACTAAACAGCACCTGCCAGCTCCACAGCTAGCCAGGGAGCAGCCAACAGATAACTCCTGACACCAGTATGATGTGCTCAAACAAATGCATTTCAGAGTACTTTAACATATTCTCAAACCATACAATAGTTTTATGGGTGCCTAGACACCCTAAGGGTGTGTGTAGTGAACTTTATTCCTTTTAGAGAGAAACTAAAAGTGCCTGATGTTGTTGTCATGAGGTTGGTCTGGCCACATCTACATCAGAGTTAGCAAGACCCCAAAGGTCCGGAAGTGGAAGTAGCATTTGTGCAAACAGGCTGAACCAAGGGACTGAGCTGGCATCTCTGCACCCCACTGCACGATGGAGGTCACCAGCACAGCCCGGCATTTGCTCAGCTCTGTGTGATGCTCTGAGAGCAACAGGAGTTTTCCATTTCTCTTCACTACTGACTATCTCTAGGATTTCTCATAAGCTGTGAGCATCTTCCCTTCCAGTGACTTGTAGGTGTACAACAAAATGCTGTGCACCATCACAGCAAGAGTCACATGAAATGCTTGACAATATAACTGGAGTTAGTAAGTGCAAACATCCACTTATGTTGAGTCTAGCTGGGAATTATAGCTTTAAAGCGTTGCAGCCCATTCAGACACCTGAAAGGACAAGACATTGAAAAAGCTTTACTAGTTTATTTCTTGTTTGCATTACCTTGTGAGATCTTAGGGTCAGTGTGCCAGAGCTACATCGACAATGAAAACAGTAAAGTGCAGAAAATGGTCCAAAAGGGAAATCAAGGTAGTTTCATAACTAATAGCAGATAATCTGATGTGATTTAGAAGTTGACCCTGCTTTGAGTCCAGATACCTCCGTCTAAATTTTTTTAGGAAAAATGGTAAATGATTCAAAGGATCTTCTATAACCACATAGCCACAATTACATCAGATGACATAAGACATATACTGTAGCCAGCAGTTCTAAAAAAGTGACACAAAAAGTGTCTGTCACAGTTGCCCAATGAAAATTTGGTAAAATCATCAGGTTCCCGTTTATTTCAGGACATGGATATTTTCCTAGGTGTCCCTCAAAGACATGATATATTTTCAAGATCATTGCATGGAAAAGGACTACTGGTCCCAGCCTTAGTGGTGAGAACTCCGTCCCATACTCTGAATCATTAATAAGGACATTGGATGGTCTCCCACCATTGGTCCCTGAGGAATTCTTCAGGTAGATTTTATCTTACTGATCACAACACCAGGAGTTCCAGACAATTTTCTACCAACCTTATCATCCACTAATCCAGCCCTTATGCCCCCAGTTATGATAACAGGATACTGTGGGTGAGTGTCAAAGGCCTAGCTAAACAACTTATGCTGCTGTTCCTCATCTGCTGAAACATCCGTCCCATGCCAGAGGCAGATCAGGTTGGTTGCACATGGCTTTGGGACTTCCATACTTGCTCCTCTCCAAAACTTTCTTGCCTTTCATTGCTTGGGAATAGTTGAGGATCTGCTCTATAATCTTCACATGGGAGTTAAAAACCAGCTGTGTATATACTAAAACCTTATTAAAAGAATTTGGAGTAACTAGAGGGATGGCAAAAAAATAAACAAAGTTCTCATTTTTCTATGTACAAAGATTAAAAACCTATCAGCCCTACCCATCAGTGTCTGCCTCTGAGACTGGATTCTGCATTAAGTGATTTTAAACTGCTTCTTCTTGGAATATATAATTCATGTATGTCTATGAACTCCTCAGAGTGAATAAATCGTTGTTCACCAAATGAGCAAACTTTCCTCTGCCAAACTACTGCCAGAGTGATTCAGAGTCAAACCTAATTTATTTGCACTTACATTTGAAATAAACAACATGCATCTCATCAAATTATGTGGAGTCTCTAAAAGTTAGGACGTGCACCTTACTCCAGATCTCCCAGCTGATAAATGATGCTGTTGGAGACACTGCCCTTCCTAGCCACATGTTTCTATAGGTTGTAGTTCTGGCTACTAAAGGAAAATGCCAGTGGTGGACAAGTCTTCAGCTGGGTTATTGTAAAGAATGACAGCCCCTTGCTGGTTAGCTCTCTGCAAGAAAGCAGCTCTGTATATTTGATGAAAAAGCAGTAGCTATTCTATACTAAATGCTGAATTAACAAGCCATAACTAGCCTTATTAGCACCATTACTGCTAAAAAAAAAAATCCCTAAGAAGCTGTAGAGAGACTAAGCAAAGGGACTTATGCTAGAAACATATATGAGGATATGTGCTAGGTCTGGCTGGGATGCAGTGAACATTCTTCACAGTAGCTCATACATCGCCATGCTTGGGACTTTTTACTAAAACAGTGTTGGTAACACAAAGATGTTTTAGTTACTGCTGAGCAGTGCTTACACTTAAAAGTACTTTGCTTCTGCAAGCAGCTTGGTTTCAACTATTAAACTATTAACACTCACCTAGTCCCTCAACACACAGGTTTTGGCTTTTGTTCTTCAGATTCTCTCCCCATCTCTGCCAGTGAGTGAGAAGCTAAGTGGGGGCTCAGCTATCAGCCAGGATCAACATACAGTAGTCTATAAGGATATGTATGTTAACCTAGGATCAAAAATACCTGGTTGTGTGCTCTACTGGCTCTTTAAAGCACCCCCAGGATAAGATGAGGATTCATATCCCTGCAGTACAGCCTGCCTAGGTCAACATAATGCAAAATAGTGCAAAAATCAACACACACTTACTCTGCTGATTGGTGTGCCTTGAACAAATTAGTGACATAGAAAGTATCAGCCAGAGAAGTGATGCCAGGGGCCCTCAGGAAACCTCACCTTTCCAGGAATGTTTCCTCAGCAGAGTCCCCTAGGAAAGTTGCAGCTACACTGCTAAGCAGCTGAATCCCTCTTGAGCACAGCTGTGCTACCAGGCTCAACAGGAGACCACTAGCTGCCTTGCAATCCCTCTGTTGAGCAAATATTGGTGTTGTCATTTCAGACCTACTCCATGCCCAGCTGTGAGCCCGTTGCCACTCACAGATGGGTCTTTAACCCCAGCAGCAGGATCCTTAACAAGATGCTCTTCTGGGCTGTGAAGCACAGCTGAGAGTACAGGCTTGGAGTGTTGGTGGAAGGTGAGAAGTGACTGACTCACAAACTGGTACCCTGCAGCTGTGTAAGCAACCTGGCCAAACCAGGCTGCTCTGAATGTTGTATTTTCATCACAGACAGAAAAAGACAGAAATCTTTTTACCACCTGTTTTGCAGAGAAAATGCTGTCAGACACTGAGAGATACTCCAGGTGCCTCCTCGGCTCTGCTGCCTTGCTGCACTCCTCTCTCCTTGCCTGCATTGCCTTTCAGCCCTCTGCTCAATTCCAGCTATGCATCCAGTATCTTAACAGATGGGACAGTTTTTTCCACTTTGGTTTCGTCAGAAGCTTCCTGAAAAAACTGCCATAGGAAATCTGCACGGCCTTTATATTCAACAAATTGTCCCACAGGACATTTTGATGGAAAAAAATATTCCAACAAAGAAAGCGGTCCAATGTACAGCATCCTGAATGCCTTAATGATGTATATTCATCACCATTTCTTGTTTCCTTTTCTTTCCAGAACTGTCTGTGCTGATGAGCAACTTATCTGGGAGGTTATTTCTATGAAGGGTTCTGCTTCTACCACTTCAGCAGGGCAGGTCTGGGTCTGGCAGAAAGAGATGGTCCTGGGAAGGAGTTCAGAGGGGCTCTCAATGCACACAGGAGTGGAGAGTGAGAGACGCCCTGTCTGCAACAGCTTCTGCCCACTCTGCTGCTTGGGTACAGTTTCAGAGGACTGACGTCATAGGGCTTTTGAAAGGGGACATATTTCAGTGACATTTTGCTTGCCTAAGCTCATGCTGGCCTGGAGACCTTCTAGATCACTGGTATATGTTTTATATCCCTTAACACACCACTTCCAAATTAGGCCAAGACTATAGTCATTCTGTACTGATAGTGTACGTAGTCCTTCATCCCAAGAGCTGAGTGCTTTATACATCCAGATAACAAATTTCCAAAACATTCTTAAAGATATTTATTCTATTAAAGTGCAAATGACAGTGGAAACTTCCACAGTATTATATATATATATCAGTTCAGGCAAATCTCAAGAATAAAATGGAAATGTCCCTATATATGGCCTTTGGAACCCCAGTGACCAATATTCTCACATGTGTCAGATCATGGCATGTGAATTTAGTTGAGGAACAGGAATAAAATCAGTCATTAACTACTACCACACATTTTTTATAAGAATTTCTGTTTATGCAAGTTTGTTACTAGCATTTAGCTGCTATAGCAACAGGCACTTTATAAATGAGCAAAGTCGCAAAAACAACATTCCCAGTTTTATTTGAGCTTCACTGAAGTAAAGACCATTCCTGCACTCTAGTGCTGGAGATCTTTTTTTCTAGGTGGAGCTGTGGAGAGCTTTAATTCACAGTTTATTTATCTTTGCATGATTTGTTTAAATGATGATATTTTTGAACTATATTTTATTAAATGGCAGAGTACTTGCTCCTTCCCTTTGGCAGAGAATGTGCTTTCATGATGGATTTGAATTACTTCATCATATTTCCACACTTAAATATAAGCAAGTGATGGGCCAGAATCATGGCATATATGTGCTCTAAATTGTCTATATTTGGATCTGCACTTTCAGTGGACAGGATGAGTAATAACAAGCATAAGATGAGGGAGTGGGAGACTTCAGTGGGACCATAGGAAAAAATTCTATTGATGTGTGTACAGAGCATTGGACTTGGTTGCCTAGAGCAGCTGTAGAGTTTCCAATACAACCTTTTTTGTGAAGAAGAGGTTAAACAGCAGTTTTTTGGGGGAATATCTTAGATTGTAGAGCTGATCCTTTCCTGGAGCAGGGGATTGACTTAGAGGCTTTCTGAAGTTGCAGCTGAGTTTGTAAACTAATTAGTGTTGGAGAAATGTACTAAGAACCTCAACATTTAAAAGATTGTTCACACTGTTTATTTGACATCACCCATGCTAGAACAGTTCATTCTGGTGTCCAGAGTACGCTCCTAGTTAACACTTCTGCATAATATGGGATACATACGCATACACACACACACACACACACACACACACATATATATATATATGTGTGTGCCTCTGTGCAGTGTAGATGAGGTCACACTTGGGACAGAAGGGAGTTATCTGAAGGTGTTTTGTGCCACTGGCTGTCATGACTGGGGAACAGACTCCTCATCTGCCTTATTAGCATAGTCTTGAATGTTTTATTAGTACAGGTACTGCCAGAGGTTTTGTTCCAACCCTACTTTCCCCAGCACTGCAATCAAGCATTTAAAAGAAAGGAGAAATTTCCAAAATGTTGGTATTCAGCTCTAAGCAATGTTCAAAGTCTGTTTTGGTTCAGGCCCTATTGTTTGTCTCTCCTCTGAACTTATCTTCACAGCACTGATTTCACTGATATATCACTGCTATATCACTGCTGTGATATATTATGTGATTCAGTGGGGATTATCCTGGTTTACATTCACCAGGACTCAGAAGACAGCTTTGTTAATGGGAAAACCTGGCATGTTGGTTTTTTTAAGTACATTGGGTGAGGTAGCAAGAGAAAAGGATGTGGATGATGTAGAAAGAGCTAGGGATGTGCAGTTTTATGATCTAGCTTGGAAACAAAAAATTCCAGAATCATGCAACTGACAGTGACGTACATAAGCAGTAGTATATTTTCGGAAGCTTGAAAGAAGGTCGTTAGCTTTGCAAGAAAGGTGGATGTTTTCCAGTCTCTCTCTGTTTAGTTTGTGCGGTCAGTTTTTAAAATTTGTGCCTCTCAGAGAACTTGCACAGTGCAATTTCTTGCCCAATACAAATCCTTCTTCTGTTCATTTCATGAAGAATCAACCTGCAGTGTTCCTGTGAATAGGACCCCTGGGTTAATGAGGACCCTGGGTTGATTAGGACCCCAGAAAGACTTTGCTTATCACAGAGGTGATTCTGAGCCCCATGTTATCTGTGGCCCAAATGTATTCAGATGTTACCTAGAGTAGAGGTGTCCATGATTGGTAACTAAGAGCATGGACAGGAGCTCCACATTGCACATCTAGACTAACTGTTCCTACTGGTTTCATGGGGGAAGAAAGGCTTGCTGAGGCAAGTATGATGCAGCTGTTTAATCTGCTGTCCATGATATAGAAGTTGTTGATAAAGTCTGTCAGATTTCCTCCACAGTAACCCTCTTTCCCAAGAATGGAACTTCTTGAGCTTGAAGGTTTTGGAACAGATCCATGATAGGATTTTACCTGTCTTGTGAGAGAGAAGCTATCTGTGGCCTAGAATTAAGAAAACTCCTAAGAACTTGATGCTTTTTCTTGCATAACCTGTACATTTTTATCTTTTGATTTTGAAGGCCAACCTGGGAAAGAGCCATGAGGTCATGGCTCCCAAGATGGGGACTTGCTGAGGTAACCTTTAGGGGATTTCCTTAGTACTGTGAAATGACAAAGAGGCTAAGAAGCTCTACTGGCATTAAATTTCATGTGATTATAAATAATTCCAGGGTAATGGACATTTTAATATAGATCCATGAGCCAGCCCAGAAGAGAAACTGAAAGACAGTGTTACGAAGTTCTTCCACAAGGGACATTAGGAAAGGAGTAGCAACATACTTGTTAGCACTCCAAAGGCATGCTGGAGCTTACATCTCCTGAAAAACACATAAGCAAGAGGAGAAAGCTTGAAAGGAAACAGGATGTTGAAGGAGATTCTGTCATGCATTTGACGTAGATGACTGGTCTGTACTTGAAAGATTCTGTAATCCTCTGAGAATGCTGACAGTACTGGGCAGACAGGCATTTCCTACAGAAAGCCTTGCTGCTTTTGTGACCCTAAGGAAGGCCCCCAGAGGGTGATAAGCAATCACAGAATCTACAGACATAAGAAAGATCCCATGCATTTGATAACTGTAAACCTTCCTTGCTCTCAACAGGGTTGTCGTCCCTTGTGGTTTGGGCCACTGGGAATTCCAGGGAGTCCCTGGCAATGGGATCCAGACAAATACTCTCATCATTACAAGGATGGAAAATACAGTCTACTGCATATGCATCCAGCTCATAGCTGTAGGGAAATGGTAACTATCATCTCTTCTTCGTTCATGAAGGATCTTATTGTGGTTATTCTGAAACCCTCTGCCCTAATTCAGATCAACCCAAGCATTTATAGTAATTTAATGTACTAATCTACAAGTTAACAGATGAGCAAACTGTTCACATAATGGGCTCAATGGGCATCAGCTGTTTCCACTGTTTTTTATGACAGGAACTGTTGTAACTGTTTAAAAATGAAAGTATCCCTCTCCTTAACAGGTTCTGGTACCCAATGAGCAGGCTGTGCAATCTTTCACCATGTAGGTCTTACCAGACAGGACAAGATGCAAGATACCCAGGAGCTTGTGAGATTTCTCTTGCACCTTCTCCTGAGGTATGTCCAGTTTCTAACACGCACATGATAAAGGAATAATACCATCAGCAAGAACAAAGATGCTGCAGAGGAGACAAACTGTTCTTCCCACCCGTGTCTCAACTCATGGAAGATGCGAAGGATGAGCAGGGAGGAAAGATAAATCTGTAAAGGGTACAGAGATTTACCTGACTTAGCAAGGACCCTATTGGCTTAATGGTTCTTCTGGTAAGCCATCCTTAGTCCCTTGAGGCACACTTCTTCTAGGGACCAACTCACAAACAAGTCAAGGTGTATTCTCTTTACTGTGTATGCTAATACTCTTGGGTATTAAATGGGTATTAATAGAGGCATTAAATGGTGGAGTTATGGAAGATGGGTACTAAGGAAATGGGGCTCACACATTTGTTGTCTGGCTCAGGCTGTGTCTTAAAAATCAGACCCCAGGCATCAGAGAGACCTGTGCTGTGCCTGTCTTGTGATAGACTCAGACAGACTTGTTTTGGCATGGCTGGGGTCAAGAAAGGTGTCACTGTGGGGGTACTGATCTTCTTACACCCCCTGATCACCAGGGTGCGGCACATTTTGATGACACACTGAAGGGTCTTTCAGCAGCAGAGGGGTTTTGCTGAGGAAGGAGAGCAGAGAGACCGACCAGCCAGAAGAGCAAGGGAGGATTAGGTCCTGCATTTTATGAACTTTAGGCCTTGCATGGAGCATTTACCAGATGACAAAATTAGGTAGGTTTTTTGAAATAGCTTGTGAAATATGGCACAAAAAAAAAAGGGTCTTCTAAAAACATGTTCCTTTCCTAAATCAGAAAAGCATCTTTTTATAAGTAGTGCTTCTCACAAATGGCAGATCTTCTACCATGGGATTTTCTTACTCCCTTTTTCTTGAACTCTCTGTCAGGATGAATATAATAGCTTCACTGTTTTACAGCAAAAAATACGGAGGTTTGGGTTCTAAAACTGTTAACAACCCACAGATAACTAACATTCATTTATTAACAGTATACAGGAAAGAATTACATTTTTCTTCCAATCCAGGGTTTCATTAAAACATTCTCTGTTTTTGAAGTTCAGAAACAATAATTTGCAAAGAAACCTTTAATCAAAACAAAGGAATTGGATTCAGATTTTTTTTTCGCGTAGGAGAAGAACGGATGGTTTGTGGGAACAACTCATTATTCTGTAACATTATCTCTTTAAGCGAATGTTTCTTTCATATGCATGAAAACTGCTAGTTTGCTAATTCTGGGCACATGAAGACCTGTGTTTACACACAGCACAGGCTTGGTCAAAGCACATTTGCTGGTTCAGTCTTAGTATGCATTATAGTTGGTATTGAGCTGTGGAACAGTGCTGAACATAGCTTGGAACTTCCACTTGCAAAGAAATTGCATTTAATTTCTGATATAACAAATGCATTTACAAATGAAAATTCTTGCAAATCATGATGGTTTTGGTTTAATTTGGAGAAGTACTGATATTAAGTGTCAGACATGAAAAAGTCTTCTTGGGGCAGCAAGAGCTACTGGCTGAGATTAGCACAGGTAATATCAGCAAAACTGTAACTGACAGGATACTAATTTCATTTTGTGATACCAGAGCATGACACATCTGGGTTCAGTCCTCTTTTAGTAAGCTGAAAACGAATATAGAACAGACTTGCTACCCCTTAAAGCAGTAAAACTGTAGAAGAATTGTTCCATGGGGGTAGTAGAAGGGGGAAAATCCACAAGAGGCATACAGACCCAGAGCAAGCTCAGCTCACTGACATAGGCTATAAATTCTGACAGTGAAGGACTGCACAAGAACCCTTGTGTGCTGTATCAAAGGAGTCAAATGGGAGCTCTCCTTTGACCAGATCTGTGGCTGTGATGTTAAATTTACCTGCAACCTTATAGTTCTTTTGCAGTTGAATATAATTTCATCATCCTTTATATTTTATCTAAAAGCTCTTGGGTTCACTTGTTTAGGAGCAAGAACAAAACAGCCTGCAATAGTCTCTTTGTTGGGAGTGATAAATATTCAGCAGAACATCTCTCAAATGAGATTTGAAAATCAAAATTTTGATTTTGAAAATCAAAAGAGATTTAAAGTCTTTTTTAATTAAAACCAAAGAAAAAAAGGGTCTTTAGAATGGCAGACACAGAGAAATTGGGTAAAACTTCCAGATCAACTATTTAAATTCATTCCTTCCTACTCCCCTAGGATTTCTAATACTTATAAAGAAAATACATGCTGAAAGATAAAAGAGAGAAAATATAGAATAATAAATTTCAATTGTACATAAAAGGAATAAGTGGGAGTATGGGAACATATTTGTAACTGTTTTCTTATTGCTAAGTGGGACAAAATGACTCCAGAAAGGCATGGAATTGTTTAAACCACATATTTAAACAACTCATACTTTGTTGATTTTTCAATACACAATTTCCTTACAGAGAAAAATGTCAAGACAGATTGACCCAGGGTATTCATGATAAAAAAGCCCATTGTTTTTATATTATTGATTTGTTTTTGAATAAGTAGCTGAGCATAGGATTCATTTACTTAATTATATACATTTGAGCTGTTAACTTTAGACTCCCTTTATACTCAGTGGACAGAAAGGGCATTTGTAGAGCACCATTTATTGCACCATTATGTAGACCTCTGAAATGGGTGGATGAATTTTTAATGACAGTTTCTTTCAGGGGCTGTAAAGACAGTTGACCATAACTAGTGCTGATGTTGACCTCCACTGTGCAGAAATCTCAGTTTAGTCAAGATGAACCACTCCGTGGGAGTGCTTCCACTGCCCACACAGTATGCAGTGCCATCAAAGAGGGGACAGGAGATGTCCATGTGATAGTGCAAATAAGATACTGGATCTATTGGAAATCCATCTTCTTCTCCAGCAGCAACTAGATAGAAGACTAGATAGGACACCCTACAGAGTCTGTAGTATAGTTGTGCTGTATGTAAATGCAGAGACAACTTAATTGAGGCAGTCATTGCTGTTTACTGTCTGCTGGGTATATTGCCAAAATGAAGGGATATGGCAGCTATTTACACAGGCTGGGAACCAGACATCTAATTTAGATGCCTGAATTTCAGCAGATTGGATTTCCCTCTGGAGGTCCTCAAAGGTGCTTACTTTTCCCTGTTAGTTATTGTGTGATTTTTAGCACTTACTTTTGGAAGGATGTTCCATTACATGCCAAGAAGTGGGCACAACACATGTACCTAAATGGACAGGATCTTAATTTATGCAGTTAAATACTGTATGTGACCTTGGTATTTCTAAGAAAAGTGATCCTTAAGTCATGTGCCAGATGTGGGTGATGGAATTTTGCAACTGAGTTTTCATTGTATCTTCAGCGTTATTTAGAAGTCGGCAAATGCCAGCTCTCTGTGTGCTGGATACTAAGAATTGCAGTTGTGTTTCAAAACCATGGTGATGCATTGACCCAGAAAGCACAAATTCCCACCCTTCTTTTGGGGCTGTTTGCTTGTTGGGAATGGAAGGGCAGTCCTTCGGGCAAGGTGTTAGTGGGACTTGGTTGTTTCTAGAGGAACAGTACACATCTGAGATCCAGCTGCTCTCACCTTAAGACAGGTGTTTACACAGACAGAAGAACTCATGCCTCGAAAGTGACCACAAAGGGAACCATGGGTGACAGTCCCAGATAGAGATGTCTCCCAAAGGCAGACTTGTCCCAAGGAAACAAGTCCTTAAGACTGCTCTGATTTCAGTGGGTTTGGGGGTCTCTTTCTCTGTGCTTCATTAACCAGTTGAAGAAGCAGCACCTCCCTGTTTGACATGGTGCTCTTGGGGCTTAGTGACCTGAGGTATACAAAAACTGGAATAATGAAGTCTCTAAAATACTCAATTTCAATCTACTAGAGTTAAGAAAATTGCACTGTTTTTCCAAATCATCCTCTAGCCCCATCTACCATTTATTAAACATCTCTTCAGCTCACTGCCTTTTTTGTAAACCTGGTTGTCTAACAAAAGATCTGCTGGGAAACACACCAGGTAAATCACTGAATTTAATATAAGTACAAAAGGAAGAGCTGGCTGACATTTAGATAGACTGACCTTTCAATAGACAAGCTGGTGTGTGATTGAAACACTGCCTCATTCAAGGTTTTAAGAGGTTATTTCACATAACAAAAAAATGTAAAAACGAAAAGGTAATTGGAAAGCATAAAGAGAGGGATCATTTAATCTCACCTGATACCAATCACAATCTCAGTTCTATACCGTTCAGTATTTCTGCATTATTTTACCCAAATATACATCGGGGGGTGGGGGGGCAGAATTTAAAGTTTTGTTATTGACAGGCCATTTACGGTTTTCAGCAAAGACACCAAAACAAGTCAGACAAGTGATAATTTTTTTTGCTTGCTCTGTCATCTTAAATTCTCCCTCTTTGTTGTTTATATAATTTGTCTTATATTTGTCTCTTCTTCAAAGGTCATGTGACAAAACCGGTTTTAGAAACCTTTATAAAGCATTGTTTTGTTCAGCCAGAACCAGCAGCTTTGTTACTAAAGGCTTGCATTATCTTGGTCTTAGAGAACACAGAGCATTTGAAAGGGCTTTTACAGAAAACTATTTGAAAACAGAGGCTATGTCATTTTTTAGAGAAAACATTTGATTTTTGACGACTCTTAACTTTTTAAAGTGAAAAATATCTTGTGTTCCTTTTGTTTTCACTTATAAATAAGTGGATGGATCAGTCAGGTAGGCACTCCCAGCATCCTGCACAAACAGTTCCAATTTTCAGTCCAATTATAATCCCAAAGAAAGCAAAAAAGATAGGACCAGGACAAAATGGAGTAGAAAAGACATGCTTTAAATGAATGAGACAAGATTTTTCACTGTTTTTCTTTTCATCCAATCTTTTCCTTATAAAAATAACTTACATTTCTCCAGTTGGCTTCAGGATCACAGTTTTTGAGCTTGGAAATTAGGAGCAGTTCTGAATAAAATTATGCCTACTAAAAACCAGCATTGAATATATTGAAAATTTACATTTTCCCAGCATCAGCCAACTGCTGAAACAATGGGCATTTTAGTAATTCTGAAGTGATTCAGTGAGACATTCAGCTGACAAGGCCAGGAATGCAGTGTAAAACCCTAATTAAATGATACTGTAAGGAACATTTTGTATACGGTAGTTTTTCACAGGCCATTCCACTTCACAAAAACTTTTATGCTTATATCTATACTTCATAATAATATATAATTACTTATTAATTGATCTCATGCACATACCACGCACAAGAACTCCAGTACCTGAACCAAACTGAAGTGACTTGTTTATGTCACCCAAGAAAATAACCCAGCTCTGAACATCCCACCACATTTCACTTTTGCTTTTCTCTTTTTCTATTCAGAGGTCAACTATCTGCACTTTCAAAAGCCACCCAGTAAAAACATGGTGGCAGATACAGTTGCAGTCTTTGCAGAGCACTCATTGGTATAAAAGTTGCCCTGTACATTTCAATTCACACTTCAAAAACTGTCAAGTGTCCAATTTTTTTAATAAACTAAGATGGTTTAGAAAATGACTACAGCTATGTGGATCAGACAAAAATGAATAGCTGTTTGAAGTATGCTTTTTAGATGGAACTCTCTGATCAGCATCACTCTAACTCACTTTGATATAGTTATTGGCTGCTTGCTATATTTGAGTTTCATGCTGTTTTCCTAGTTGGATTGCAGAGTTTCTTCTCCCTCCCTCTGAGGGAGACTCAAACCATGGCATTTGGTTACAGACTTCAAGGCCTGCAATTCAAAGATATTCAGAACCTGCATCTCTCTCTAGCCTGGTGCAGCTCTTTCAGCAGTAAGATAAGACCACAGTTCAGCTTTGGCCCTGAATTCAGATTTCAAAGATAGGGAAGACAATTTGTCCAATTGCTTTACATGCAGTTAGTCAGGTGGTCAAAATCACCTTCCTGCTGGGGTCTGTGGCAAATCCAGCCTCCTATTACACTGATGCAAACTAACGCTTCACTGCAAGTAAACATCCTTTCTGTTCATTTGCATCAGCATCACTGAAAAGTGTATTTGGTCCATGTCCACAACAATTTCACAGTATCATAAAGAAGAAAAAAGCCCATTTTTTCATGCCCAGATGATTTTCTCACTTCCTGAATATTATATTATTGTGCATTCAAGCATAATTAATGTTCCTGTCACTTCACCCACCGCCAGCAGAAGCAGAAGTATTTTTATTCCATAATTGCCTGTTTTTCAGTGTCCATGAAAATGATTGTATTGACATTACTGGCTCTCACAGAGAGACAGAAGAGCATGAAAGGGAAAGTGTTCCGGTATATGAATCTGCAAGCACCTGCAATGTCATATATAATGTGACCAAAATTTTAACGAATGCTGGAGTTTTAAAAGACTGTGTCTGAAGATCTCTCTTCCTCTTGGAGTATCCTGATCAGCTGCATGATCCCCAATTATCCCCTACAGTAGTGGAGATAGCTCTTGGAACTGTGGCTTTGACAGCTGCAACAGCTGCTGATGCATGAAAGCCAAAGAGCTTTTGAATCCAGTGTGCAACAAGACAGTTCTTCCTCCCCATTTCTGCCTTTAAAAGCTGCAGTAGAGCAGGGTTTGAGGATTGAAACTTTAAATGGCATCTGCCAGCGCAACATCAGGAGGGTTTGCAGGGCTGACTGCACTTACACTCCAAGGAGTTGATAAAACTGGTGTCATGAGGGCCTAGGTCATCATGGGTTTTGAGGAGTCTCTCCCATTTAGATTGATAGGTCATGGGTTCTGGCCTAATTGGCATTTTAGCACCCTGGGAAGGTTAGATCAGCAGAAAGCAGAAGCATTTCAAGGTTGTAAAAGTACTTGTAATTGTGCTGTTTGAGTAAACAACATCTGAAAGCACCTAGCAGGACAGTAATTACTTTATCAATTTAGGTGCCAAAACAAAACACTTAAAAGCAGTTTCTGGAAAGACCTGTCCAATTTAAAAAAATTAAAAAGAAAAAGCCAGCAAAAAGGTTTTCAAAGTGAAAAGGAATGCTAAAAGTCAAACAACACAAAATTATTTCTGCCATAAAACTGTACCATATCCTGATACCATAGAGTATTCCAGTCATGTATTCAAAGAGATGAACAAAGGATAACTGGAACAAAAAAAAAAAATTAAGCCACAGCTCGTACATTTTGAGTGACTAATCATTCTGTGTCTAGTGAGTACAGGGGAAAATACATGGATATAACCAAGATCAGAAGCACAAGGCTTCAATAGTAATAATCAAAATGTTTTTCCAAACAAAAAAAAATATTTAGATTCACACACAGTTATGAGGTATTTCTTCTCAACAAATAAAATCTTGTGGCAAAAAACCCCACAGGACAGAGGAGTTTAGAAGGAACAACTTAAAACCTAGATTCTAACATTTTTCTTCTACCACTGGTAGAGTGCCAGCGAAGGCTGAATCTAAATTGTTGCCAGAGAGGAAATGGGAGGCATTAGGGACTGAGTGCCTAATTTCTGCATTCTGGAACACTGCCATGCTGTGATATTGAAAGGTGGGAACTGGCTAATCATCCTCAACTAGGCAGTTAAAATAAAAGGTTATCCAATTTTTGCAGTGGCAACCCAAGCAATATCAGAGATTAGAAGCAGCAACAATTTACCTGCCGTATTTATCCCTGAAAATTTTGCATTAACTTTATGGAAATAGAAGCATCATGGAAGTGATTCAAATCATGTTCCTTTTCCTCACCTGGGAAATGGTTCAGATCATTGATCACTGCCCTTGACACTCTATGTGAGCTGTAGAAAGATACAGGAAGACACAAAACCTGAGCTAAGCTGTGCAGAGATTCCTTCAGGACATAACATTTCTTCCTCAGCCTTACAGTCACCAGCATATTCTATGCATTTAGGAGAAACACATAAAGGAAATTCAGGCTCAAACGGTTTCAAACAATGAAATATGGAGGTCAGAAATTCTCAGAGGAAATCCAATATGCTTCTTCATTCCTATTTTTTCCCTACAAATCTGTTTTAGGATATTGTTGCAGAGACAAGCATTTAATTCTGGGAAGTTACAAAACTTCCATTTTGCAGCTCACCTTATTTCTTCCTTTCTTGCTTTTTAAAGTCTGAGCTTAGTTTACAGAGGTAACTTGTGTGATAGATTATACAGTCCCTCCTCTATCTGACCTGCCAGTAACTGGAGAAACTATGAAGAAAGCAAAGGGACTGAATGGAGGAGGAGGATTCCCAAAGCTGTTGTAGCAATATCATGCATACAAGGAGCACCATACCCAGCCTTCAGTAAGGAGGCACAGACCAAGATGCAGAGGGAAGAGAGCTTGGGAAAGAGAATAAAAACTAAATTAGAGAAGGGATATGGAAAGATAGAGAGAATTAGAGGAAATCTTGAGATGGATGAGAGGAAGCAAAATTAAAAAGGAGAAATTAACACTACCTAATAAGGAAATGGTAGTGAAAGAGAAATCAAATATAAAAGTGATTTCAAAAAATGAGATCATGATGAGAAAATGAAAAACCACCATTACCTACAGAAGGGCGTAATGAAAACTTCCTCTTCAAGCCCTCCTCCTCTCTGAGGTCAGAACAGATACCTGATGTCAGCCATTGGGCGAAGGGGTGGTGGCTGCAGCCCCTTTGCCCCTGGCACCCACAGCCAGGGTTACACTACTCTGCCTCCCTGCCAGCCTGGCACAGCCACACTCTCAGCCAGGCTCAGGGGTGAGCCACAGAGCACCTCAGTCCTGCCCAAATACACCAGTGTGAACCCTTCAAATGACTTCCAGGGACACCAGCTCTCCACTTCTCATGCATTGTCTACCACTTTTTCACATTTTTAACTTAAGAGTGTACTGTGACTGAGATATAGGAAGATACCTCCTTGTGCATTGAATGCTAAGATCATATCAACCTATGTTTCAGCATTATCAATGGAAATGAGAAAAACTTACCTATAGGAATAGACCTGTCAAAGATTAAGGGGATTAATTTGAGACAAATCACGCCCTTCTATCTGTTACTGACATTGGATTTTTTACTTTCAGATACTCTTCTGTTTAATCTCCTCGAGGTATATTAAGCTAAAAAAATATTAAAACACCTAGAGCACGATTTTAGAGAGTGTTTCATCACACTGGAAAAATAGAAACTGCTCTTTATAGGTGGCAAATAATTCACCTCAACCAGCTACATATTGGTGTAAGGGGTGGGTTTGTTTGATTGTTTGCTTGAACTTAAATGGCATTAATTTGTTTCTGACTGTCAAAAGACAGTCAATTAAAAAGAAAAGCAAGGAAAGAAGAGAGAGTAGGTGCTTCAGAAAAAGGTGTTTCAACAAAGAAGAGCATTGCTTTGAGAATGAGAAATATATCCTGATTTCACAGTGCTGCATTGCAGTGGAAGAATAGACTTACTGAGCTATGAGGGTGAGTTTGTATGTCACAATATACTTGTGTCCCTCGGATTCATTTCTACGGATATAAGGCTACAAAGGAGTGTGTGCAAAGGTTAACGAGCTCATTTTAGAATCTCTTTTTCCCAGCAGTTTCACAGGAGCCCAACCTTAAAAAATCATTCTCAGCTGTTGATGCATCTTAGACACAGCCAGGCTGCAGGAGCTGTGATGACCAGGGAGGGAGCAAAAGTCCTCTGCTCTGCACATCCCTTCCAGAGGGACCACAGCACACTGTCTTCTGCCAGAGGTGCTGTAGAGGGTCTGCCAGGGAGTGCTGGTCCTCCACATCCTGGGAGGATCTGTGCAGCAGGTCTTGCACAAATCTTGTCTTGCACAAAACTTGTCTTGCACAAATCAAGTCTTGCACAAATCAAGCTCTACACCAAAAGCCAAGACACCACAATGGGCTGCTAACTTAGGGCAAGCAACCACAAAAGCACAGTCCCTGCTCTGGCAGGGCCCCCACACTCTGTGTGGGCATGTTCTACTATTCTGTGAAATACCAAGAGACCTTACAGCTGTACAAATCCTCACACATGGGCCCTGTAAACTGGCTACAGTAAGGTTAGGAGCATAGAATCACAGGGAAGGCTGCCCAACTGGTCAACTTCAGCTCAAGGCAGAGAAAAAAAAAAGAAGAGGACACCTAATTTCTGAGGTCAGTTCTTCAAAGCAGGGGGTGTCAGTCCCTGTACATTTTATAGCCCCTTACAGAGAGTGGCCTTCAGGCCAGCAGCCATAGCTTCAAGCTTATGCAACACAAATGCTTATTAATAACTGTATCAGTTTTACATCGCACTCTCTAAAACAGGTTGCACCTCCTCCCACCCCCAGCCCAATCAATCAAAAGCCCTTAAAATAAATCTTCTCATTCATGCTTATAATCAAGTCTCAGAAAAATAAGAGTAGGTATTTGCTATCACACAGAATTAGGTTATCATCTCCAAATTATTCTTAGCAGAATGTAAAAAAAAAAAAAAGAAAAATGTTTTTTCTTTGTCTATGCTCCTTTCAGTCTTGGTACTAGTTCTTTCTCTGACCTTGCTTCTAACTCCTTCACTGGTGAATGCAATTTTGAGTTCAATACAGCATATCCTGGGAGTGCCTCTCCTATCACTGTGAGGGATGATTCCCAATGCCACTCACAGACCATGTGTGAGCACAAGGGACAGAGGCTGTCCCAGGCACTCTCTGTAAAGTCAAACCCAGCCACAGGCTGTGGATAACACAGTGGCACATTACTGTACCTACACTGCTGTTTGCATAAGAGATATTTATTGTCTTACAGTTGAAAAGCATCATCTAGAACTTTCATTTCATCCAGGAAGCACAAAAGTGTCTCCAACATAGAGGACAAATTTCAGATAATATTTTGTAACTGAGCAAGTCATTAGTTGGGAAATTGAAAATCACTGACATGCTCTGAGTCACCACTAAATTCCAAACACAGCTTCTGTTGCACTGGTGACAGTGACGGCACAGATATAATATCAGTTTGTAAAGTGTGCATTCAAAAAATGCCATAATGTCTTTTCATAGGTAATTGCATCACAGGAAGGAAACACTGCAAGTGAAAAATTAGAAACATTGCAATGAAACTGTAGGTGGATTTGCACATTCCTCGGCAGATGTAACACAAAATCTATAGATGTGGCATGATTATTTTAACATTTCTAAGGTCTGTAAATACCAGACAGAAGCATAGTCACTGTAATTGAAAGAAGGTTCTGTTAGACAGTCAGATATTTAAGAGTTCTGTTGTAACCGCTGGACTCTGCCTAGCAGGCTGCTGCTCCCTGAGAGCTCAGTGATAGTTTCCTAGGGCCATGCGATTGATCGCATCCCGGAGCCCATTTCGGACAGCCCCGCGATCTGGCTCCAGCAGCCAGCAGCGTTACAGCGCAGTGGGGGTAAAGAAGGCAGAGAAGGGTCTCTCATGAGGGTTTGAGATGGCTTTAATCACATCTTGACCCCACAATGTTCAGAGGTAGAGGGACAGCGTGGTCTGGGAGCGGGGTGGTTTTGTCAGGGGCCCAGGGGCGCTCCCTGGGCGGGGCTGGGGCACAGGAACAAATAGGGAGAAACTGAGGGAGGGGCCAAGGCCAGGGAGGGAGCAGGTGAACACATAGAATCACGAGGTTAACAGGCTACCACATCTCACCCTTTTCAATTTAAAATGAAAAGGGAAGAGCTTCATTTTTATGCAATTGAAAAATGGTAAAATAATGCAAAATAATTAAACCAAAATGGATGATGCAGCTGGTTGTTGTCTTTGGAGATCGGTACCGGCTGAGTTCTCACAGCAGTGGCTTTCGTGGCTTCTTCTGCTGGGATGGCATCTTTTTGGTTACTGCTTTCTTCACTTCTTGTCAAGGTGGTGTGGCGAACGGGGAAGGGGGATTGTGTGCAGTTGTGTGCAGCTGCCAATCTTCGGGGCCAGCCGGTTCGCGCCGTCTCCGGACCAGGTCCGCTCCGCAGGTCCAGTCCAGGGCTGGGGCTCCCCCCAGGCACAGGCAGAGTTCCTTTGTAAATCACCACAGTTTTCCAGTGGTAACCCACCACACATTTGAATGTAGGCATTATAATTCACAACCACTTGTCTGGAGGTTCACCTGGGGAATAGCCACGGCTAGGAGGAGTTCACACGTCTAAAAGAAAGATCATGTATATTCCAACAGGAAGAATGAAGGGATATAGATTACCTCTGCAAGACATCTTTGATGACTACATGTGACTGAAAGGGTCATGGCATGACTCCCTGGACACTGAACTGATCAAGTAATGTGACCCACTTTTGTAGATAAACAGAGACATTTGGGGGAAGGGGGAAACAAGAAGCAGAATTTTTTTCAAGAATTATTTTTCTAACCTTGCAAATTTCATTTTAAAATATAATAATAAATATCTGTCTTTAAAAGGACAGAAGGGGCAAGAGATAGGGGAAAAAAAGAAAATTGAAAAATGTTTTTTTCACCTAATCATTCACTGGAATATTTTAAGGTTCCTCACCAGCTGATTGGTTAAAATAAGTTTAATACAGGCACAACTTAGAGTCACAATTTTTTTACATATAATACATTCCCCAAGAGTCACTCCATTCATTCCCAGAAGGAGATTTACCTAAAAGAAAACAAAGAATTCTTAGAATTCATGTCAGAGGAATATATAGATATTCCTCCAAATGATCTTCTTTCACTTTTTTTGCCATAAGAAATGTTGCATTTTTGATCTTTAAGACTTAGAAGTTGCCAGCAATTACAACTCTCCTTGTGTTGTCTGAAAGAGGTGAAACAAAGGGCAGGGATTAACACCTTATAGACTTAATTAAAATGTTTCCAGAACCATGCTCAGAGAGATAACTTCCTCTCAGAAAAAAATAAAATTAATCTTTAATGCTATGACATTTCCATCTTTTTTGAATACACTGTTCAAACCATTAATATTTCCACTGAAACCTTTCCATGAAATAACCATAGTTCACTGCAGTTACACTTGTATATTCTGTGAATACAATACCAATAATAAGGCTCATATAGTTTTATCTTCATAGTTCCATGAAAGATAATAATGATGTCTAATGGTTTCATCACCTTTTCACCAACTAATTATTTCATTTGTACAGCTGGAAAGCACACATAGGAACCAGGCTCACTCACAAAGGAAATGAAAAAGGAAAAGTGGACAGAAAGAAGTAGAAGGAAAATAATTGTTGAAATGCTACGTATTGCTAACATAAACTGTGAGAGTTGTGTATCCCTGTGGAGCAGAAAAACAGACAATTCAGAGAAGCTCCTCAGAAAGGTGGGATGTGGTGTCACAGGTACGGCATAGGCCAAGCTGCTTGCCCCATTAAGGACATAAAATTAGAGAGGATGTGGTGATTTGGCATGAAAAATAGGTGGAGCTGCAAACATGAACCTTCCAGGTATAGGTGACATGTGCCAGCAGCCTGTACTTGTGCTTGGGATTGCCCCAACCCAGATGCAGCACCTTGCACTTGGCCTTGTTGAACTTCATAATGTTTGTACAGGGCCACCTCTGAGGCTGTCCAGGTCCCTCTGGATGGCATCCCTTCCCTCCAGTGTGTGACTGCACCCCACAGCTTGGTGTCATTGGCAGACTTGCTCAGTGTGCCCTCGATCCCACTGTCTGTGTTGCTTACAAGGATGTCAGACAGTGCCGGCCCCAACCCCGAGCCCTGCGGAGCAGCACCACATCAGACACTTGCCTGCCAGAGCACCCATCCCTACTGAGACATTCCTCTCCCACAGATAGCCTTCTCCACAAGTTCTTGGTAGGGCTGCTCCCTTCTCTGACTCGAGTAAGGCTGTTTCCAGTCTCCATTTATAACTTGACAAAATTTATTTCACTGCCTTCTGCAAGTGCATGTGTGAAGGGAAAAGGTGTATGTACAACCCAGAGTCTCGTTTTCAGGCTCGTCTCTTGATGACTGTTTTCACTTCCCACAGCTGGGAGCTATGGTGAAACTGGAAATACTGAGGGAAAAACCGTGGTTTTGTACTCTGGATCTGCATACCCCAGCCTGGTGCTCTGTGCCTGCCAGGCCTGTACCATTCTCCTGCATTGTGATGAGGTCCTGAGGCAGAGCAACCACACCTCTCCTTCAAATTGGGATTTAACTCCTTTAGCAATGGTCAGGTTTCACTCATGCCCTTTACAGTGCCGCACTGTCTCAGTTTCACTGCATATAAAATGGAAAAAACCCATTTTTCAGCTCACATAGTTGGATTCCTTACTGTTGATGAGGTCTCAAGTAATGTATGCACTCTGTAAATAGTCTGTAAAGCTGCCTAGAAAGATACTCAGATAGGATAGAGGATTGGCATAATCAAGAGAGACACCTGGACTCTCAGTCTGAAAGATATCTGTCCAAAAGAAAAAGTGCACATTAAAGCATTAATTGTGCACCTTAGAAATATTATCTTCTGCATTGCACTAGACCTATTTGCACTGCTGCAAGATGCTGTTTCTTTCAGATAAAAGCAGTATAATAAATGTCAGGATCAGTGGTGCTGGGCTGATTGGGGGAGATACTGTTCTGTAATCTATAGAAATCCACATTTTCTCTCCATCCAGATTTCTAAAACTATCTTGCTTCAGAGAATCTCTATTATATTTTAGAATGAGAGTCCCAGAGGTCACCATTCAGTCAATACAAAATTCCATCAAATCACTTGGGGTAAAACCTTTTGTTGACTTTCCTGACATGTCATTTTATTTAGCAATCTACTTTTTGGATAGAAACAGATTAATAAAGCTTTGCTTAAGCATGTTTTCTAGAAGTGCTGGGGTTTTTTGAAGGGATGGTATCTCTTCTTTTTTTAAAAATCAGCTTTTATACTGTACAGCTCTTTGCAGCTGCAGTAGAGCCTGAAACCAGTAAATAAACCAGACCTCCGTAACCTGTTGTGGTTCCAATGAACACAGAGAGAAGTAATATTTCGCACAAATGAAAAATTTGGTCAATAGGTTTAAGATGTGCATATTTTACACAATTGCATTGTGCATTTGAATTGTGTGATTGAAGCAATAAGAAGCCATGGGAACTTGTGAGGAGAATGTCATCTGCCTCCCTGCCACCTAACCATGGTTCCTGGGTTTACCACAAGCTTTAGTATAAGGGAGATAAGGCTTCCTTGGGCACTTCTGCTGATACTTGGCAAAACCCTGGGCGGCCCTGCATCACCCTGGACCCCCAGCTCCCCTTCCCTTAGGAGCAGCCCGCCTTTACTGCTCCAAGACAGCCAGAGTCAGGCAAGAGAAAACTTTCACCTCCAGGAATCAGTTTATCACACCTATTTGCTGGATGCTACTCCACCATTTTCTTCAGTTTCCCCTAGACCTTCATTTGAAATCCATTAATCCAGAGGTCTCAAAGGCATTAACTCCTTGCAGTCTTTCTCCTTTAGAGCTCCAGAGATTTTCCTTCAAATATAGTTGAGGCAAGTACAGGTGAATTCTCTCTCTGAACCTTGCAATCCCAGACATAAGATTGAGCCAATTGAAATATAAATTTAAAAAGAGAGAAAATAGATCAAACTAAACCAAAATGATGGTCTGCCACACCCTGAGAGGTGTCGGTCCTAGGTGCTTTTGCCTCAGGTTCACCTGCAGCTCTGTAGCAAACACGTTTTAGTTTCTACAGCTTTCTGCAAAACAGAGCCATGTCTGCTTGTTTATTCCCCAGGAGTCCTCTGGGGGTTTTAAAGGACTTTGTAACCACTAATAAAGCAAGTGATGATAAGCAGCCATAACCCACTTGAAGTGTACTGGATTTTAACATCCAGGCTCTAAAGTATCAAATTAGCAAGTAAATTTTTAAAACAAAAATAATATTTTCAAATAGAATAGCCTTACTCGAGAATTTTTGTCCTCAAGGTCCAAAAATTCTTTTGGGCTTTTGTATCTTTTAAAACACCTCCGATCCTATATTCTTGTGCAGACATGTCTTGATTTATTCCTTTTCCTGTGCATGCATACCTAGAAATATTTTAAAGTAAGTGATAGAATGGGAGAAACTGACCACAGCATTGTTGTGACCATGTACAAATCTGTAAAATGACAGAGTCAAAAGAAAGTTTATGTTTTATGTATTTTTCACTTGTATTAGACAGAAGTTACTGACATCATTTGTGGGTAAAATAACTTCCAAAGAAACGATCAATTTTCTATATACACTGGTAATTACCTTAGATAATTTTATCAATTTCAGTTCACTCGTTGGTCCCCCTCCAATGTTGCTCCTTGCAGAACTATGGTGTTTGCAGGAAAACCTGTGATGGGACAATGCAGGGTTTTGTTCTAGTATTTGCTAAGGAAATACACAAAAAGGGTGTTTTTAACGGCCACGTTGTGGAATAATAAGCTAACACAAGAGGGAATGGAAAGACTTCTGATGCACTTAATTGTTTTTTGGATTATATTAGACAATGGCACTGTATGAGGGACACGAGAAAATTATTAACTGCAGCCACAAAGGCAAGGGAATCAGAGAAAACTGCAGAATTTTGCACTCCAGTCTGAACAGTCTCTAGGTACTCTGAACTCACCTCAATATGTAAATGCCACTGAATACTTCCAATTTCGCTGCTAAGCACCAGAGACTGGCTCGAGCAGTGAGGGGCCAGTTCCTCAGCTCAGCAGGATGCCCACCCTCCATCTGCTGCCTCAGAGCTTGGGGAAATGAGAGCGGGGACACAGGTTCTACCTGAGCAGCACTGCTGAGCATACATCAGCCTGTCAAAGCCCCCTCACCTTGGCCCTAAAGGGAATGACATTTTGGGAAGAAAGTACAAGTTGTGTGGGAGATCGGCCACCCCAAACAGCACCTGCATCTTGCATTTCTTCAGGGAAAGCTTAGTGCCACGACTGAAGGGTTATTTGCCTTTTTTTTCGGTGCCTGCTTAGTCTCAGAATGACATTTTAAGCCCCAACTGCTGTTTCAGACACTCTCCAGGCAGATTCACCTGACTCAGATCAGAAATATTTACTGATCATGTTATCTCCATACTTAACACAATTAGTGTGAAAGAAGCTCACATCAATTCCTTGTTATTGGCAATGCTGATATGAGATCCCAAATGATGTAGCATCATCTGCCTCAGGTGACCAAGTAGATGTGGAGGGACACACTCTGTCTGGGTTTCCACAAACTCACTCCCCTGGTTACTCAGGAGGTGTTCTCACCACAGGCAGGTGCCCTCAGCCTGTTTAACTGAGGGAGTAAAGACATAATGGTTGAAGACAGATTATCTTCTTATGGGTAGACATGAGCATCCGAGTATGCTTGAGGAGATAAAAATCTAAGGCCATGTAGTTACATACATGTGAATTATATTTCATCATCACCTAGCTAAATGCAAAAAGTATATCTTTAGGATAAAATATGTATTTATGTAGCTAACTAAAAAGAAGGCGCTAGCAGTGAAACCTTGAAAGAATAAAATTTACCCTTAAAATTTATGTCTTAAGAGAATAAAATTTACCCATTATACAATTTGAATATAACACTCTCATCAAGTTTCTTTCTTCAAAGATTCACTGTGCTATTTCTGAGACAGGGTCTCATATTTCAGTAGAGATGATGTTCAATGTCATTCCTAAATAAAAGCATTACCATACGCTGTGGGAAACCCTTCTTATGAAAGCTTTGCAACACTGTCCCCATTCAAGGAACTGATTACATTGAAATCTTGGTCTTCAGCTTATATGTTTCCAGTCTTTGGGCTGGACCACTGCCCTTTTCATTTTGGAACAGCTTTTCCTTGCTGTCTGATGAAGTGTGACAGCTTCCAAAGTTGTATCTTATATGTGCTTTAAAACTACTAAATTAGGGTTAGCCAAAACTGGTAGAAGTTTCTGACTTCAGAAGTTGGAGACATTTGGAGAGTATTTGCAAGCTGGACGTGGTGGCAGCTAGTGTAGTTAAAATCTTAATGCAGAATGTTTAAAAAAAGAATATTTTCAACTTCGTGAGGTAGTGAGTAAAAAATTATTTTAATAATATAATAAATTGTATAATCTTTGCATGAAACTTGTGTGAATGTTAAACCATATAAGACAAAACTTATAATGGCTCATTATGTAATATTTATTGGCGTGAGTCAGCTAACTAATCCCAAGTTGTTTTATCTTTGTTGAACTAACTTCAGTCTTTCTTTGAAAAAATCCATTACAGTGGTATCTCACTTCTTAAGTAAATCTTACTGATCTCCTTATGCTGAGCATAAGGAGATCAGTAATGTTTGCCAGGCTCTAGGATTTATTGAACTTTAAAGAAAGTTAATTTGTCTTCGTTTTGTCTGCCTGGAGAAAAACTGCATTCTTAATGCAGCTCAGCAATGGTCATAAAGAGGAATATACAGGACAATGGACATTTGTTTTGATTCTAGTAATGCACTGGTAAATGATAAGTTAATTCAACCCTTGATATGCTTACTTTTCAAAAAATTAAAAATGTAGTTAATACAAGAGAAGCAATTTTGTGCTTTATTTGTCCATTATGTTATAACTTCATAAAGGGAAAGCTTGTGTGTTTAGCCCCTGTAGTCACTCTTTTGTCTATGAAGTGAAAATAACCAAAATATTATGGGACAGGCAAAATGTTGAGTTGGTAGTTCAGTTCTTCTCTTATATTTCTGACATTAGCCACATTTGAGAGTATAACAATTACTGAAAGACTGCTGCCTTCTGAAACTGGAGTCAAATGTATTCACATTAAATATTAATTTCAGTATTTCCTTACGCACTCATTTGAGAATGAACACATACTGAAGATACAAAACCCCTACTGTTTGGGAAGGTAATGCCATTTCCCTTCTGGGCAAAGTGGATGCCATATTTATAAATAAACATTGAGAAACCAAGATGCCTGTCCATCTGGGGAAAAGAAAAGCCAATAAATATTTAAAGGAAATTTCTGTTTTTAGATTCTACACGTGTTTTATCCAGGGAGTGTGCTTGAAAGAAAAGATAGTCCTGCATGCAGGGAGAATGTGAATGAGTGGTAGAAGAAGCACCTAAGAAGTTCCCAGCCCCAAAGCCCTCCAGACCAACTCCATCACATATTCATAAGGTCAGGGATGTCAGAGCATGGGAAAGGTTTTCTGGTGATGCAGAGCTGCTCAGAATGGTACAAACAAGGAGAGATAAGTGTCACTAGGAAGGACCTTAGGAAAATGATTGCTAAGGCCGTAAGATACCAGATGAAGTGTGATAGAGATGAATGTAAAAAGATACACAAGATGGCAAATGATTCACACATAAAATGCTGCTTCTGAACAGACCAGAACCCCTCAGGACTAAGGCCTTGGAAAATAGCACCTGTTTCTTTATCAGCTCAGTGTTTGGTAGAAGCCAAAAAAACAAAGGAAATGAATGTATGAGGTGAACATCTATCTCAAGGGGAAAACAGGGAATTCCATAAGAGAGATCCCTGTTACTGAACAGACAAACCAGGGCAGGCAGAGGAAATCTGTTGGTCTGAAATTGGTGGATATAGGCTAAGTCAGCAGGAAGAAATACCACACAGATTTCTCCTGCTTTTACAATTCCATGGGTATGTACTTATGGACACTTTCAGGCTAGGGGGACATTTGCTCCAAACCAGTAGGACTTGTTCATGATTTTATGGGAACAGGAGGGCTGCCTTAAATTCCAGCTCATTCACAGAGACGAAGTTCTTTGCCTGCTCACTTAACCTTGAATAAATTTTCCAAGACATCTGAGTGAATGTAAATTTTGTGACCTTTCATAAGGAGACTTATGCACCTATGAAAATTATTCCCACTGGTTTTCAGTGAACTTTGCAGAAGGCAGGAACATTGTGAGCTTTTAAAAACAGGAGTCATTGTCCTTTTATTCAGCTTGAGAGGCAGCCAACACACCTGTGGATGCCAGAAAGCAATTACAACAGTAATTATTTGCATTTTAGCACCAAAATTATTAGCCTTAGTGTGGAAATTCAATCTAGTTGAAAGTTGGCTTCTGTTCACGCCAAGGCTGAATTGTTCTGTCTTTCCTTGAGCCCTAGCCCTACCCAACCACCAGTGTGGTTTGGAAAGGTTACTCAGCAGGGTACAGAGCAGTTTTATTCAAATGCATGTAATGAGAGGGTGTGAGAGAAACGGTTGAGTCAGACACAGCTTGCCATTTGTCACTGCCTATGTAGGATTAAGCAAGTGACCTTATGATGAAAGCTCAGTATTAGAGGAATATTTATGAAAGCTGCTTGGTACTACAAGAACAAAATGAGCATTTAACTGTTGTGGTATAAAGATCTACCTGTCCCTCTTTGCTCAACTGTGCACTCACACATGATTAGTCCCATTTCAGATGTCAACCCCTGCCTAAATTGTACTGTGGGTGTACCTACATGGATGGACTTCAGAGCCATGTTGCAGCTTCTTCCCAGCCCTGCTTCTGGCCTAGTGTCCTTCTGCTTCTGGCTGGAGCGCTTGGATAGATCCTGGTCCTGGTCCCTTGCTTGCCAAGTCAAGGGCTATCAGACCCCCATTATCTGCTCCTGTGGGACTGGGACTATAGGTGAGGGCAGAGTTGGCACTGACTCATGCCTGGCTCCTGGCTTGGCTGTCTCCCTGGGGCAGCTGGCCCTTGTTGTCCCCAAGGCGAGACCACTCTGTGAGTACAGTAAGTGGTAATGGGTAATGCAGGCATTCTCACAAGTCTACTTGAGTGTTGTTTGGGTGGATGTTGGAGTTGAATGAGTCTTTGATAGGATAATTATTATTGTCATGGCCTTCTGTGATAGTTCCCATGCTAGAATGGTCCTAAATGAAAAAAGAACTGTATCCAGTAATTCCCTTTTACATTCAAAGTGGTTGCTATATAACACATCAGCAAGAGAGATGTTCTTCTACCTCAAAAACTGAAGAGTGTGATGAATTTCATGTTCTTTTCTAGTAGCTTACAATAGCCACCTTCAGTGCTGAAAGTGCTCATTATTCTCATAGTTTTACCTTTTACTTCCAACTTTAAGGCAGTAGATTTCTGCATAATCTGCAAAAAGGTAGGTAGGGTTACTGCAACTTAAAGCTTCTTATATTTACATATGATTGATCTGACTGTGCATAATTTGATGTAATTTCTCATTCTTTCTCACAATTGACACAGCTTCCATTTATTAAAATCTGTAAATACAGAATGGGAAACACAGATTATCTCAATTTTATTTCTCCTCTGGTGTCACTTTGATGTTTCCAGTCCTCTCAGGTTCTCAGTTTCCCACTTGCTGGAGAGGATGAAAGTTTAGTAAGAAAGTTTCACAGATATGTAGGCTTGGCAGAAAGATCTCTGAATGTAGAAACTGAGGATGAGATAGTGTAGTGGTTTGGTCCAAAATACTCATTACTGTTTACCTTCTGTGAGATAAGAATTAGGAGAAACACAAAGCAGGCACCAAACTTGAAAGAATATAAAGTTTATTAACAGACCTAAAAGAGGAAAAAAAAAATCATACCACACCTTCAGAACACTTCTCCTCCCCCCCAGCCCTTCTCCCAGTGACAATGTAAAAAGACAACCCTTGAGATGTTCAGTCTGTTTATCACTTCCATAATAACCTTGTTCAGTCCATGTAGGAAGAGGAGTCTCTCTTGTCCATGCTATGAAAACATTATCACAATGAGCCAGCTGCCCAGGTTGGTTCTCTGCTCGCATGTGAGTCCCTTCCCCAACTTGCAGCTTTTCCCACAACTGCTTTCGAGGGTCCACTCTTGAAGTTTTTTGGGGTACAATTTTAAGGTTGAGCCATTCAGAAATAAAAGTTCTCTTTACCCATCTCTGAGAACATTTAATCTCTAAAAACAGAGGCCCTTCTCCTTCCCTGGGAGCAACGGGTCCTCCTCATCTTCATCTTTAGGACTATCTCTGGGAGCATGTCTAGGAACTGAGGTTTTCTCCTTTCCCATTTGGAACAAAAGTCCTCATCATTTCCATCTCTCCCTGTTCAAATTTCTCATGAAATTACAGCTGCGTCAGCATCTGCCTATCTCAGCACAGGTGCTTTTGCTCACAAGTTGAACACTCCACCCCCCATGCCTTCATGAAATTACAACAGATACTCTGATATATCATAGCTTTACAACAGAATTTCAGCTTTAAGCATCTCCTCTTTCCTCTCTCTCAGGTTTTCAGCTCTTCACAGCACTAAAAGGGTTAATCTCACCTAGGCCTTGCAGCTGGAATTTTGCTTATCGCTGTTGGTCACATGACCTCTTCGGGACAGCGGTGCAGCTTCAGCTGAATCTTGGCCGCACTGGAGAGGGGGAGCCGGCCGTCTGCTCACAGCAGGGCCGGGGGGGGAGGGGGTTCCGTGGGTGGAACAGGGTCCATCGGCTCCAGGATGCCCATGGTCTGGCCCGGCCTGGCCTGAGCAGGGCCTGGGCCGGGCCCGCTGGCCCCCGCACGGGACCCGCAGCCACCTGTCCCAGCGCCGGAAACGAGGCAGAGACTCTGCCCCGGAGTTTCCGATTCTTAAGTGTGCATCACAGAGGCGGTCACAACTTTAAGTGGCTTAAAGAATTGACCATATTCAAACTGGCCAGCTGATAGGTTCTGTCAGGTCACAGAGGACGCTGTAAGCACCCCTTTGCAAGAACATCACTTCTGGGACTATGCTTTGCTAACCCATGACAGATAGAAATGAAAGCAAGTTTTGATGTAGAGTAAAAGATGTTTTGCTGAAACACTGAGCACTGAATAACTGAGAAGGCAAAGGCTGGAGATGAGTTGGAAGGAGATTTTTATGAATAGGACAAAGGTATGTGACTACAAACAAAGACATGTTTTTCACCAAGTAAATAAGTCTCAAGAAGAGCATAAGTGAATAGAAAACGTTTTTACCAAATAGAGAGCTATTGCAGGCAAACAAGAAATGTCAATGTAGCAAGAAGAAAAGAAGTCTGAGCATTTTCCATTGTAAGCTTAAATTGTAACTTACTTACTCTTGTGATTGGATAATAATGACTATAATATGGTGATGGTAGTAGCTATGATAGGCTATAGGCAAATGTAAAGGTATTGTGTATGGTGCTTATTGGTTGTTATGTGTTAAGATACTCTGCAAAGAAAAGTATATAATGCTTTGTAACTTGAACAGAAAGTGGCTTCAGGTATGCCTACAAGCTGTAGCTGACAGCTGTAGGGCTGGCTCTGGATACCCACTCCCTGAAATGCTGTAACTTCGCCTATGCAATAAACAGCTTTCCAGAGAGCTGCCTGAAGTCCAGACATCCTTTGTGAAACTTTCTCCTATACCCACCATCTTCTTAAATTTACTGTGCTTCAGTATTCATCTTTCTATGTAAGAATCTGTTCCGGTTTGGCCAAATTTAGAAATATATCCTGAGAGAAAGCAGGTTACAACCATCCCTCCCCCACCAGGTTCAGGAAAAAATAAATTTTCCTTGAAGAAAAGTGAAAGAGATAAAAACTATTTATTTAACAAACACATGGGAAAAGAATAATAATGCTAAATAATAAAACCTCCTGCTCTGCTGAGAGAAACCTGGGGGAAAATTTAGAGTCCTTCTGCAGATCTCCCTCTCCCTCCTTGGAGCTGGGACGGGGTGGTGGGCCCACCTCCAGGGCCAAGGCCTCGGTGGAAAGTCCTCCCAATGTATTCTGATGTTGAAACAGTCCAGCAGAGAGAAAAGGAAAAGAAATGAACTCCCAGGAAAACAAAAGTTCAACTCTCCAGAGGAAAAGGAGCTGAGGGAAAAAAAAACTGCCAAAAGCTGGCTGGAAAGAAAAGCAAGCTGGATACTTCCCTCCCCTCTCGCTCTCCTGCCGCAGTTGGAAAAAAGTCTCTATCTCTGTGTGACCTTGAACAAGCTGCAAACTGCTTTGAAAAAGTTTTGCTCAGTTTTTCCTCCCCCCTCTCAGGCTCAGTTTAAAAGCATAGAAAGGCATATATACTAATTTCTGGGCATAGTGCAGCAATAGGGAATACAACATCAAGTCACCCCAAGACATGGGGACTATTTAGAGTTAAAGGAATTTAGGAGGTCAAAGATGTCTGAGAAATCCTGCAGGGAATCTACAGTTTCCAGTATCTTCCATGAAGGATTTCAAAGCAATTTTCCATTGGAAATGGTGCTTCTATTTCCTTCAGTCTATATTCTTCCATTCACCAAATATTAAAGCTGGTTTAAAAGTTCTTTTCTTCTGAGTTCTTCAAGTGAAGATGACAAAGGAACTCAACCAGAGAGTTTGATGCCTTTATTCTGCTGTGTTGCTTGGTCTAATAAGATGTTAAAAGTAGACATTACCTGTACCTACAGGCATCACTACCCTGGAACCTTTGGCCATTACAATGATAATCCTATTGTCACTCAGCATTAACTGAGATGTTCTGTTTGAACTTTCAAGCTGCCACATCTGACAGCCAAAAACACACAGGGCATTTGTGAAAAGTTACATGTAAGTTGTAAAGGGAATCTATAAGAAACCGCAAATTATTCTATTCCGAACAGCTAGGGCACAATATTTTAGAGCACCACTACCACCACCACTATCTACCATGAAAAAATAAACTCTCAGAAAGTACTAAATGAGTAAGAAATCTGGTCTGATTTTGCATCTGGTGTTGCTTCCAGCAGGGGCCTGGACTAGAGACATCCTAGGGTCCTTTCCAACCTGAATGATCCTATGATGAAAGTGAATCTCTCCTAAATCTGAAAGAAAGCCTTGTGCAAGGCAGATCCTTAATGGAGCTTTACTTTTGGAGGCAACAATTTCATCTGAAAATCCAAATCTTGTGTGAAACATTTTTTCACTGTTGTACTCAGGTCATTCATTTACTTATTTTCACATTCTTGAAGCAATCCAGATGGCAATTGTACAGAACGCAAAGGAAAAGCAGAAAGAAAAGAGAAAGAAAGGAATATTAAAAGAAGCTAAATAATATTTTTATCACTCGATAACACCTAAAGGCTCCTTACTGCCCAAATGACCCCGTATTTTTGACATCTGGGGAATTCTTTAGTATCTTTATGCTTTTAACTAAGAGACAAAGATGCTATGAGTCAGGCAAATGCACTTGTATTGCTTCAGAGGTGAACCTCATGTGTTCTTAGAAAGAAAAGGCCAATGGGCTTTTTGAACTGTGGATCACTGACTGCTTTCACCTTTCTGTGACTGAGCCTTGTCTGAATCCTTCAAGTCAGTCTCTACTGGAATCTTCCCTAGAAAGTGGTTATCCTAGGCTACCTATTTCAAGGTTTTTTGTCTCTTCCTTTGGATATAAAGGGAAGAACTGGAGAGGGAGAGAGTAACTTAGAAAGTGGCCTAAGTGTCAAATTTCAAATTGCTGCTATATCACATGCTATCTCTGAGAAGAGGATGTAATAAGCTAGAAAATATGAGTTTGGCAAGATCCATGTATAATGAATGTTTTATACAGTGAACACTGCTTTCAATGCATAATTTAGATAGTTTGAAAGAAGTCTTGCATCTGTTGTGATATCTCCACCTCCAGAAAAACCCAGAATACTTCATTCATAGCACCCAATGGGCTCCTGCCTGGGCTCATTAAGGCTTTAAAAAAGAAGATGAGAAAACTCCAGTGCAAAGAACAAAGGAGAAATGAAGAAATCTGATTCAGAGGCTTGCAGGCACAGACAAGTGTAGAAGATGACAAGTTGAAAGCAACTCTCCTGTCTCACTTCATAACACTGATTTCCACTGGAGGAACTCCAGAAGAGAGCTTAGCAAGGCAGGTAGCTCCAGCTAAACAAAAGCACAGCCAGGTAACTTTAAAACTCACCAGGGAATCAAGCCCAAAAAGAGTGAAGCCTTTTTGTTGTTCCCAACCATGGGAAATACTAAAAACAAAACAAAACAAAACAAACAAAAAAACCAACCAAAACCAAAAACCCACCCCAAACTATATTATTTTTCTTTAGTGATTTTGTTTAGTAATTGGGAATGTAAACCTTTCTGCTAACACAATACGGTTTCTTTTATCTGTTTAAGACAGTTGATTCTTCTTAGGGGAATTTGATAATTTGACAGACCAGCCTGTTATGTGTTTGGCAGAAACATCCTCTGATTATCTGTGATTCTCCTCAAAATTCAGGAGAAGAGTGTATTTTTCATCAATGAGCAAGGATTGCTTAGAGGCTGGTAACATTGCTAGCCTACCAGCACAGAGAGAAATACATTGGTGGGTTAATATATCTAAAACGTGGCAATGATTCAACTGACAGGGTAATCCCATATTGTGCAAGATGAACCTGCTGTGCAGGATGAAAACAGGAATTCCTTTTCTTTAGAGAAGAGAAAGGAACCATACATACAGATGGCACAAGGATGAACAGTTGCAGCAGCCCTGGGAAAGTGATGTTACGTCTTGAAAAAATGTATAGAATACCAGTTTGCAGATTTTCAAGTTTTATTACATTTTTAAGCAGGAGAATAAATATTGAAACACTTTTTTTTTTTTTTAAGCCACAGAAAGCTACTATTTTCCTTCCTCCTCTCCCCTAACTCTATAAAAACCCTATTCATGAAGTCTCCTAATATCTCTGTGAGGTCTCAAGTCCAGAATGATGAAAAATACTTCAAAGATGCAATGGGGCCACTGCTGCCTCCCAAGTAGTAGCAAAGAAGTGCTGCAAATTCCTGGCAATTCTGTCAGTTAATCAAAGACAGAGGTCATTTTGGAGTGGGGTGTAAAACCTTGAGAAGAATTTGGCTGAAATGTGCCCAACTCAGACAACCATTTGTTGTGTTCTCAGATCATCAATGTATGGATTCTTGAGTACTTTGCTTCTCTTTCCTTGCCATTCAAATCTCATCCTCATCAGTTCCCAGACAAGGTATGGCATTAACAATGTTAACCACAAAATACTTAGGTCTGATCCTGGAACTCAAGAAAAATGGAGGAAGTAACAGCAGTGTCTTCAAGCAATAGTGACATGGAGACAATAATTTTAAAAGCCTTAATCTCAGATGAGGCAATCAGGCAATACCAGCTCTCCTGCAGATCTTTTCTCTATTCTTAAGGGAAAAAAAAATTCAGCAGCCATTTACTCTGGATGTTGTGATACTGTACTGGCCAAGCTCAGTTCCGGCAGCCCACATTTCAGAAACCTGAGAGTAGAAACACTGACTCATGAATCCTGTAGCTAAACTGGTGTTATATGAATATGACTGCATGGGGATGCAAGCTGAGCTCTGTGTTTTTACCAAGGCATAAGAATGTTTTGTACACTTGTTTGATATTTTCATATATTTAGTATGTTTCTTTGGACTGATTCCATGGCATTTTTTTTCTAAAATATCTGTCTATAACAGTAGAAGAAAGGATTCATAGTTTATACAACCCTGACTGGAGCACCATCTTTAAACTTCAAAAGTAAATGTATCTGACTGTAAGCTGGAAGAATTAAACAATGTTAGTTTTATCCTTCTGAAATAAAACTCATCTTTAAGTATGTCTTATCCTTACTTTGACTTCTTTCCCAAGCATGAACCTTGGACAGTAGAAACTTGAGTGCTCTCTCATAGTGCTTCCACAAATTCTGGAGAAATTGAAAATTTTTTTCTTTTTTTGAGACAAAAGAATTAGACTTTAACTTCCATTGTTTATGATGTTTCCTAGAATCCCCTCTGGAGAGTTTAGCCCACTTCCATTTGGCAAAACATGAGTCAAATCTATCGCTGGATATTACCGCAGGCCTGGTTCCTACGGTATATCACCGTGTCCCGCAGCTATAGGGAGGAGGAGGAGAAGAAGATCCAGCAGGCAGGAATTGTGCAGCAAGATTGATTTATTTAATTATTTTACAAACTCTTTTATAGACTTTTTTCTTCATAGTCTAATTGGACAAAGGACCAGCCACCCCTTGGGGGTGATTGGCCAAAATCCTAAAACATCCATTATCAAAATATTTTCTACTATACCATAAACAAGACTTTCCAAGGTTGCAGGTGGCTTGGTTGTTTACATTCCCTGCTACCTCTTCTGTGAGAGAGAAAAGTCTCTCACGGACTTAGAAAAATAACAAGAATATCCTCACTAACAGCATTTTTGTACCTACAGCTGGAGATGTAACAGTGAAGGATGCTGGAGGCAGGGCTCATCTGCACAACACCCCATAAAGAGCTCCAGGCTGACCCCTCCCCTGTGCTGGGACAAAGGGCTGCCTGTGGGTCAGTCATCCCCTGCCAGGTCTGAGTGTCACCACAACAGTGATCTGCACCCCCAGGGATGCAAGGGAGGGGAGGAGTCCCAGTGTAATACAAGTACATACATACCCAGCTTCATTGGGACACTGAGATGCCCCTTTACAGCACCTCATAGCTCCCCTTTACAGAAAACTGAGCTTGAGCTCCAAAAGCTTCCAAAACTGCAAAACACATTTTAAAATTTGGAGGGGGAAAAAAAAAATGAAGAAAAATGCTTAAGTCAAAATAACAAATGAATCATTAAAAAGTACTGTGTCTGAATGCTTGTGAGCTTGTGCACATTTTGTGAAAGGTGTTACTTTATAGTGCTTGTCCCTCACACTTCTGATGCTCAGACAGTAATATTCCACTGCATCAATGAAAGCATGGTGCCCCAAAAGGCAGCACAGTCATAGCTGCTTCCATACCACAGGTAGAAGCCAAGGCCAGGATATTCCCATCTAGCTTTGCACACTTGTGTCTGGCCCCAAAATTAGAGTTGTCACTAAAGGTGACTGGAGGGACTGAGTCCTGCTTGCTGGCAATATTTATTTTAGATTTTTTGTTACCAGTCTGCATAGTGTCTGCTGCTGGAACATGTGACTGGGAGAGGGGCAAGAGGTGAGTGCCTGGTGCTGAGGTTGGTCATGGCCATGGAGCCCCTCAGCTGTCATACTCCACCGCAGAGAGACAATGCAGCACTGTAAATATTTCACTGAGCTTGTTCACATCCCAGAATGTTTGAAGATATTTCCAAGATGGTTAAATATGTGTGGTTTACTGTCATTTATTTCTTCTGTGGAGTTAATTATTAGTCCAGAACCAGCAGCAGCAATTCAAACACCACCAAAAGGGTTTTCCCATCCACAGTATGACCTCTTGTATTGACATCTTTCCTTGTAATCTTTCCTATAACCAAAGAGATGGTATTGCACATGAGCTTAATAATGCTCAGAAAAATGATAAACACTGTTTCTTAGAGCATTTTCTCTGTTCATTCCCATTCCTAATAAAAATACATGTACAGAAAGCTACAGGTTTGACTACAATACTAGTAGGTGCTTCCTCTACAGAATGAGAGTTTTAAAAACAGAATCTAAGAGATTAAAATGAGCTTTTGAAAAAGATTTTGGAAATACTGAACATTAAAGAGGGAAGTTTTCAGCTAAAATGCTGGTTCACTGTAGGATCTTTCTCAGATTTACTCTTTTTTTTCTTCAGACATCCCAGGATGAGCTGGAGCTGACTTCTCTTTAAAAAAAAAAAAAATTCTGTGAAGCTATGTGTTTTGTGCCAGCGAGATTATTGCAGAGGAGAAATATTTTTAAGTGAACACTTTAAAGTTGAATTTCACAACAGTGACATACCTGTAGGCATTTCTGCTGCATGAGTAATAGAGAAAAAGACTAACAGGTTGTTATAGCAACCAGCATTAAGCAATGACTTCATGAGAGGAGTTCAGTGACATCAAAAAAGCACGTTGAGAACAGCTGCTTTGCTGTGAGGCTCTGCTGTGGTTTAACCCCAGCCTGGAACTGAGTACCATACAGACACACAGTCCCCCAACCCTGGTGGGGAGGAGAATAAAAAAAAAAAGTAAACCTCATGGATTGACATAAGAATAGCTCGATAATTGAAAAAAAATAAAATTTACTACTAGTAGTAGTACTAATAATAATCGTAATGAAAGGGAGAGGCAAAGGAATAAAAACCCCAAGAGACAAGCAGTACATGCTGCAATTGCTCACTACCCACTGAGTGATGTCCAGCCCATCCCTGAACAGCGATTCCCCCCAACCCCGACCACCTTCCCCCGTTTATCCCCTGAACAGGATGATCTGTGGTATGGAATATCCCTTTGGCAAGTTTGGTCAGCAGTGTCCCAGCCACATTTCCTCATGGCTTCCTGTGCACCTCCTCACTGGCAGCACTCAACGACTAAAACATCAGTGTGCTATCAACATTAGCCTCATGCTAAATCCCAAACACAGTACCAGGAAGAAAATTAACTCTGTCCCAGCCAAAACCAGCATTGACTCATTTTACAGGACAGAATTTCTTTTCTCCCAATCCCCTGAAGCTTGAAGGAGCTGTGAGTGCAGGGGAACCTGAGCTCGTGTCTCATGCTCAGTGCAGGGATGAGCACAAGCAGCGGAAGGAGCAAGACATGAGCCCCATGGGTCTGGGGGATGCTCTCTCATCCATCTAATATCTCACTGAGCTCTTCTAAGAAGGATTTTTTTCCCCAAAACTTTGCTTCTTGTCACTCCTCCAAATTTTCCCTTCAGACCAGCTCCTTGACCCAAAGTTTCTGCGTCCTTCAAGCTTCTGTGCAGAGGGTTTCTGCCTTCTTGGCATATAGTCACATGAAACCTTGAAACACCCATATTACTGTAGCAAATATTACTGTATTCCACAGCTGTAGGAAGGAGAGAAGATCCAGCAGGCAGGAATTGTGCAGCAAGATTGATTTATTTAATTATTTTACAAACTCTTTTATAGACTTTTTTCTTCATAGTCTAATTGGACAAAGGATCAGCCACCCCCTGGGTGGATTGGCTAAAATCCTAAACATCCATTGTCAAAATATTTTTCTACTGTACCATAAACATAGTTCTACAAGGTTGCAGGTGTTCATAGTTTATAGAACTTCTGCTAATCTCTTTGTGAGAGAGAAAAGTATCCCATGGGCTTAGAAAGCAGCAAGAAAATTCTTGCTAGCAGAAATATTGTGTCCACACACACAAGGAAAAAGGAGGCCTAAAAAAGGCAGAAAATATGGCTGGGCTTGAGCTGGAGCTGGGACAGCTGGGGTGATGATGGAAGGAGTAGCTGATACTCTGAGTGGTACCCGAGGAGTGACTGATCATTTTCATCCCCATGATGGTTTCTTCAGAAGCAGATTCTATTCCCTTTCAGGTCCCTTCTCTTATTCCTGTTAGCTGAGAGGCTCAAGAGTTATTGGGATGGAGGTTTTTTTAGGTATTTACAGGTTTTTTTCATCCACTTTTCTCTGGTTTGTTTCACCCTACAGGCTTAAATAGACACAGGGTGGTGGCTTCTTGTCCCTGTTACTTCTTGCTAGCAGTGGGTTGGATGAGACCACCTACCTTACATCTTTCCCCCAAAAAGATAGGGAACTAAGGATTCAAGGTTTTGATAGGTGGATATAGTAGGAGATTATCTCCAGTTTTCTTCTTCCCTGGTCTCTTCAGCTCCCTTATCTAACCCACAGTTTTCTATCATCTCAATGGTTTCGATTTCTTTGTGGTTTTAGTAAATCTTTTTGCTCACCTGCCTGCTTACAGGCAAAGAGAAAGTAAACAAGAGCTTGGTGCTTCAGATGGTAGGGAAACACAGGTGTAAGGAATGTAGACCCTAGTGGAAAAAAAAAAAAAAAAAGCTATTTTAGACACTAAAATACTACTTAAGAAAGCCAAAGAAAATTTCTACAATAGCAATTTCCTTCACTGAAGAACCTGATTTATAGAATTGAGGCAACGAGTATAACTTCAGGATGCTTTTCCAGATAGGCTCCTTCCAGGCATTGCTACCTCATTGCATTTCTGGCCCTGAGATGTCACCTGCTGGATCCAGGTGATCAGGCACAGATGCTGATCGAGTGCGTGAGGCAAATTGGACTAAAGAGTGAGATGTTGTGAGATGTCACACAGAGTACAGGGAGACAGAAAAATGGCAGAAGGGGTCAGTGAGGACGGCCAGGTAACCTAGTCTAATGTGTGATGCATTAAACTTGGTGGATCTGTGAATTCATTGCTGAGGACAAGAACTAATTGCACTCCAGAAGCAGACAGCACCAGCCAGTGATTGCTTGGGTTCTGCAACAACTTCTAGGGGCATGCCTCAGGCCTTTCTGCTGGTTTTGTGCTTGGCTGGAAAGATTGAACTCATTGCAGGGTGTCTGCTCCTGATGCAATGAAAGGACACCACCAGAGGCTTTTTGGATCATCTGCTTTTAAAAACTGAGAGATTCCAGTCCTCCAGGCTCTTTTCCAGAAAAATAAGACCTTTCAGTCAGGATGCTAAACATGAAGAAAGCAAGCACTCCCAACTGACAGTATTTAGAACAGTAACCAAAATGGCCACAAACACTCCACGTATCAAAGATACTGCAGAGATACTGAGTCACTAATAAGTGTTATAAAGGACTCTTTAGCTGTGACAGGATCAGAAAATTACATCCCACCACATTGTGTACACAGCCATTTCTTAATGACTCAGCCTGCTCTGACTTTAGAAAACCATGGTGTTGAATCCCAATTTTTGGCTAATGAACCTCAGCAGAGAAGACAGAGGCAACTAATTATTTGCCCATCTGGACATATGAGAAAAAGAGGAAGAATAGGTAGATCTTAAAAAGATAGAGGGGAAAAAAGACTAATTCGCATATCCAGGCATTTAGTTTAATTGTCTGTGTAACAGAACTCTCTATAAAGAAAATAAATACCTAGTCTGGCTTCCCTTCTCCTTATATCTTTGAATGAACTAGCCAGAGGAGGAAGAAAGATGCCGTGTCCTTGGACACCCCCTTTTTCCATAGATACAATATAAATGCCAAGAGAAATATGAACAGTAGATGTCCCACATATTTTTTGACTTGTAAAAAGTGAAAATCCCAAATCCAGTACCAGTCATGAGAGTCTGAAAGCAATCCAGAAAAATGTAGCATTAGCCTATAGTGCTTCGAGTCTTGCCTAAAAAGCTGAGGATAGAAGACAAAACTGATCATTGATTTCAAAGTTCACTTCAAGGCTTGCACTTATGTCCTTGGTAGGACAAAGCAGTTCAAAAGCATAACAGGAGCTTTCCAGTGGAATTCCTGTGTAAATCTGCATTCAGATTGTTCAATTCAACTGTTAGCTTCCTGATCACGAGGGGCTTTTCCCTCTCATCTGCCTCAAATAAAGCTCTGCTACCAGTCAATGTGGTCACATCTTTGAATCTGTGCAGCTTCCTTGCTCTTCTTTCCTTTCTCCCTCCTCTGAGGCAGGGATGATTTCTGGTTCTGCATAAAGATGTATGAAATGAGGGCTTTTCATCTCACCAAGACAAGAAAGGATTTCAGCCTCATACATAGCGTGTTGCATAGAAAAAACAAGCAAAATGCTTCAGGAGTTATAAGACTTCAAAATTCAAGCATACATTCAAAGAGACAATGTATATATATATATATATATATGGTGTCTGCATGTGTATATACACACACTTATAGCAAGATAGATACATAGATAGATAAAGCAAATCTTTAAAACAAGAATGGACTCATACAAATTACCATAATTCTGTAGAAGATCCAATGTAATTTTCCACAATTTTGAATGTAACAGCAGTTTCCATTAAAAGGTTAGATTATCTGCTTCTGATGCCAGAGTAAGGAATAAAACCACACCTTTTCCTAATACCCTTACTACCATAAATTGAAATAAACTCTCTAATTAAGAAATAAATGTGTATGTCTATTATACACTGATCTTTATCTAACAAAATTGCAACCATATAGTTGGACATCTAATCTGCATTAGGCAGCCAATTTGAGGTTCGTCTTTCTCATCTCTTTGCATGTTACTCAGCACATGTAGGTTGTCCCCAAAGTCCAGCCTGGGAGCACCCCACATGCCCTAGCTATCCATAACATAAGCATTACCAGAAGGTGCCTCTAAATACAGTGATTTCAGATCAAGCCTGGGCCAAGTATATTTTAATTGCCCCAGCAGAGAGATGTGAACTTTACTTTACATTTCATGGTGAGGTTTGTACCAAAACTTCCCAAAACAAGCTCTGCAACAGAAGACTGAAAAAAATGGTTGACATTCAGAAGAAGAAATTAGTGATGTCGTTTCTCCACCTGCTCTGCAAAGGGAAAGGAAGGATCCCTGTCTATGCTGTATGTGACCTGGCCAGCCATGGGAGAGGTGTGAGGCCTGGCACTGACCTGTACATCCAAATTGAGCCAAAACCAGATTGTTGTGAATCCCAGCTGTTGCAGAACAAAACACTGATCAGGCTGTGGGCACCCAACGTGGCAATCCACCCAACATCCCACAGGATGTGACTGCAGGGAGAGTCTGGACCCATACAGATCTTAGGCACTGCATGCCACTGGCCTGATACAGGGCAGGTAAATGCAGACAGCCTCAGAAATGCCTTTCAAATGCATTAGAGACAGACAGAGATGGTTGGATGCTGCAGCTAGCAGAACTTCAGCTGGGGGAAGATTAAGTCACTTGATTGCAGATCTGAGTCACATTTACCTGCAAATCTGCCTTCAGTGTGTCATATGTACACGTTTTCCTCCGTGGAAAGGAAATCTCATCTGCTTCTGATTGCATCCATGAGACTTTCTGGTCTTCTCTGTTCCTGCTAAGGGTCCCTTCAGTTTCCCATTATATTTTTCCCTGGCCTTACCTCATGCAGTATTTCCCAGCTGCTCACTGTCCTGACATGCTCTTGCCCTTCCAAACTCTTCCTTATCTCATATTTTCCAGGCCTGTCATTGTCCTTTTCTGGTTTTCTGTATCTTCCTCCCACACCTTACATTCCCATCTGCACAAGATTTTACATTTTTTTAGCAACAACTGCTGGCAACCAGTGGTGGTTGCCATTGCTCATGATAACCAATTGCCCATTTATATGGGCAAATATGACCAAAATCCTTGCTGTGAGAAGTAATAATACCAGTCCTATCCAATTTGTTTGGATCATATGGTCTCACAACTGCTCTAGACCAGGGGAACTGTACCCTAACACAGCCAAAGGTTTTCCCTGCAATGGCTCTTCCACAGCCCAAGATAAATTGCACTCTCACAGAGACTTGACCATGGGAATGTCCATCAATTGACATCCAAAATGCTAAAGAGCTAAATTCATACGTGGAGCTCCAAACAGATGCTATTGTGGTTCACATTACATTTTTATCTTCACTGAATTCCATAAAGATTGCCTCCAGATTAGCTTTCTGTCTAAACACACCAAATCTGTGACCATTAATTTCCACATAGTTATAATCTTGTTGTACTTGTCAAGCAAAATTGAATTTGCAGAAATTTCCTTGCCATTGGGTATGTAGAGTTCAGTTATTAAAATGTACTTTCAAGCTGGGAAAATGTTGTCAGCAGTAGGTCTGTGGCTTTGTACATTGGCAAATATAAATCAAAAGAGTATCCTTGAAAAAATTAATTTGCTCCCAAAATGAGAAATGAAGATAAAATTCTGAAAAATCTACAATTGTAATCTGAGGAAAGAGAGATGGAGTGTTTTAAGAGAACTCTTAAAAATTATAAAATATATTTAAAAGCCCATTTTTGCTTCTTTAATTTAATATTTTCATGTAAAAGCTTCTGGCTCTAATTAAAATCTTCATATTACTCAACTAACATCCACTGCTACAAAGTGATAACAGACTTAAATCACAGGACTGGTCTTTTGAAAATTAAGAATTCTGGTCTTGGACATAATTAAATCTTAATCGATTGAGGCCTTATCTGATTAAAAACCCAAGATCTTTCTGTCACATTCTAATCACAATATATTTCTTGACTGTCCTAGCACAAGACTCCAAACACTGCTCAGTCACTTCGGCCAAAATGAGAACAGTTTTTCAGACATAGCTTTAATTGGATTAAGGGCACTGTCAAGCTTGGCTTCTCATAACTGCTTGGCTTGGCTGCTTAGTCCTACTGTTAATGCCATGAAAGGTCTGGTTTGTTACTAGAGATAAGACTCTCACCAGTGTTTGATCTTGCAGAGGGATGCAAATGAACTGTTGTCCCACAGATTTCAGCAAGCAGGTGGAAACCAAGGATGTGTCTCATTAGGGTCTCAAAGGATCCAGGCAAAAATATGTGGCATACTAAGAGGGAAAGAAATGTACTCCTGTGAAGAGATTAATGACTGGCAGGTTGACAGCATGCAGAGGGATCTGAACACCAGCTTTGATTAAGAGTGAGATGTTAAAGGAAGTAAAGTGGAGGCTGGCATGTGCCTTAGTAGAGAAGGACAGCACATCCTGTGAAATAGTTCTGATCAAGTGAAAGCTAAATGCCAAACATAAGATGCCTGAATTTTATCACCAAAATGTAGCTGGACCTCCCTCTCTGTTCTGCTTAGTTAACTGGTCCTCATCAAATCAGAAAAGCAGGTCACACTTACTCACGTGGCCAAATACAGAGTCAGTTTCTAATATTAAATAATGAAATTTAAGATTTAGGACAGATCTAGTTTGTGGCAACAAAAAAACAGAGGCAACAGACCCTATTCTGAGTGTCCCATAATCTGATGTGGTTCACACATCTCAGTGAGTAATGGGGATAATTTAGCAGTTTGCCTCTATTATTTCTTAAATTACCTTCCTATTTCTTTCATTGGTTCTTCCACATACCAATCTAAAACATATTTTTAATGCAACACTTTTCATATTTTTAGTATCATTTCTCTATAAAACTAGCGAGTAATTATTAATTCTTCAAAATTTTTCCTATGAGCTAGCAGGAGTACTAGAGCAGGACTCTCATTCAAAAGAATGGCCTGTTGAAAAATTACAAAAATTACATTGAGACCAGAAATTTCATTAGTAAAAAGCATCAAATAAAGCACGCAGTTCTCCAAGGTTTTCATCAGTTAAAATGTCCTTTTATTACACTCTCCTTATATGGGGGCAATACTAAAAATAATTTTTACTATTGATCAGGGAAAGCATCCACCTGACTTCCTGAGCATGCAGTCTTCTCCCTGAACCATGACCAAATGCACCACAGAGGTGAAAGGAAAGAAAATTCTGGGGGCTTCAGACAGGTCCCCATTGTGCAGCCATGTGTGGCAAGTGCGGGGAGATGGATTGGTGCAGAGAGCAGAAACTGAGTGAGACATGGCCCCTCAGAGGCCAGGGCAAACTCAGGAATTTAATCCAGGTCTCTCAAATCCTGGTTCAACATCCCCTCTCTGTTAGATCAATGTAGCTAATGGCCAAAAGATGGTCAAAAAGAATCAGTGTTGCAGAAAGTGAAAAACTCACCACTTCTGAACTGTAGCAGCAGCAGGTGAAACAGCAAAACTTCTTCATGTCCAGTGATGGGGGGTTTCCCACTCTTTCTTTATAAAGTCCTTCTTACAGTACTTTTCTCTTTATGAGTTTCAAGGTAGATGTGGAGTGCAGAACAGAGATGCGTGGATTGCAGGAGACACAAGCTGTGAGAGGGTACCTGCTGTGGTTTACATGGTAGCACTCTTTCCTCTTACATTGATGCAGGATGACATATGGATTAACCTATGGCTGGATTCCTCCGGACAGATCAAGAGGCTTGGAGAGTCTGGGCTTTATTTCCTTGACATGATTTTCCCCATCTGGGTTGGAGACTACAGCTCCAGCCCCAGGATGCCTGCACACTCCTCTGCTTCCCTTCTGGAGCATCTCATCAGCATCTGGTTATCATTCAGTGTGTTCACGGCCCTGTCCATCAATGCTGGCAAACTCACACTTCCTAATGCTAACTGCCTAACAGGTTCTTCCCTCCACTCTACAGGAGCAGACAGACACAGGCTGCTGCACCCACCAGCCACACAACCGCTAGAAAAACAAAGGCAGCAAATAAGCAAAACATCCTTAAAGTCTAACAGAAGCAAACAAAAATGCATTATTTTTTAATGATTCCTTTGCTGTGCAATTCCATACCTAAATCTTACAGGATTACTAAAAACTTACAGATATCTATAATTTACTTTCTGTAACATTCTATAGGACTTGTCTCATAGGGATCTTAGAGAGTAGGCTCTGTAGAATCGCAGTGATAAAAAAATTGGGGTTAAGTCCTTGTTTTAACTGCCTACCACTGACCTGAACTCCTCCAGCTATGTGCCACCATGTCCAGAGAAGGATTTAAGAAGCCATGCAGCAGTGTGCACAGTGGCACTCCACACCAAATTTCAGAAGTGGACTTGACACAGCTCCAGTGGCTTTGTGCAAGCCCTGGTGCTCACAGTCTAAGGTTTAAGCAGCCATCAGTGAGAGCCACAGCTGGGTGCTCACACCACACTGGCCAGGCGGTGGGCAGTAAGATGTCCTGCCCTGCCAGGAGCCTGTGCCCTGGCAGCTCAGGGGCAGTTCCAGCCTCCCTCCTGAAGAGGGGTTCAAGAATACAGACAGGCCTGACCCTAACCTCTGCTAACTCTGCAGTTCACTTTATTCCATGGCAAAAAATGTATCAACATTAATTCTTAACTGCAAGTCCCTGCCGTGCCGGGCTCCATCACAACTGTGTGGTGCTGCTGGTGGATTCCTGCCCATGGACTGGTGCTGCCTGCCCAGCTAAGCTGAGCCCTCTGAGCCTGGCACCGTCAGCACCCACACCCACGGCAGGGAGCAGCCCCCCACCACCAGCATCATAACATAAATAAAATATGGGTGAGATGAAAGGAAGAATAGTCTAATAATTTCCTGTGGTGTAATTACAGTAAAAATAGCTACTCCTGAATAAAGTTATTGCTTCATTCTTGTATCCATGGCAACAGAAATGGAGACTGGTAGACCGGCTGCAGATGAATGCAGCGTTCTCCATCCCACCAGCCAGCTCAGCCTGCCCAGTGCTTCAGCAGGCAGGTGAGGAAGGGCTGGTCTGCTGCTGGGGTGGGCTCTGTCCTTTGGTGAGAGGGACCAGCTGCAGGGAAACACACGTCCATGCTCAGGAAGCTCTGCATAAGCCCATTACACTTTCAGAGCATCCTGGTCTGCTCCCTGGGCCTTTCCCAAAGGTAGGCATAGGGACACATGGAGAAATGCACAGTGCGCAGTGTTCATTGGCCCAAGTGAAGGCAGAGTGCCTGGGTTCAGGAATCAGCACAAATCAAATGACAGGTGACCAGCTGAAGTGGACTAACACTTCTCCTTGTGCAGCAACAGGTTCCAGTGCTTGCCTTAGGTGCTAACTGAAGTCAGCTGGGGCAGTTTGCATTCTGACCTAAAAAAAGTCTTGGTGTATTGCTGATAATCCGTGAATTACCTATTGACATTGATATGTTTATGCTTCCTCTGTGAAACTTTATATAAGTCACTGAGTGTTAGTGAGCAGCAGGTCAGTATCCCATTTTGGTCAGCATCCCCATTTCATCCTCACTGAGTCTGTTGAAATTATGTTGATGAGCTCATCAATACTGTCTGGAAAATAGTAACTACCACACAGGTACAGCAGCATACCTTCAATTCCCAATTGGAAAATATCCCTTATTGCAAGTTCTCTTGCCCTATCTAACGTTTATTCTACAAGTTTAAGTGCAAGAGATCAGGACTTGGTTACAAAGTTCAAATGTCATGTCTAGGTGAACAGAGACCACAAGTATTGTATCCCAGTCACATCCATGTTTATTTGCATGTTCTCATCTCCTGCTTATAATTAATTGCTGGTCATGAAATTTCTCCTCATGAAATGAATATCAAATTTGATTATAATAATCAGTTTTCATTTGATATTCATGTTCCTTTAAGTGCAGTGAATTGCACTGCATTTTTAATGAAAAATCATGTCATAAAAAATCTTATGTGTTCCACTGTTGACATAGCACCAATAACATATAAAGTTCTTGCAACTTTATGTATGAAGCAGCTTTTCTAATCAAAGTACTGGGAATAATAAAAAAAACCTTTGCAACATAATATCATAAGCATTGTGAAAATTGTGAACACTGAGCTGCTGGGAAAAATAAAAACATTTTACTATGTTTTTCAGGTTACAGGAAGGATGAGTGAATAGTTACAGCCTCCTTTAAAAACATAACCATATACAGAATACAGTATCACTTACTCTTGGAGAAAAATAGCTGCGCAAAGTAGGACAAAACAATCTGTGTGTTATCAAATAAATACTGTTAATTTTTTTCTATTTGTAAGTTGTTGAAGTTTTTTCCTACAGGGCAGGATTTGTCTGAGATGCTACTTTCAGTGGATGGCATTTCTATGGGGTTTTTTATTCATTACAAGAAACTAAGGCGGGGAATAAAAAGGTTTTAGTGACTCTTTTTACCCAGGTGAAAGCCATACAAGAAGACCAAAGGAATCAAGTGTCCTTGTGATACTTTAGTTCAACTAGCTTTCTGTAGCATGGCTTTTGTAGGCAGCAGAGAACCGTCTATAAAGAAGAGTTAGCCTTTCACTGCTGTCCTGATACATGCAAATATGAATTAAAGCTTTTTTTCCTAAATATCCTCCATGCACATTAGTGAATAACTGATTTCACACCCAGAATATTGTCTAGTTTGGAGGGTGACTGGCATGACTTGGCTTGCACCTATACAGATGACTCTGCTGCCCCCAGCACCCACACTGCCTAGAGGGACAGATCTTGCTCAGCCACCCTCTGGTACCCAGTCCTGCCCCACAGCTGTATCAAGGATGGGCCAGCAATCCCACAGGATGGACAGACACATGCTAGCACTGCCCCATGTCCTCATCTCATTTAGTTTACTGGTAGGGAAATAACTTGTATGGCTGAGCAGCAGCTTAGTTTCTCTCAGCAGCTGCTCATCTGAAGGTTAACAAAGAGCTTTCGCTGTCACACCGATGCTCAGAGTTAATCCATCAGGCACTATTTGCAGTTGATCTAAATCATTGGTGTGACTGGAAGAGGCAGTGATGGAAGTGAACGGGAAAGACTCCTGGCTTAAAAAATTTTGCCTCTGGATCCCAAGGACATTTACATGAAAGATCTCCTGTTTTCCTCAATATCTGTTATATTTATCAATGGCAGCCTGTACTCCTCTAAAGCCCTTTGCAAACCCTGTTGCTGTGTTCCTTTCACCTAGAGTTTCTGCAGTGTCTACCTCTCCTTCACTGCCACCCTCTCACGCATTTTTAGCCACAGTGGTTGTGTCCTTTGCCAGTGATTCTTCTTTACTTTTCTTCTGCCAAAACCAGCCACATCCACGTTAGTAAACTGAACAATGTTAGGAAGGTCACCTCGGTAGGAGGGTCACAGCTGCATTTCTGTCTATCATCCCAAGAAATTCCTCTGAAGTGTTCATGGGTTGACACAGAAGGATCTTCTGGAGTTGCTTTCAACAGGTGATTTCAGTGCAGCTTCTATTTCAGTGGAGTGCCTATTTTGAAGCAGAAGAGAGCATGACATGACTGACATGGCCAGGCCATACTGTCCTATTGCACTCCCCTGCTCCAAGACTGGCTCTCCAGACACAGGGCTAGTCGGTGCCAGGGTGGCACAGAGAAGCTGGTCCTGGCTCTGTTTAGTGTCTCAGACACAAGCTGATAAGCAGATGTAGCAAATGGGATCTCGATGTAATGGCAGTTATGGTATTTAATTCTTGCTGCAAAATATTAAGGCCTCAGTTATTGCTAATCTATTCTCTTAATGTGCTTGTTCACTGTTTGGATTCAGTGATGAAAGCCCTCTATTTTATTACAATGGAAGGGAAATGTTTTCTTATGAACACTGGAAACTCTGTGGGTACAAGGGAGGAGCAAGCTGAATGTGTGACCACCAGGTGAAACTGATGATGCTGAGGGTGATGAGCTGTTGGGGAAGAAGAAGCTTCACCATCTGGGCAGCGGCAGCACTGTGCCATAGTGGGTCCCACTCTGTGTCCTGCAAGGCCACAGCCGTGCTGATGGAAACGCCTGGCACTGCGCCACCAGGAGCTCTGCACAGAACATGGGCAGCTGTCCTCTCACTCTGGTCCAGCACAGAACATATTGTAGACAACACCTGAGGGAAATTACTGGAGTTTGCCTACAGAAAGAATAGTGGAAGAAATAAATATTTTCTCAGTATTGTCAAATATTTCCTTTGACATTTTTCAATTTTTCTTTGAACAAGGCCCAGAAAAAAATTGATCAGAAGTAGTTTCTGAAATTTTCTCCTATGCGTTCTCTTTAACAAGTGTTGTTTTTATCCTGATTTTCCCTGAACAAAACAAAACACATTGCTGCAGAAAAAAAGTGTTATTAGTGTTGCTCCACCTGCTGCAGTAGCAAAGGACTGTGGTTTAGTGAGCCAGTGTGGGATGCAGGAGAGCTGTGTGTGCACAGCCCTGTGAGAGGATTGCACAAAGCTTACACTTGGTTTCTGAATCTGAATCCTTTCCTATGCAGCCCAGATGGGCCATCATGCGAGAGCAAGGGCAATTCTCCTGTAAGACACTGCAGGGTTGACAGGATTAATGGTCCCAGGCAGCTCGTGAAGCATCCACTGTTTGTACACAGTGGGGCTCTGCCAAGCCACATTTGCAGGGATGGTACATTTTCAAGGCTTTTTGTTTAAAACAATTCAATTTCTTTTCCTCTTTGAAGCCTGACTTAGGCTTGCTCATGCTAAAACCCTTTCCACCCAGCACAACACTGGCAATAACTGGGCACAATAGGAAGCAAAACTGTTGATGGTGTCAGAGACCTAGAGTCACAATTTTAAGTAAAATCAATAAAAAATTCAGATTCAGCAACGACATGGCAATACAGAATCTGGCAATTCACACTTTTATCTAAAGCTGTAGCGTCGACCTGATATCACAGATTGTCCTGGGTTGCAGTGTATTCTATTACCATCCCCATCAGCTGTTGAAATCAGGTGGGGCAGTGTTTCCTTGCCTCCTCCCCCCAGACCATCTTTCTGTTAATTGCCCATCATTGTCCTGCTGCCTGACTCAGAGATAACTCCCTCCGGACTATCTTCTGTTAATGAGCCTAATCAACACTTTGCCTCATGACTCATTACCCCATTGTGAGATGCTCCACCCAGAGGGAGGAACCAAGCATCCCAGCATGGATATAATCTGAGGCTGAACACCAGAGACACTGGCTTCCCACTGGATTTCCAGAGGACAGGAGCTACACAGCTACCATTGGACTTTCCTGAGGAAGAGCAGACCCTTTCTACAGGATCACTGCTTCAGAGGGCTGCAGCCACCATTCTACCAGACTGCTACCACCACCCTGCCTAACAGGGTGTCAGGTTGTACCTTGACTCTGTCAGTTTGACAGTGTTTTCTTTTACCTTTTTTTTCCTTTTCTTTAATTTCCATTAAATTGTTATTCTGACTTGGTGTCTCCCACTGGTTTGTTTTCAAACTAGTACACAGATTCAGAAAGACTTATGACTTTTACACAAGATATTTTTACATTATTAATGGACTGCCTCCAGGGTTCCCTGTTTGGGGCTGGGAAGGGGGACTGTAATGTTGTGGTTGCTTTTAAAGAGATCCCACGTACCTTCCGAGGGCAATAAAATTGCATTATTAGCTCCTAAAAGAAATGTGTTACTGAATAGATTTTTAAAAGTTTTCCAGGTTTCCATAAAATGGTTTGTAATGTCAAATCTGAATAAACATTAATTTCCTGGGGATGTTTTTGTTAGGGTACAACTTTTTTTTCTTTTGTACAGGTTATAAGAGTAACTATCCCTGCCCCCAAAACCATTATTACTGGCTGAACAAATGACTGCAATGCATAATTTATGTTGTGCATTTATTTATTTCCATTTGTGAATCATCTAGCTATATTTTTTGCAGTTTGCTCTTTGCAATTGTTTCACCATTTTAAAATTTGTGTATTTTATATTTTAAAATTACTGTATTTCCCCTTGTTGCTCAGGGTTAGAAGTGGATGTGTGAATTCTGTGAGTAAGAACCTAAGTCGCCCAACATCTCTTCTACTTCCAGACTAGGAAATCTCACTTTCAGTAGGACCCAAACCTAAATAAATCATGGGCTTGGTACCCTCAAGGTGATCCAGTTTGAGATGAAAAAGTGTGACAAGTTAAGGATGCCTTTAAATAGTTCCTTTTCCCATTTACTTGATGTATTTTTGAGCACAGCAGAGTCAGAAAAGCATTCAGTTTAAAATAAAGGAGATGCAGGAGACTCCAACACACAGATTTCAGTTTCAGAAAGCAGCAGTAGCCCCTCTCTCTCCAGATCCCCTTGGCATTACTGTGCCATCACCATTACCCTGAAGATGGATGGGACCAGGCTACATTGGGTGCTGTATAGACACAAGGCTGGCGAGCCTAAGGCTGTGAATCCTAAGGAGCTTATGGTTAACCCAGAAAAAAAAAGGCCGAAATAAATATACAAAGAGAGACAGAAGCACAGCAAGATGAGAGATTCAGCCACAGACATGTGGTGAGCTGGAAGCAGAGGCTCATAGAGGGTCTGGGTCTCATGTGTGCTGTCCTTGGGGATCATGCCATATGATCTTTTTGGACTGAAAGCAGTCAGTTGTGCCACATCAAGTTATTTTTCCAGTAGAAAGTCTGGAAATAACCCCTATGGAATCAGTGATATGGGTAGGACAGTAATATACCTCACTACCACCACCTACAGAAAGAGGAACATCTCAAGAGCCTTCTCAGGATCATCACATCCCTGCAATTTCTGTGTATGCCTTCAGATGTGTTTTACCAGTTCCTTTCCTGGGCCATTTTTTCTGACTTGAATGGGACCTTAGATCACATCTGCTACTTGAAATAAACATAACCAAAAATATATTTGGGATGGCTGTCAAGACAGTTTCTCAACAGTTGCTCTCTGCAACCTGTTCCCTATGAAACCATTTCCTCCAACAGAAAAAAAAAAAAAAGGAATAGTAATTGTAAATCTGCACCTAGCTACAGGCAGATTTAATGCTGTAGTGCTGCAGCCATTCAGACAGCTCAGAGCAATGGGATAAGGTATAGGAAGAGCTTTGTGCTGTCTGAGGGTGCAGGACTGAGTGATGTGTAGCTCTGGGGAACGTGGCTCTGTTTCTATGATGGCTCTTACTGCAACAGGCTGGGGGTGGGTGCGTGTGTCTCCTCTTGCAATCCTCAGCCAGTGCTTGTTCCATGTCCTCTGTCTTTCCCGGGTGTCAGGGACCACATGCTGAACAATTTGTCAAGGTCTCCACCAGGTCTCTCTCTTTGTAATCTCCTCTTTGCTCTTTCAAAGCCTGGGAATCATTCCAGACCCAAGGGACCATCAACAAATGCTGAGGAGTCTCCCTCTAATCACAGCTTCAGAAAATAAGCCTTTGCTAATACTCTTCTGTACAGAAATGATAAACCCCTGTAAATCCTTTTCCAGTCCTGCACACCCATCAGCAGTGCCTGTACTGGTTTTCCCTAACTCTTGGCTGAGCATTTTACTTCTGTGCTCTCTGCTGCCTCGGGTAGGCCTCCTTCCCCACTGGCATTAGCTGTACTTGGAGAAGGACCCTTCTCCCATCCCAGACCCACACCTTGCCCTGGGACCCAGGGAAGAAGCTGTGCACAGGCTGCTCCAGGCTGCAGTCAGAGACTGCCTCAGGAAACATCCAAAGAGAAATGGGAGATGCTTCCCCAGCCCTCGTGGGCAGCTAAGAAATGGAAAGTTTGCTACAGTCTCCAGCTACCAGCTTCTGCTGGGAGCTTATTGGGAATTTGGAACTTAGCAGCCTTAGTACAGCTATAGATGCTTCCACAGAAAAGTGTAAATTTACATGGAATCCCTGCCCTAATATCCATAACTTCATCCAGAGACACAACCGTCTTGTTCTGCCATGACTGCAAACTATAGAACATCCAGTGAAGAAGGGAAGGCCTTATAGACCCTCTGAAGGAGGGCATAATACCTCCAAAATCATAACTTCAAAGCTGCTAAAGAAGGAGGCAGCCACTGGAGCTGTTCCTTGCAGACAGACCATGCCAGGAGGGCAGTTACAGGCCATACTGTGCACGTAGGAAGGTCTCCAGGATCTAAGATTGTAGGTTTGAAATAACAGCAGCAGATTTTAACAGCCTACAGATGTTTCGAAACATGGTAAGTCATATTCCAGTAAATTATGAGGGACATTGCAAAGCAAGCCTGATTCCACAGGACCCCAGTGGGGCTACACCAGGGAAATCCCAAAATACCTATCAAAGAGTTTGGCTAAAGTGTGACTTTCTGCAGTTTTTGGCTAATGTGTCTCTTCAGGCTTTCAGAAAAACAGTGACATTTCATCCAAAGGTTCAAGGCAGAATTTAAAATATCACCAGCTATCCAATATATAAGAATAAGCATTTAACAGATGCCAATAAATAGTAATGTACATATCAATTATTGTTTTTAATAGCACCCATTCATCCTCAGCAGTCCCAGTAGAAAAGCAGGAATGTACTCTCTAATGCTGATCATAATTGTACCAGTCACAGAAAATGACAGGACTGCTGTGAGCCCATACTGGTGGAGGACACCATTAATTATCACAGTGGAAGGAGGAATGATTTGCCTTTGTCACAAAAACAAACCTCAGCAAGTTAAGTCAACAGGAGAAAAAGTACCAAGATGCGTTAATTTGTTATATTGGAATTCATCTGGAAGATCAGAAGAGTGTTTTCATATCTAGGAAACAAAAAATATTAGATTATTTGTGAGATTAGATTGGTCTAACACTAAGAATGTTGATATAAATATAAGCCTCTGTAGGGCTTAAGAAAGATGTTAGAAACTACCCTGAATGACTCAGATGCTTACAGGATCATTTATTGTTATTTGCATGGCAAGGGCACACTGAATCTTTTTTTTAAATGTTTCCACATTAATTTAATATTTCACATTTAGATTTGGCCTTCTGTGGGCCACAAAATACAAAAAATAACAAGAGTCGGGAATATTCTGTTCATGTTTCTGAGTGGCCAAACCTGTTTCAGTGTGTTTCTGGTAGGCTGTGAACGGATAACATCCCGATTCCCTTTCCTGGGCAGTGCAATATAAAGGATAATGGGAGAAAAATAACAGGACAAACACAATCAGACTGATCCCCCTCTCAGCTTCCTGTCTGGATTACAGAAAGTAAGGACTTCCCCAGAGAAGAGGCTGCAGGCAATAAAGGTCTTGTTATTCCAGCAGGCTTAACTTTGGGAATGAAGATGACTGCTCATCCAGCTGTGGGGTGACAGGATTTGTTCCCATTGTTTTCTTTTTTTTCTTTTTTTCCCTGCTACTTCCGCGGTTGGTAACAAACGGGGGATTTGAAGGCTGAATTTTGATATAGCACTCCTTGGAAACTCAGACAACTAAGGCGGTTTGGCAAGTTCTCAGATTGTACAAGGTTCAATCAAAACAAACTAGAGCAGTAACATCTGGGACTTCCTCCCAACTGCTGCTGTTGTTCCTGGGAGCATTTCATAGAATCATGGAATGGTTTGGGTTGGAAAGGACCTTAAAGATCATCCAGTTCTAAGCCTACCTGCCACAGGCAGGGACACCTTTCAGGTGTGGAAGGCAGCAACATTCAGGGACACCAGGGACAACTAGACCAAGTTGCTCAGAGCCCCACCCAACCTGACTTTGAACACTCCCAGGGATGGCACATCCACAGCTTCTCTGGGCAATGTGTTCCAGTGCTTCAATTTGGGAACTGTTTGGTTACGAGACAAGTATTTTTAGTTAAACTTTCCTCTATTTCTGCAGGTTCTGAGAGTTTCCCACATAGCAGAATTCAAAACGGGAAAACTGTTTCAGGAGATTCCTGTGTAAGATGGTGGCCAGTGGCATGAGGTTGGGCATATCCAATCATTACAAAGTTAGTCCATCTGATGCGTTGGAAAGACTCCACTACTGGAATAAGTAGTAAAGCACGTGTGTTTATTCCATGGGACGCACGGGGGATCGCTCCTCCAAAGTCATGCGTGCCGACAGCTGCATTCAGCTTGGTATGTATCGGGTTACAAGTTCCATATTCATTGAGTTTCCCAATACGCCTATACATATTCATTACTTAGCCCTGCCTAGCCTTGATTCATATTACAATGAGCCCAAAAGTCATTTACATCCACGTTGCGCTTGTGCAGTGCTATCTGGTGGTCGCAGGGGGACTCCGAGATGAAATAAGAGTCTTCCTCAGATGAAGTAAAGGGTCTTTCTCATCCTGAACTTTTCACCTTTCTTCCCTGCACATGCTCTTTATGCCCCTGGGCTAAGTCCAAGACTGGTTTGAGTTAGCTTTAGGTTAAAAACAGGATCTTTGGTCAAGATTCCTTCCCTTTATCAATAGTCTCATATCTTCTTATCCTGCTTTGGTAGGCACAATAAGTATTGGGCAAGCGGTATGCATTGCTTCTAACAAACAACTTCTTAGTAAATCATTTAACCTCTGCTTCCCCATCCCCCTGATTCAGATCTACACTCTTCCTAAGGTGTAGAACACATTAGTAAAGATATATTCTGGTTTGATATATAGGGACTTAGCTAAAAACTAGCTTAATCCACCTACTGGTCAGTCAATTACTTCCAAGTCCATTTAGAGAGACTATCACAGTTAGAAACTTATGTGGGGTATAAAGCAAGGGCTGAAGAGGAGTGGAGCTCAGATAAAGGTCTGGTGGACTCACAAGACACACTATGTCCACAGTGAAAAATTAGACTTGATGTGATGCAAAAAAAACCTTCTGAATGTTACCAAATTAATTATGCAGCCAAAGAGTTCATATTAATTGTATCTCTGGATCATCTGTTAGCTCCAAAATGCAACCATGTCCTGGGACCTCTGGATTTCCAATCAAGCAAAACTACATTTGCATAATCCTCAGTAGCTGTTGGAGAGATGACTGCTTAAGAGATATGCAAGAGGAATTGTAACTCAGGCAAAACGGGACTAGTCCCATTGCACACTGGACTGCTCGGTGCTCTGTGGTTGGATAACAAGGATACATCAAGCTGGATCAAAATTGTGTTGGTTTGCTAACTTTAACTGCACCTACATGCCTAATAAAATTTTAGTTCTTCCTTTATTTGGAGAAACATTCTGAGCTCTTTATCTCATTAATTTGCACTTACTTTAAATTGCACATCTTATTTCCATAATGGAAAGAGTCTTATAAAGTGGAAGTCTGTAAACACTTGAGCTCCCAGCCCCAAGTCAAGACACAGAATAATATACAGCTGTCTTTTAACCTGATATTGATATTTTGGGGAATGTAACACATTCCCATATTGCTGGCCCAGAATGATGGGATTGGGAGAAATTCAAATATTCCTGCAGTAAATAGTCATTCCAGATGTCAGAATAATATTGGAGATTACTGTTAGATGGCTGGCATCAGGGACATGTCCAAACTGACAGGTGTATTCCTAAGAGAGTTTATTAAAGCTACAATACAAAAAAAGCCACACATGAAGATGTGTGGAGCATGACAAAGAAAGTCTTTCTGGATGAGTAAAGTCTGGCTCTGCAGAGAAGTTTTACAGTGGTACTGATGCAGAACTGGATTAGCTAGGAAGGAGCAGCAGAGAGACATCTCAGTACACCTCTGTAAACTGATGAATGTATCACACAGAAAGGTCAAGGTCAAGGCAAGAGGTACCAGTATTCTTTCTCAGCAAAGGCCAAACTCCATTTCTGCTGCCTGTAAGAAATACACCTGTGAAATTTAAAAGATGGAGTTAGAACCTTAGGGAATGCTGACAGAAGATTTTTAAAAAATTTTTGGTTTTGTGGCTGTAAATCTGCACTGAACAAAAATTCTCAGTCACTCATGTTATTGTAATCTGGATGATAAATTATTGTTGAGATTATAGCTGTGCAATGACATCCTCTGCCCTTCAGCTGGAGCCTGGCTCTCAGGCAAAGACCCTCTCAATAAGAGTTCATACAAACAGTATCTTTCTACTTTTGAAATGGTTTTGTTTTACAATAAACCCCGGTTATTGTCTTTTCATGTTTTACAGTGACTCAGTCATTGCTCAGCCACTTGCCTGCCTGAGATAATGAAGATAATTTCTTGGAGAAATCTCCCCGAGTAGTGAAGAGCAGCCCAAAGAGGGCTGTATTTCTAAAAATTCATTCCAGAGGCTTGTTCACAGTTAGGGATGGAATATCAGGCAGAAAGTCCTTAAGAATTTGAGGGTTTTGTTTGATTGTTTGGTTATTGGTTTTGTTTGATTGGTTGATTTTTGTTGGGTTTTGGTACGTTGTTTTTCTTTTTGTTGGGGGTCTTTCTTTTCCTGCCCCGATATTTCCAGTGCTTCCTGGATTTGAGCCAAAAATGCCCAGGGTAGATGAACCCATCCTTCCAAATTTTAATAATCCTCAAAATTTTAATTGATGCTAACTTCATCTCCTTTTCATTTTGCAGATAACAGAGGAAAAGGAGGTGGAAGGGAATATATATTTCTAATATGAAAAATTGTGTTCATGTTGCATCCAGGTTTAAGCAGTCATGGCAGCTAACATTCAAGTGTAAGCTTTTTCTTCCACCAAGATTTTTTTTTCTGATCAAGTGGAGGGAGTTTGAGAAAATCATAGCACTTTGGCTCATAACAGCATATAATTCCATTTTCTCTAAACAATCAGATGATTATTCTTTTGTGCTTCATTAATTGTGGCCCACCAAAGGCACTTGAAAGACTTAGTCAACTCACAGAGAAAGGCTTTTTATCTTGCCTGGAACAAATTACATTTTGTCTTTAAAAATCATCCATAGCAGATGGAGAAAGGAATTAAAATTTTCAGAAAGAATGATGAGTATGACCACTGGTACTATTTCTACATATGCATATGTGTTGGGGTCCCTCCCCTGCCGTGTAGCCCTGGGAGAGGGGCCCTGAGGGCACAGACACGGGGTTTCCCTGCCCCTGCTCAGCCTCGTTCCCATTGGTTGGTTTGTGTTCCCTGCGCGGGCAGAAGGACCCTTGGTCCCGTGACTGGAACAGTTCCTCGGCAGAGCTCCGGCCATGCGGCTGGAGAAATAAACATCTCTGAAACATCTAGCAAGAATCTGTCTGTCCATATATATTTCCTCTCCACGGGACTCCTGGTTTGATATATGCATATTGCAGTATCCCCACTGCAACACATATGCATGTGTTTACCTGTTTCATTCTTGGGCACGCTTAACCAAAGCTCACTTTGAGGAGAAAAAGGGAATTTAACAAATCAATAAATGTCAGAAAGCGAAAGATCAGTGTCCTTCTTCTCCATACAGTATATACACTTTGCCTTTCCAGTGCATAATTTACAGCAATAAAGCCTCTCCAACAGGCACAATGAACCCCCCCGATGAGGTCAAAACATGCAGCAGTCCAGGCAATCAGGAGCAGGTTAGTCAGTGCTTTGGTTCCTGGCCTTGATCTGAGCGGTTGTGGTGCTGGGCACTGTGCCACAGGCTGCCAAGACAACTCCAGCAGCCCTGAGAGGGACTGCCTTGGTCCTTCAGCAAAGCTGTCTGGACAGAGAAGTGCTGCCAACCTCCCATGGGACTGGTGAGGGAAAAGGGAAGGGTTGGGTAGTCACTGCTCCTGCCCCCACCCCAGCTGAGAGGACAATCACTGCTCCACCTTGCTCTCCATGTTGATGACCCTGCTATCTTAGGGTGAAGCACACCCTATTCCTTCTGAAACACTTCCCTCCTTCCTCCTGTGAAGCAGTTTTTCCACCTTCGAGGCACAGCTGGTTTCTCCAAAACCCATCTGCCCCACTGACTATGGCAGGGCATCATGTTTTTAAAGCAATAATTGTGGTGTTTAACAGGAATATCCTATCAAATCTCAGAAAGCAAACGTTAGTGTGAAAATAAGAGAAGAGAAATACAAAACACAAAGGGAACACACCTCTCCTGAAGGTGGTGGGTAATTTAGGGAAGCTGACTGCTTGCTCTCAGAAAGCAAGTGCTACATTCCAGGAATCATATTTATTGGGGTCTGAGCAGAGGCTGTGATGCAAAGCTCCTCCATGATATATGTGTATAGCACTTCACCTCTCGCTGGCATTACATCTGTGATGAAGCTTGTACAGAACGATCAGGAGCTGAGCTTCAAGGAGGCAACTCAGAAGTTAGTTAGCAACAGGGAATTTAGACATTGCAAGCATGGATGCAACCTCATTAAAGTCAGAGGAAAAGGTACACTCTCTTTGCTCATGTTTGTCTTTCTTTTTCCCTTGCATAGGTGCTGAGATCTTGTGCATCCACATACCTGAGGTCTCTGGAAACAGGGAGTTTTATTATTTGCAACATAGCAGATCTTCTCAAAACCATTGTGGTAACACTACATGTAAGAGACAGAAAAGCTTTAATCAGATGAGGCAGAGAGGGAGAAGGGAAGATGATGCCAAAGATCAGATAATCTCATGAGGCCCTGTCCATGAATAACCTGAATAATCCTGTGAACCCACAAAGCCATCACCTTATAGAAGCCAAACTGAAGAACAGTGAGAGCTGAGAACACTCACTGCCTGCAGGCATTGGGGCATCACCAGGAACTCACCCAGAATGGTGCTCACCTTTCTCCTGTTTCACAGACATTATCCATCCTACTCCCTCTTGATTTTTCATCTGCCTCCTTCCAGCCTTCCACTTTTAACCTTGTTAATCCACATTCTCTACCCTCGCCAGAGTCCCACTGCAAAATCTCTTCTCACCAATATTTAAGTGTCATTCCCTTCTCCCACAACATCTCTCTCACCTTAATAAGTGCTTTTAGTGCATTGCAAAAAGTGCACCCATCCTTTCTCCTTTGATACTGCACAGTAACCACTGACCCTGCACCCTCTTCACCTTTAATCAGTACTCTTCTCTCCATCTATCCCACCCACACTGCTGGAGCTTTTCCTGATGCTGGCTTCCTTTCCTCTGCTCCTGCTGGGAAAAGGAGCAGCACATACGAGCAGAGCAGGGTCACCCTTCAAATCTAGTGAGTGATTTGTGGCTCTGTGCAGGCTTAATCTGCCAGCAAAACAAACCAGAACCTCCCTCAAACAACTCAGTAGAAGGCAAGAGTCATCGCATAAGCAAGGCACAGAAACACATTGTTAAACGATATTTTCCAGCCTGTCCCTTTATAGCTTGTGAAGAAAAAAGATACTTGGAATATTCTAGTAAAACAAAATTACTAGGGATGTGATTATCAAATATGCAGTTCTGTCTCAAGATCTTGTCTGTAATGTTGGTTCATTAACCTGCTGATATATTAAAGACTCATTTGGAGGCTCTGAGACAGTATCATGTCATCTAGTACAAAACGTTCAGGGGAAAAAATGTACTGCTCACTGTTTTGGGAATTGATATATATTTATCTCATCAACATACCACTTTTAAATATCCTAACTCACTATAAAGCCCACTTCCAGCATCTCTACAACACAGAAGGAAACTAAAACCAGAGCAGCTGGAAATGCAAAGGAGGACACTCATTCATTCGTTCATTCATTCAATCATTCTTTCATTCATTCATCCCCTGGCAGCCTGTGCTCTCCTGCACTAGGCGGAGATGAATGCGCGGCTGTCGGCTCCCCTCTGCTGGCTGGTCCCCGGGCACGGAGGGAGCCGCGGCCAGACCTCCCCCGCGGCCCTCACCCGCCAGCTGAAAAGCAACGAGGCCCCAAACTGCCCAAATAATCACAAAGGGATGTTTTTCCCGGCAGGTGATCAGCCCTTGCATGACTTTGTGCAAGGGGAATCTGACAGCAATGGTGACAGCAATTTTTACAAATTCTTTATGCTGAGACTGGTAACTTATTGTAGGGAGACTGGAGATGCTGCCTGGGGTGAGGATGTCTTGACCTTCCCGTTGTAAACACCAGGTTTTCTGTGATTATAAATTTCTGTGCCTATAAATTCTGTGATTATAAACCTTAATCATCATGCCTGAACATTTCCCTGTCTGACCTCAGCCTGATTCTTTTCAACTTTCTACCAAAACATCTCAGCAACTCCTGTAAATGAATATAGGGAATGTACTTTTTTTTTTTTCCTCCGTGTCATTTGCTAATTTCTTTTTTTTCCCTGCAATATTTCTAGAAAAATTTTTTGTTACAATTTCTATGTAACTTCAAATTTGGCACTGTATGTTCAGGAATTGCTTTATACCAGCAGCTAGAACGTATGTACCCAAGCCATAAAATTCAGAATCAAAAAATGCCTCTCTGCCCATGAGTAGCAAGGGATCTGGGAGTTTGGCAGCAAACCGCTTAGTACTCCTGTGAGACTGTACATCTAGCATCTTTTCAAAACGCTGTCTTAAAGGAGGTAATAACACCTTTCCTACTGACAACAGCAACTCAACAGACCTGCTGGGAGAACATGTGACAGCAGCCGTCCCACCCAGCCAAGCTCCGAGTGCTTTTGGCAGGGAACTGCCTAGATGAGGAGCCCAGAGTTGCTCTCCAACCACATCCTGAGAAAAGGGCAGCATCTTCAAAGCTTGACTGTATCATTAAATAACACTTATAACTGAAGCATCCTTTTCTTTTACAGTACCTGGTTAGGGATTTGGGGGTTTTCTTCTGACCATGGGGATTTTGCTACTGACTTCATGAGAGATGGGCAGGACTTTTTAGTAAGGCAAGTGCTTAAAGTTCACTATATATTTGAAGGGCATTTTTTTTCTAAGTACAGGAGGTCTGCTTTGAATCAATCCTCATATCACAAAAATAAAAAAGTCTCACTTACCTGGCTCAATTTCAAGAGAGAAATCTGCTTACCATTACTCATATTATTGTTATTATTTGCATTAAATTATGTATGCCCTGAATAATAGACTCTTAAAATTTTTAAACAACCAGGATGAAGGTGTCTTCCGAAGATGCAGAGATGCAGTCCTGAGCTACAAGTTTGTTTGTTCATCACAACACATCACCTTGGAGAACAAGAACAGCCAAAGAGCTATCCTACATACCAGGAACAGTGTCTCTCAGAGCAACTTTCTATCTGGAGGACCAGATGCCTCCCCTTTGGCAGAGCTTTGCAGCCCAGGAACACACCTGGGCTGATTTTCTTCTGCATGGTTTTCTTCTTCTTGCACCTAAACTAGCTGCTGTGGTCTGCAGGCAAGGTACCCCCAGTGTTCAGTGAGCAACTTCTCAATGGGAGCCCAGATCTACAACAGAAACAGGCACAGGCACAAAACTTTATACACTCAAAGGGAAATGAGAATAAAGGCTGCCTTGGTTCTGGAATCTCATTGTATTTTGGTCAAAACTTGGCTTGTTTCAACACTGTGTGTAATATGGGAGCATTCATGCACAATGCATGTGTCATGATGTACTCATAGCATAGAACAGGTATGTGTTCCATTATATATAAATGAGTAAATGAAATTTTCTTAAAATCATTGATGTAGAGATATTTACTATACTGAAATTGCAGAGAACTTTAATTTCACCGCTTATCTAAACACCAAATAGAACCACTATCTACAAGGAAACAAAGAAAGAAAAGAAAAATAGTACAAAATGCTGTGTTGGTTGTTCGAAACAAATTTTCATGAAAATTATCAGGTTTATGCAAATTCATAGCTAAGCTACCAATCAAACACCAACATAAAAGCCCACAGGAATGCAAAGATAAAAGGCTGGCCACATTGATTGCTGCCACAAGTCACACAATTATGATCCTTTTACCATTTATAGGCAAACTGCAAAGCATGGCCGTAATGGATGGGGCTGTCAATTGGGAAGATGCCATGGTTCAACAGAGAGATACTTTTCATAGCAGATAGACTGAAATGGGAAAATAGTGTGTGCAAAGGATAGTCTATAAGCTGAAATAACTGCTTCTAATGATAGATCCTGCAATAATTTCAGATCCAATTTCAGCAGCCACTGACCATAGTCCTGTGGCTGATGATTTGTTTGATGTGTTATGGGACACAGAAGCCCGTTTGCAGTAAATGTGTAATTCCATCCTGCCTTGCCCACTCAGTGGTGGGTATGGATGCCTGGGAAGAGACTTAAACCAGCACGGGACGAGGGCAGGCTGAAATAATTTGAAAACAACTTCCACTCCTTAAGTGGCTCTCAGGATTAGAAGCCCCTGTGGTAATGCAAAAACCACTTGATTATCTTTAGGGACTTTCCTTCAGTGTTGAAAGATTTCTCAAGATATTTTTGAAGCTCTGACGGAAATGATTTACAGAGGGAAGGTTGGCCAGTGGGGTCACCTTGTTTCATCTACTAACTATATGATACAGTAAGAAAAATGTTTTCTGTTCTCTCAAGCACCTACATAAAATGGTTCCTTTTCAGTTTCATCAAATCTCCATTCCAACAAAGGACCCTAAAGGGCTCTCCGACACAGTAGTTACTGGGATGACTATTCACAGGCTTTGAGAGGGCAGCTCTCTTTCACACTTTCCTGGGGCTGTCAGACATAATTTCCAAACACCGGAGCTACTTGACACTCCAACTATTGCTCTGCACAGAGAGATTAAAAACAGGGCTGTAATAATTTTACTGAAGTTCTATCTTGCACTCACCGTCAGTAGGAAGGAGAATAATTGAAATGTTATTAAGAAAGGCTCATTAAAAGTTAGCTGTAGGCTGCCAATTAGGCAGGGAGTTGTCGTTTCTTCTCCATATACTATTAAACCTACTTGAGAAAACTATTTCAAAAATGAGGGGAAAACCTGGGATTTCCTAGTTTTAGGAAAAGGTAGACAACCACATGGACACAACTTTAACATTTCTGCTTGTCTGTCCACTTCTCAGCTTTCACCAAGAGCTTCCAAGTGCTCGGGCTTGCTTTGCACTCACCACCCTGAATAAATCTGAACAACTGCTTTATCTTCCCAACCAAAGTTGCAGACCAGCCATGGGTACATTACACTTGTCATTGCCATGCACTCTCCTGATCTGAGAGAACTGCCTTCCCAGGCCCAGCATCCCCCAACATCCGTAAGTCACTGCTCATCATCTGAGGGCAACAGGGGACACAGAGACTTTGCAAGTGAACACAGAAATGTTCAGGAAGGGAACGCCCTTGTATTTCATGCTTCAAATGACCAAAAACCTCTCTAGTCTCACAACTAAAGCCCAAATATTTTAGCTCAGTTTCCTCTACAGAATAAACTTCTTTCTGTCCTGCTTGGGCTTTTATTTATATAGTAATGATAAATCTCTTTTGTCTGCATCTACTACTCAGCAGAACTTCTCAGCTGTGTGGTCACAGGCAGCTGCTACAAGAGACTGAAGAAACAGCATGGGATGTGTTTGCAGACACTCCAATTTATAGGTTCCTTTTAGCCATCACTCTCTCTTTATCTGTACACTCAGTTTTTTGGATAAAATATATGATTGCATCAATCATGAAGATACTTCAGGACCACAGCACCACTTTTCAAAGGAGAGAAAAGGAAAAGGGGAAAAATCATATTAAAATTTTAACTCTGGGCATCTGCCAGCTGGTCAGCTTTCCCTCATTCCCCTGGTGTGGCCTCACTCCTCCACAGAGCCCCAAAGATCCCACTCCCTGTGGGACTCTGCCAGGGAGGAAGAGGAGGAGGACGAGAATGAGGAGGAAGCCTTCAGCCACCTGCTTAGCTACCAGTTCCACAGGGACTGGGGCTGAAAAGCCATTCTGGCTTCCTTCTTCCCTATTGCTACTACTGCCCTAGCACTGTTTGTTCTCCAGCAGGTCCTTGCCACTCTCCTCCCTGTCCTGTGTCTCCCAAAGTCCACCCAAGATACACCACTGTTATTTCCTAAGGCTGCCAAGCAAACTTACCTTGGCCTATGGCTGGAAAGAAATGTTTCCAAAGAGCTCCTGCTCTTCCTTGAACACGGCGTGCATGCTGCCAGCCATCAAGGAGACCTTCATTGTCATCTCACCCACCTTAAAATTGACAAGGATTAGTCTTCTGGTGCTTGGCAGCCTTTTTTTCTCATTTCTGACAACATCAATAAAGCTTTTAAAGAAACAGCAAAGGAAAACATTTATGTGCTCATTCAATTTCCTTCAGTGTAGCCTTTTGTATAGAGTTTTATGCTAGATTTCTGCACTGGCAAACCAGCTGATTCTGACAGTGGTATGTGTGACATCAGGTACCAGCTTAGAGAAGAGAAAATAATTGTAACAGTTGATGCTGCTTGTGAGAATTTGTTAAGAAGATCAATAAGAACAGGAGCACTTTGACTTTTCTTATTATGGTTTCTTTGGCAGCCTGGGGAAATAACATAGGTAAAATTATAGTCCCATCACGCTCCATGTGCTGACAGTACATAATTGTGTGCTTCCCACCAGAAAGATTACTTAGTATAATCCCAAACAATCTTTTCTCTCACACTGTTTTAGGTGTTTCATCATTTTCACAGCTTTCAAAGCCCTAAAATCAAAGAAAAAAACAAAGCCCCTTGAATTGGTTTTGCTATTGCCTGGCTTTGAGAGCTTATGACAGCACCAATTTACTTTGTCTGGCAGCAACAATCCTAGATTATTCAAAACGAAGAAGTGGGTGTGTAAATCATGCAGTCTTTCTGGAAAGACTTGGTTTTGCAGTTTGTCTAGAGTCCTTATCCCAACTCCAGTACTTCCAGAGCATCTTTACTTCTGACAGCACCTGACTGGCTACTGATTTCAAGGCAGAGGCGGTGGGTCAGCACCTTTCTTTCAGCATGCACTTTCTAATAGATGGGGTATGCAGTTTGTCAACCCCATGTGTCTGCTGTCTGTGTTTTGAGTTCTACTTATCTCAAAATTCAAACTCTGGGTCTGCAGAAGGCACAAAATGGGACCTGGAGAAGCAGCAACATTTTGCTGAGACACGTCTTCCTCAGAGGGGAGGCTGCTGTGCATATACTATAGCCTGTGCTAGTGTTTGAAAGGAGAGGAACTGGATAAATCATGTAAAAGCTTACAAAATTAGCTTCTTACTTGCAGAAGTAGAGGTCAGGACTCAAAGCTTTCATCCTCCCCCTCCACAGCAGCTCCCCAGTCTCCATACACAGCCCCTGACTCGCCTCTGCCCCACTCAATACTTTGCCAATGGGACACGAGTTCCTCTGAGAAGACTGTTTTGAAACCCAAACCAAGTTCAGCTTCTAAATTTTTTATTTTGTATTGTATCTTCTGTGTTGGTTTTTTGTACTTTTTTTTCAGATCTGTCTCTCAGGTAAATGTTTTTGAGATACTGCCTCAGCCATAACATCCAGGACTTGGATTTTAAAAAAGCAGATCCTTTTTTCTTCCTCTAGAGATCTTGTAACCCTGACAGAATCAAGCACATCTATTGCTTTAATACATGTCATGAATATAATCTCCTTTTTACTTTTAGCAGAGTGCACTTCAGATGTCTTTGGGATGTTCTGTATTTGTTTACTCTCTTCTTCTTCTGTTTTTTTTTTCCTAAATCCAGACTTACCAGGATAAGAAGCATTGTCCTATTGACCAAAGATCAATGCCAAATTACTTTTCTTCCCTCACAGCTGACAGCTCCATCCTCCTCTGACTTCAGGAATACCTATCAGTTAGTAATTTTTTAGACTTTTTTGTCTTAACATTATCATGAAAAGCTTAGCAGACACAATACTTTTCATATATCACCTCTTTTAATGCTGGCTCTTTATGTTTGGAGAGACACAGAGATGGCTGAAAGTGATTTTCTGGGCAAAGTTACAGCCATAATTCCAATCACCAGAGGCTTGATGTCATCCACACATTATGACAGACTTGAAACAGCAGATCAACCTTTATAGTAGGGAGCGATGGATTTATTTTTGAACAACCAAATTAACTTCAGACATTTGGCATCTTATTTCCTATGTTAAAGACCTGCACATTGCAGAGTGACAGAAACACAACAGTTCAGAAGGCAGCTGGGTTTTGGTTGAGAATACTGAAAGCTGAGGGTGCAGTTACAGCATCCCCTGGTCGGGAGCTGCTGCCGGCGGTGCCCACAGAGCCGAGCACGCTGTCACAGAGCTCGTGGTTTCTATAGCAGCAAGCATTATATAAAAAGCTTGGCTTTCCCCTCACCCAGCTAATCTTCACATGATATAAGGGAGCTGGGAGAGAAGAGGCACAAACCTGCAGCTGTGTGTGTTGCAGGTGGGCTCTGAGCAAGCACCATGCTGGGGGCTCTGTGGGGATCACCTATCCCTGGATTTTAAGACTAATGTTCCACTGATGTCCTGTAGTTATTGGTTTTTATGGAATTTCTATTGGAGGGAAATACCCTGATATTAAAACCACACCTACCCTGCTCTGCCTCCTAATTGTCCTCTCCAGCCACTCTCTGTGCCAAAACCCACGAGGGCCTCACCAGATACATGATCCTCCCAAATGGTGACTCCATCCCACACTGACCCTTCCCCTGACCCTGGTTTCTGCACCACTGGCCAACTATAAAGGCAAGGGAGCTGAAGGACAAACACATAGAGGTGAAATCTCTAAGGAATAAGGAATGCTTACACTTTGGAATAAAATCTTGCCAATTTGCATATTAAGAAAAGAACAAACCCAAAGTACTGCCAGCAACAATGTCTTAGCATCAGTCAGAGGAAGGAAAAAATGTCCTTTCCTGGCATATCCTTTAAAGGTCTCAGATCTCCCTGCAGCCAGGATGTTTAGAGGGGAGCAAAACATCCAGTTCAACCAATAGACATTTTGCTTCAGTAAAATCTACTTCTTAACAAAAAGGTGAGGAAATTAAAAAATGACAGGTTGGGTTTTCAAAACACACATGGACTTGCTGCCATTAAACAAGGGGAGTTTTAATCCTGATTTTAATTGGAGAACTCATATTCTGCTGGGTCCTTACATGAACCTCTCTCTCAAAAGAGTCATGTACTTTCTGGTATTGTAAATAAGTGAAAAATACTCTCTCCCTACCAAATGCCTGTGATGTATTATTTACAGATTCACAGAATATTCTGAGTTGGAAGGGACCCACAAGGATCATAGAGTCCAACTCTTAAGTAAGTGGCCCATATGGGGATTGACCCCACAACCTTGGTGGTATTAGCACCATGCTCTAACCAACTGAGATAATCCCAGGGTCAATGGCAGCTTTTAAAAAATAAAATTATTCACCATTTAAATATTGAATGTAGATTTGTCTTCAACTTATCTGCATTAATCCTTTCGTTATTAAACCAATTAATGTCTTAGTTAAAAAAATTCTTCAGGACATAAATTTCCACAGCACAGACGTTTATTTGAACCATAAACAGAGGATGAAGGTTGCTATGGTGTGATCTCTTTCTCAAAGTCTATTTACTTCTCCCAGCTAACAACAATCCTAAAAGTGGAGTCCATAAAACAGAACGTACAAAGTAAAGCAGCCACCACACATCAAGGCGCTGATGAATCTGAACACTCACCACAAACAAAGACATATAGAAAAGCAAGATGAAATTTTTTTGATTAAAAATTGTATTTTAATCTGTATTTGGGGATAAAAGTGTTTTTAAAAAGAAGCAGTTTGAAAAATCTGCTTTGACTGTTTCCTAGTCCTGCTGCAAAATGGTACATTTGTGCAAGCTAAGGTATGCAGCCTGGGAGAATATTCACATTACGGGATCCTGGAGGAGTGGAAACAGACAAAGGGCAAAGAGCAAATGGATAAAGCAGAGATGCTTTATTCAAAATACCTGTATTAGCCTTTTTCAAGAGTATTTTATTTCATTTTAACCACACAGCCCATGCGGGCTAGCTCCAAAATGGATATTCTCATTCACCAGCAAAACTTTTAGCTTCCCTACAAGTATAAGAAGGTTTGGGATTTTTATTTTATGCTAATGGCATAAGTGGTTTTCATCATCAGACTTGCAAAAAAGGCAGTCCAAACACATCCTCAATCCTCCAATTGTGAGGTTTGAGTATATAACAAAACTTTTATGAAGGAAAAATGGCTGAAATTAGGAATATTAACCTTATCAAACAGAGAAAAAGACTGTAAATTTAAGCCATTTTTTCTACCAAGACCCTCACCCAACCTTTTCCTTTGCTCCTGGCTAAGTGCATTTTTAAACAGGAATTAAGTAACAGAACACATCCTGCAATATAACATAGTCACTTAGTACAAACTTCTTCACTAATGTGGGGAATGCTTATGATTCCCATCCAGAGAGTGGGCCCTGGAACTCTTTTCCTTGTGTAGGTGTAGTTACACCTTTCCTTCACAGTAAATCTCATGTTCAACAGCTGCTATAGGACTCCTTCAAGGATATCTCTGCCACCATAAAGGTAACGGAGGTGTAGGGAACATGTGTGCAGCAGCAGGAAGTGTGGATCTTTGCAGTGAAACCGGCCATGGTTAAGAAACCACAGAGCTGTTTAATCCACCCTGCTGGCCAGGGGCTGCCTGCCCTTCCCTGGTCCGCAGTGCTGGATACCCATGAGCAGCTGGAGAGCAGGTGCACCTCACCTTCCCCAGCAGCAGCCTGAGAGTCCCCACAGGCTGCATGTTCCAAGATCACATCATGGCACAATCCATAATATAGTAAGAGGAAATGAATGATAGTTTGGTTGAATAACACTCTTAACTGGATGTCAAGATGTGAAGTATTGACACACTCATGGTCATCCAGTGCAACCTGACAGCCAGACGTTGTTGCCTGTCCCTCCTGCTTTTGTAGAAAGATGCAGGTCTCTTGCAGTTTCGCTACGGATCTGGTGGCCCATCATGGACTTCTCAGCTGTCTTAGGACTTTCTAAATGGCAGTAGATGCCTCTATGTGTCTCACTACCCCAACTCATTTTGCACAGGTTAGCCAATCTTAAACAATTTAGAATACATTTAAAGGATCCTTAGGATGCTCAGCAGACAAGAACAAAGATTTGAAAAATGTTTGTTTTCATGGTTTAATCTACCAAGGATTTGGAATGCTGCAGTAGATCAAGAATTAAGAAGCCCATCTGAGTATCCCTATTTTGGTTGCTATTTTTTCCACTCTGTATGTTTTAAAAAAAAACATACAGAAGCCTTGAGTAATCTGCCCAGAAACCAAGGACCCAGGTAGCACAATATCTCAGAGCTTTGAGATTCCTGCTGTTAAGCACCAGGAATGCTGGAAGCTGTAGAAGACCTCATCTGAAATGAGGTTCTTCACACAGTCAGGCTTTGCTCTGTTTTCTGTCCTGGGCCTCCAGAACCTGGAAGCATTTTGGAATGCCCTGTTTCTCATTAAAGATTTGTTGATCTCACTGTATTTCAAGATGAAATGCTTCAGGTCAAAAAGGGCAACAATTATCCATAATCTCAGTTTGGCTGAAGTGTTTTATGATGTCTACATGGAAAAGGCTGGGAGCTGTACTTATGTCAGCACTGTGATCAGAGCTGGATTTTTAAAGAGAGATATATATGATACTCATACTGTACATGTGCAGATTATGTGGGTAGTTCATACAGAAAGTAGGATAAGGTCTTGTCCTTTTTGTCATTGAGTGACCAAATGTAAGAAAGCAGGATTTTATCCTAGTTCTGCAACTTTTAGTTGCATGGCTGTCTACTGCTTTGGGAGGTTTCTAAACTTAAGCAGTGACCTAAGAAGAAGGTTTCCTGTATTGAAAACTGGAATACAGACCATTGTAAGAGGCGGACTCCCATTCTCTCCATCACACCATAACAATATCATTAATGAAGCACCTGGTACAGTGAAAATCCAGTCTGAAATTTTTTCCAAGTCTGTTTGGCTACTCTGGCCTAAAGGTCTGGGGATGCAGCTGCTTTCCTTTCAGTTCTGGCTGTTTGAGCATCCGCATGTGAATGGCTGCACAACTGAGCTAAAAATAAAAAGTTCCAAACACATCCAGGAAGATTTCACATTGTTCTGGCTGTCCATTTCTTCAGGGAGAAAAAGTTTCCAGCTGTATAGCAAAACAATCAAGCTCTGTACAACCATGGAAGGAATAAGGATGAACTGGACTATAGAAGGTGATCTAAGAAAAGAATGCCAAAATGGACTGTGCACTCCAGGTACACTCTGTTATTTTCCTTTCTAGGTCTCATGGAGCATCTGCCCTGCCGGGCATGAGCAGTGTAAATGGTCAAATCAGGCAGGGACAGAGAACAGAGAGGGTCAGGTAAGGTCTGACACATCTGTGTAACACAGACAACGCAACTGGGGATTAAATCCTGCCCAGCCTGGAGCAGACAAGGCTGTGGGGAGACCGAAGAGCAGTGTCCCAGTACCTGCAATCAGGTCATAGGAAAGACACAGTCAGGCTGCTTAGAGCAGGGCTCAGTAGAGGGATGAAATAAAATGGGCACAAGTTGAAACAGGAGAGGTTCTGACTGTATGTAAGCCAAAACATCTTCATCACAGAGGCAACACTTGGTGAGATGCATTACCCAAAATGGTTGTGCAGCCTCCATCCTTGCAGGCTTTTAAGATCAACAGCATAAAGCCCTGACCAGCTGGTCTGATATCATAGCTCATACTCTGAGGAGCAGGTTGGGCTAGAGACCTACTGGTTTCCCCTCAGACCTGAATCCTTATGATCTCAGGAAATCTGCCACCGTTCAAAGAAAAGGTTATACACAACCCCTCCTACATCTAGTTATGTGAACATCCCGCCTTCAGGGAGAACTTCTTTCCAATCCCCAACAGTCAGAGCTGGACAAACATCAGCCTGAAGTGTGATTCAACACTAGCTTCTACAGTTAAAAAGGAAACCCACACTAACAGCTGCAATGAAGACACTAAAGGCTTTGCTGAAAAAATAGACAAAGCTTGTGACTGACACATTCAGACAAGGCTTCCCAATTTTAGACTCTGACAGTTACCTTGAAAAACACTAAGAGGAAGTAGCTCAATTCTCAGCCAACAAAACTTGCAAAGGTGAAGGACATTTCAAAAGCCAGGTGCAATCTTTCATTTCGTGAGAATGAAAGTGAGACACAATTTAAAATAAATTTTAAGTATCCTGCTTTGAAAACTTTGCATAACTTACAGCAGAGAATTTTTGGTCTCTCACACCAAAACAGAAAATTAATGTCCTTTATGAATATGGTGAGCAGATGGCAAATGAAACATTCAGTGTACCAAAATGCAGATCAACAAATATACTCTTATCTGCCAGAGGAGACAGGTTAAAAACCAGAGAATAATGCAAAAAACCCCGAAACCTGAGCAGCATCTTGAGCATTGAAATGATACACACCTGGAATGTTGTAATTCACAGGACAAAATACTTCTATAAGTACTACAGTGCTACAGGTAGCAGAGAGAGAAAACCGAGCCTCTGTAGTATTTGCAAAGCAGTTTCCCTACCCTGTAAGCTGGCACTGTGAGCAGCTGCAGACCCCAGGAGCGCAGCAATCAGGGCCACGCCACATTCAGAGGCCAAACCACTGCAGTGGGTGCTTAGGCAGCACAAAGCACAGCCTCTGCAGAAGTACTCAACCACTTTATATCCTGGAATTCTCCTGGACCTGTTAACAAACTGTGCGAGCCAACAGTGAGGATGAACAGAATAAAGCCAAGCTCCACTGTGCAGTTACCAGAGCTCCCTGCTGTGGTGAGGATGTGACTTGAACTCAACTCTGACTAAAAAAACGACTTTGTCCATACAATATTGCACTTCTTTACAGGATCTGGCCTCTAAGACTGAAATTATGTGAAATAGCAACTGAAAACATTCCTCAGCCAGTGAGGAACACTACACATACTTACATTTCTTTCTCCTAAAACCAGATACTTTCAAATCCCTACTCATCACCAGCCCTACAATGCTCCTTCCCTGAAATCCCATCACCTTGCTCAGGTGGCAGGTTTAAGTAGAAGATTCTAATGTAACAGGCCTGCATATTCTGTGAAATAGCTGGTGTTTAATATTTTTTTCAAGTTAATAATACTTTTTCAAATACATAATTTTTGCTTCAAGTAAGGAAAACTGCACATCAGTAATTAACATATTTTGCAACCTTTATAAGGGGATAAAAAAAAATCACAACAGATTTCTTACAGTCTGTACTACAGCTTTGGTTTTACTTTGAAGTGTCAGACTCTGTGTCACTGGAAGCAGACATTCCCCCCATGGTATTTGTATGCTGCCGACGCAACAGACACTCCACTTGCCAGGCTCTATCAGCAGAATTCCACTAAGACAAGAAATAAGTATATTCTTTAAAAAACCCACAGCAAAACTTAATGCATGATGCTTTTAATCAATCAGCTACATAAATTGCTTAAAAGGAGTTTGACTCCGAAGTAGTAGCTGGCTGGATTTGTTTTCATTTTGCCTGCATACAGCGACCCAAGGCACTCTGCTCCTTCCCAGACCAAGGCATGGCTCACCGGCAGGACCTGCCACCTCCAGGCTTTCCAGAGCCTCGGTGCTTAATGGCCAGGGCTGATGAAAAAGCACTGTGTTAGTGTCCTGCCAAATGTAACTTCTCTGCTGGGTGCTCAGCGTCCTCTGACTGACCACCTAACACCCTGCTCTGCCAGCCATCGCCATGGCCCACCTCCCAGCCTGCAACCCTGACTGACTTGACTGATCTTTATTCCACGAGGAAGATGATGATGACAAGTCAAATGCCACTATTTGAGGCAGGCAGGAAACACTGCTTGTACTGAAAGATTTCCATGGGGATCTCTTCACTCCTCATGAAGTGACAGAGATCTTCCGAACTGTGACCTGCTCTGAGAAGCTGGTCTCCAGAGGGCTGCCCTCTCCTCCAGCTTTTGCTCCTGCCTCTTATTTGCGTACGACATATGCACTGCACCCGGGTTTCTAAATGTGTGTGCTACTTAAATCGCTGCAGTATCTCACAAACTTTCCTATATGAAAATTGCTTTGTTGTCCATCAAACCACTATCAGAACCCTCAGAAATGTGTTCCTCACAGATAATGTGATATGGCTGCTCTTCTTCTTTTACAGGTGGGCTTTTTGAGAGACGTGCAGGCATCCCATGCATGTTCTCCGAAATTCAGCAATAGATCTAGGAGTGGGTGAATCCAAAAATCCTTCTAGGTCCCTCTCCCATGGTCTGAGCTGTACAAAACATGGCACGAACATTTGGCAACACAGCCCTTAAAGTTTAGAATATACAACTTTTGTAGGAAAGTATTGCAACACAGTATTGACTGATAAAAAAAATGCAAACTGACATTGGATTTATACTATAGAAGAATTGGGTGTAAATGAGAAAATTGGGAAACACAAGTGAGCTAAAAAATATTTCCAAACTTACTCCTGCAAGTAAAACCACATGGAAAAATCAGATCAGAGTCTCACTGACCATGCCAGCTCCCATCCTGGAGCAACAGGCACTTCCAGACAAAGCAGCAACACATTCATCTCCTGTTATTACTTCCCTTCTGTGACTGATGTACTCTTGCAAGCCATTTCCATTAAGTTTTTCAGTGTTTCAGAGTACCTGTCTAAGTCTCTGTTGTCCAGTGAAGGGAACCTCTTAAGCTTTAAGAAACTTGTTACTATAAATTTTAGGGAAAACCAGCTCAGAAATTGCCCTTGGACAAAGACATCAAATACTGGCATACAAAACCTGTTTTTCTTAACTACTACTTAATATAAATGATCAGTTTTGAGAAATATGTATTTTAAAAATAAGTCAAAGCAAATAAAGGCAAACATAAGTCAAAGTCTTGCATAACTGATACTGCAATACCCCCTTGTGGTCAAATGAAAAGGTTTTGTCTCAATACCTGAACTTTTTCCTCTATAAAAAGCCTCCCTAGGCGTCTTTTCCTTTAACTCAAGGGAAATAACTGCCATATTTTTCCCAGATTAATTTGTAGTGCATATCATCACTTGTCTGGCAAAAGCAAAAGACTAACCTCAGTGAAGTTCTTCCTCAAAATGACAGGCACGGACACTGCTTGTCAAATTAATTAATCACAAAACAAACTCCTAAGTAAAGGCCATCTTCAACAGTGACACACTCATAATTATTTTTTAAGTTTCATGTCCCCAACCAGAAAAAATCAAGATGCTATAATCAATTGACATAGATACATGTGGCATGAAGCCACAATAAACATCAACCTATGGGATAAAAAGATGTACACAGTAAATCAGTTGTACCAATTCAAATGAGCAAATAAAATGCTAAACTGGCAAATGGGAAAAATGAGGGGAAACAGTTCAGTATCTGCACCAGGTCAGCTGAGACCACTCCATGGCACAGACTTAAAACATCTGCTTGTAATCTTTCTGTCCAGTTGATTCGGTGGCTGCAAGTCATTTGGAGGCTGTCCTCAGTACAACAACTACTTTTAGCTTATTACTGTTTAATTTGCAGAAATTGACTTGAAGGAAGGATCAGAATTAAAATTCTGATCTGATACAGGAACCTTGTACACAAAAATTAAGAGTAACAGACTTTCCACCAGGATCCTTTCCCAACCTGATCAGGAGCTAAAATCCCATGCACTGTGATTAATGCATTGGGTCATCCAAACGTGCCTCAGATTTCTTTTAAAGCAATCAGATGCCACTAAAACACTATTCTCCAAGCATCTGCACACACTCCAACTTGGAGAGGACCCTGAAACAAATGCAACAAGATAAGCAGATTCCAAAAGAGGAACAGGGACAACTATTAGTCCAGGCTGGAAAACACCTAATTTCTTCACTTCATGATAATGCTACGTGTGTACATGACTCTTTTGCTTTTTGGCTGAAAGAGATAAAAAACACTATTCAGGTTTCAATTATCTCAGCAAAAATAGCAAAGAAACAAAAAGTCTACTAAAATTTAATTCAAAACCAAAGCAAACATTGGGGTTTGAGGTGGAATTTATCTTTTCTTAAGTTATTTTATCACAATCTTCAAATTCAGAATAATTTTTCCAAAATTATTGTAGAATTATAGAAGTATTTCTTGCTCAAACTTGTCTAAACTGTTTGGATTTTTCTACAGTTGTAACTATTTTTAAAGAAATTATTTGCCAAATTCAGTATGTGTTTCCCAATACTGCAAGCAAATAATTTTGCCAAAAGCCCCCTGAAAAAGTAGATTCAAAGTTCATTAGCATTTACCAAAAACAGGAAACAAGAGGCTAGAATTCATCTGGAACTAATCCACACTACTCAAAAACAAGTCAGTGAAGAATTTCAGAGGAAATTTATACTTGAAATACTCTGTTTTCCTGCAAGGTCACTAATACTTGAGGAAGTGAGTTCATACCACAGAAGCCCAACAGGCTGACTGTAAAGACAAACACTGACATTTTGGACACTGTTTTGAAAAGTCTCACTTTGTATACTAATGACCCCTTAAAGTTACTTTAAAACTTCTCATAGTTGCCTAATACCTTCTACAGAACTAAGTGCTTAGAAAAGACTTCTGATGATCTGACTGCTCATTTTTTAATTTGAAAATAAGAAGCTTTCAGAACAGATTCCTTGAAACAATTTTTACCAAACATTTCTGCCCCAAACAGAGTTCAAGGTCCCAGCAGCTGTCACACTGGGTCTCTGCTCCTTTTCTGGAATATATTCACAAGTCAGACATTTCCAATAGAGACAGTAAACATGCCAGGGAAATCAGCAGCTTTCAGGAGCTTTTCCTTCTGCTACATAACCACAACAAAAGTCCTCCTGACTACTCAGCAGCAATCTCCACAGCACCCTTTGCTATTAAACCAGACTTTATTGTTCTGAGGATTTTGAATAGAGGCTGATCTCAGCTGCAGTCGCTGTAATCACCTTGTAATCTAAGAGTTTGCTGGTTACATCTGGAGATCCCATTGTTTCCAATTACAGTCACTTCTCATGAAATTCCTGTTACCTTGAAAACCCCCTCAGTGCTCGAGAAAAGATGCAACATAAAGCAGTAGAAAAGGAGCATTAAGAGGGAAGTAAACCAGTGCTGAGCACTGCCTGTCAGTGCAGCTGTGCATGTTCTTTTCTGGAAGCACTCATAACAGCAGCTGAAAGAAAATGTTAGGAGAGGAGGAGCTTTGAAAGTGCAAACAAGAATTGGCTTCACTTTCTGAGAAGTCACAATATACCTAAAAAGGCTGGATATATGGTGAGTCTCAAAACGGACAAGTTGGAAAGGGGTTTTGGATTCAGGAGAAATACCTTGGTTAGGTCTCAGCAAAGAGCAACCACATCTCCAGGGCAACCAGCCCCAGCTCCTTCTGTGTCCCAACAGCACCCAACCAAGCAGAGCTGACAACCACTGCACAACTGGCTACTTGAGCCTGGGCAGACGAGCAGGCAGACCAGGTCCAACAGGATAAGATCTGGAGAGTCTGTGGAGGCTGAACAGAGAGGAAGGAAAACCTGGTAAGTCACTTGTCCCAGTTCATGCCTCTTCTGCTTGTCTTGACAATGGTCCTGATACTCCCTGACAGCATTAGGGCTTGATCCAAATCCAACACTATCAAACAAAATTTGCTGCTGCAGGGGCTTTGGATCAAATCCTAATACCTTCCTTTCTAGGGTTACATTATGTCTGTTCTCCTTCACTGGACAAAATCTGTGCTAATATCTCCCAGCATGCTGGGCTTAAGCCGAAAAGAGATGCAAAGAACTGCACACTAAGTATCTTTTAGCTTTTAGAGATTTCCACAATGAAGACATAAAAGTGCCAAGCTTTATAATTTATTGCAGACACACTGATATTATCACCTCTTCTCATACTCTTGGAAATGGCTGAAATGGAAGCTGAACAGAGTGTTCTGCCAAAATATGAGTTTGTATTCCCAGTCTGTAAATCTCCTGAACTTGCACCATTGTTATGGTGTTTCAGCAGACTGAGCTGCACACATACGACCTAAGCTTTGGCTGTGCATACACCATGACTCAAAAGAACCCGAAATTAAGATCCTGTCTCTGCCACATATCTTGAGTAAGTGTTTATGTTCATACTTAAGTATACAACATCAGTATGCCTATTAGAAGAATATCCTTGGTAAAATAAAAATCAGCTCTATTTCCAATGCACTGCCCAAGCTAAAGGAAAAGGAAGAAAAAGAGCATCACTCTCAGGATTTTTTAAAATGGGAAAAGAAACCATCTGAAAAGCTTTGCCTTCTTCAGCCTTCTGGAGGAGATACAGATCACAGTCCTGATTTCCCCAGAGATGCATTTGCACTCTTGTCTGGCTCCATTTACTGGATGGACAAGCTGATGCCAGGACTCTGATGCATGCAAAGCCAGGGCAATGTCACTCTCTCCAGTGCTGGGAGACTCAGGCTCTTGCTCAACAGGCTCAGCCTGTTCCATACTCATTCCCTAGCTAAGGCAGCAGGAAGGACTCTGCACCTGTCCTTGGGGTTCAGTCATGGATATTGGTGCAAACTCATTTTCATGAGTAATGTAACACATCATACAGCTGATGCATGTTCTGCTTTCCAGTTTTAGCTAGGAAAACAGAAACTCTTGCAAAAGGGTATGATAGACTTGTGAAGAACAAGATGCCTAAAACCAGATTCATCAAACTATATACCCTACAGCCTGCAGGGGGCTGCTCTTCAGTTCCACATTCCCGTCCCAAAAACAATGATGGAGAATGGTATGCCTTAAATGGTCTGACTTGAAGTAGGTGCAGGGCAATGCCTGAGACAGTGACATTTCTCACTAATTAGCACCATCCAGTAACACCCAAGTCTGATAATGTTCAAATAATGGCTGCATATCAAGATAAAAAATTCTAGGACCTCAATGCTGTGCTGGTATAGCAAGACATATAGTGATAAACAGAATAGTCACAAATTCGATTTTATTTGCACTTGGGGCATATCTGGACTGGACAGGGGAGTGCAGCACAGAAATCCAGCATTCCTGGCTGCACATGGTACATGTCTGTGCTGTACAGACAAGCTCAGCTCAGAAAGATGTACAGCTTCAGCACTAGTTCAATGAGCTTAGATGCAGCACAGGTAAGCAGCTCAGTCAGCCCAGGTGTCCCTTGAGCCCTGCTGCAGATACTGCTGTACGGAACTGTTTCCTCTCTTGACTCACAGTACTCTTACAATAGTGGGTGAACTGATGTTTTCTCCATTTCAGGCCAAGAAAAGCAAAGGACTTGCCCTACAGTCCCACACCAGGTATAGAAGAGAGCTGAAGAGAAAAACTCAGGTCTTCTGACTCCATGCGCTCCTAGTACAGCTGCCTACCTGCACAGAATATTTCTGCCAGCAAAGTACTGGTCATTTAAAAAATAAGCTGCTGTGTCTTGCTCAAGGTATTGGACAAATGTTTTCTAGACTGACTTAAGACATGAGTAATTTATTTGCATTTGCACAAGGAATACATTGTGGACATGGTATCCTTAACTTCCCTTCGCAAAAATAACACCCACTCCTCATATAGTACCCTGGGCTCCATCACAGAAAAGACAGGTTTTAGTACAAGGAATCTGCAGGCATAAGAGCTGGGTTGTAAGTGTCAAATTGAGCAGTTGAACAGGCATTCAATTATGATCAACATTAACTAATTTATTTAAAGACACAACATTTGACACTGCATTTTTTTACTTCTATTCCAAGGTAACCAAACTGGAGTTTCCTAAAGGACCATGACCAAATAGTGAGTTTTGAACATTCAACTGTACCCATGCTCTTTTTAGTTTTTGTCAATTTGAGCTAGGCTAATATTTCAAATTGAAGCATATTTAGGCATTATTGGCAAATGCTTTATAACTAAAATCTTTAGGAAAACTGAAAGAGCTGAAGTGTCTTCATCTGCTACCTATGTGTGTTCAATCTGTTTCAATGTTAACAACTCGACAGAAACACAAGTGTTGGAAGAACCTACTTCCTACGAGAAAATTTGTAAGATAATGTCATCCTGCTGAAACCTAAGGCACTTACTAAAAATGAAAGAAAAAACCTCCCACATCACAACCATTCTAGAGCAGGGTAACTTCCGTCCCAGATAACATTTTATGCAACACATTTTAAAATTATTCATTTCCCTCTGTTATCCTAAGACAACAGGAAAAAAGTCCCAATTGTTTTGCTTTATTTCTACAACACTTTCATGTATGCTCAATATGATATTTTTAAGTACATTTAAATTCTAATTTTGAAAGCAGAAGTGCTGAGGTTATAAGTTAAAGTGCTGATATTATAAATAATTTCAGTAACTTGTATTTTTGTAGGAAGCAATGGATGTAATTTTGAAAACTTATTAATGGTCTTCGTTTTATTCAGGGTAAGAGAAAGGAGCAGAAGCTACTGCCAAGCTGTATGTCTGTGCTCTCAAGCAAAGTTCCCAACTCGACCAACCAAATTATTGGCAATCAAATGAATACTGAGCTTGGCAGGGCTCTGGTAAATATTAATTACTTCTTCAGCAGTGGAGCACAGAAGAGGAAACTTGAGAGTGAGCTCCAGCTTTCTTAGTGCTTCAGTAACAATATAACAGCAACAAAGCAAGTTCTTTCAAGGGTAAAAATGGATGTTGTCCAACAATGCCATAATAGATGATCCTCTTCGTATTTCAGGTGACTAGGCCATATACAGACAGCACTACAGATCATATCAATCTTCCCATGCAAATCTACAGTAAGGATGCCACTAACATCTGAAAGAACAAGATTACAGACAAAAGACCATTTTTGCCTGAATTTTATCTCCTGAAAACAAACAATTAATATAAATCTGCTCAGATGAGTCATAACATAAACAACGCACTTTCAGCTCTGAAAGCCAGCACAACAAAAATGCAGCAGCTTGTTGCATTTCATGTAGTTAGACAAGGATTCATCAGGTTCTCTCATCTGCATGTTTAAACTTGCTCTAAAGAATAATACTTAAGGCATGTGAGCCATTCTCTGTGCTTTTCACCACTCCCTGCTGAGGGAGGGAGACCAAATATTTTTCACACTAGTTTTCATTTTTGTTTCTGTAGATTTGCTGCTCTCAAATTCCCTTCTCTTATGCTTTTTTTCTTCTGGTTTAGCTGATGGAAACTCATTGACAAGGAAGCAGGCTTTCACATTTTGTTCTGAAGGCGTGCTGGCTCAGCAACCTGTCTTACACCCTCAGAATTGTCAACCTTGAATTTAAAGGGTTCATAGTTCCTAAAATCTGTGGTTGCCCAGGGAAACCATCCTCAAGCTAAATCAACATAATACCAAAAGCCTGTTCAGCTAGTGCATCTTCATTACAGAGGTTGAAATTTTATGGCCTGTTGTTCTGTAGGGAAAAATCAGCAAGCAGCAGAGCATGGAGAGTGTGTACACAGTACCTGTCCTTTGAACTGTATGTACCTTCCACAGGATCATGCTCAGTCCTAAGTGGAGCTCAACACAGAAGCCATTAGTCCTGCCTTGGCACAACAGGCTGCAGTCTCTCACCAGACTGAGATGGAGATGGGTGCACTCACACTTTGCAATTAAAGCTATCTGTTTATATGATTAGACTTCAGTGGCAGAAGGCAGCTCAGAAGCACACCAGGTGACCACTGTGACCAGTGTGATCACTGATCCAAGTGGTCTCCGGCAAAAAAAAGGCACTGTAGAAAGAAGAGCTAAGTACCACACCCTGAAGTCACGACTCCAAGTGGTTCTCCTGGCTTCCTCACCACAGCAAGAACTGGAGGATCAGGGCTTTCAAGATGACCACTAAGTGACCTAAAGGAGGAAGACCACATCATGCAACCAGCCGAGGTGAGGAGGGCTGATTCCTCTGTGCAGACATGAATTATGATGGAGAACTGAGTTCAGACACACCAAAACGGAACATTCTTTTTAAAACACACTTCTTCTTGTTCAGCTAGAATGCTTTCTGCTCTGTCCTGTGAGAACTCATTTATCCAGGAACTCATTTTCTTCACACACCTGAAAGCAGGAGAGGAGAGAGCAGATCAAGACTTTCCTTGTCCCTGTGCTGTCCAGAGCTTTTTCCAAAAACTTCACAGGCTACTCAGAGGTTACACATTTATTGGTGATTGCATAACACCAAGAGACAGTGCACTTGCATGCCTTACTCTGGGTCACAAATTTTACACTGGGTGGTGTATGCCCAGTATCTGTCAGGCTCAAGCTCCTATTCATGTAAGAACATTTCATTTGTAAAGCACAATTTTGTTTTTCAGCACAAAAGCATACAGAGCTCCATGTTTCCTAACCTCCAGATGGCACTCACTCCACATCAAGTAATCCACCAGAAAGGACACTAAGGCAGTGCTATATAAGTCCTTTTTAATTACATTAAATAATTCCAGATTCCTGACTCTGTTTACTGTGTGTGAACCCAGAGACTCCTTCTCCCAGAGAGTTCCCGCAAACTGGAGGGTAAGAGCAGTCTTACAGTCTGGTCTAAGCAGTGCATGATTTAATCCTCCCACTTCACTTAGAACTGGCATTGTTTCAACTGAAGCACTTCTAGTTTTGGACAAGACCTTCCACATCTTACCCTAAAGATGTGGGCTACTAATCAGAGTCTAGAAAAGCAGCGATGGCAACTGGAGTATGGGAAGACATGTCATATAAGGAAAGGTTAAAAAGACTGTTAAAAGTTTAACATGAAGGAAAAAAAGCAGTCTTGTAAGAGGATAGCAGTCTTTAGATACATGTATAGCTCTGGAATGAGAAAAGGAATAATTTGCACTTTGAGGGAGTGTCAGGCAACAGCAAAAATAACAAGCTTAAGTTACAGCAAGGAAGAATCATGTTCATTTTTGGGAAAGCTAGTAGTGAGGATAATACAGCACTGGAATCGATTCCCTGAGGAATCTCCATCTTTGGATGTTAAACATACTTCCATCAAGAGGGATGTATTTAATAGGCTTTGTCTTTTACTGTATAAATTGAATGACTGTCCGAAGAGTTTTTCACCCATTCTCTGGCTACACCAGAGCTGTTGGGTTCAGAACAAATTTTGCAAACATGATTTTTCAAACATATTGACAAAGAATTTTTTTAAAATTCTTATTTTAATTATAACAGGTTTAAAAAGATTTCAGCTCTAAAATACAGATTAATCACTTTTTAAAAATGGAAATATATTTCTAATTCTTCTAACTAATCATATACATTTAAGTATAAGGATACTTTTCACGAAGTCCAGATGTGTCTTTTAATCACACGTCTGAGAGGCTTGTTTAGTGCCCTCTTGACAGCCATGTAAGGACACTTCTCAAAGAGCATATTATGTCATGTGAATGGCAAAAACCAATTTTCTTCCAAAAATTTGAGGAAGTCTTTAGTAAAAATGTGTAGTTCTGTGTCCTTAATCAGATAAAGCAGCCACTGAGGTGCCAGTTCCTGAAGTGGGGACGTGCAGTGGTGACGTTTTTACAGCACAGGAAAAGCCCTGCACTCCCCTCTGCTGTACTCCCTTGCACGGGTCACTTCAGGCCAACAGATGACAACTGGAAAGTCTGTAGGAATATCTGAAAAGGAGCCAAAGCATGCAGCAATTTTTGGCTTAATTGTCAGAGTTCAACCTTAGAAAATGTAGCTCTGTGCTGTGTTGCAAGATCACAGCAACCCACAACTGTGCTGCCTCTTTTGATGTGCAGTTAAGCTATCTTGACTTTCTGAGTCTGAGTTCAAGATAATTGAAATTACGCTAAAATATGAGTGGGTAACAACTGGATAGGACCAGCTCTGTTCACTACAGAACTCCAATTCATTCTTATCTCCTGCTGAAATCAATGCTAGCTCTTAGGCACTTTGACATCCTGATGATTAAGGGGGAATGTCTTGAGAACCAAAGTTTCCTGTGCGGAACAGATGAGATAATCTGTGTGATATGGGAACATTGTCTAGAACTGGACATCTGATTTTGTTAAATTATTACACTTTCCCTGGAAATGCAAATTATTTTATCCTGCTGCATTAGCTCTCCAGCATTAAATTTCCAAAGTTAGTTTGGGTCTCTCTACCATGTACAGCAACCTCCAGAAAAGACCTTCCGGGAATATCCAGGGCCCTAATCAAAACTGCCTCAGCACCTGCAAGTAGAAGGCAGCAAAGAGACAATCTCTAGACTCCAATTTCATCCCAAGTTTAGCAGTCATTTTTCTTTTACAATAATTAACTTTGCCAACTAATCCTTATTTATATAAGCAGAGTGTCTTAGAAAGATTGCATGAGATTATAACAGTAGTGAAATCAGTAAATAATCAGTGGAAATTCCATTTATCAAAGAGATTGTGTAAATATTAAACTGTGTGGTAAGTTACTTGTAAAGCATTCTTATGGTGTATCACTTAGGCTTCAGTTTTATAAGCTTTTTCCCCTTTTGTTGCCAGATTTCAAACAAGGGATTATACATGCTTAGAGAATTCATTTTCTGTATTTCTTTCAGTTAAAGAGCACAAGTGGGTGGCTATATTGATTGAATTCTTCCTTTAGTTATATATATTGCTTTCTCTTCAATATTTTCGAGTATAGTTAATGTTAATTGTACCTTGGTGAACAGGTGTTTCCAGTGCATCCAGATTTTGTGTGTTCTCATTTTTAGTTCCATTTAAATTTAAAAAGTGTGAAATACATATTTTTTTAAAGACATAACATAAGTTCATATAAATCTGTGTTCCTTGTGCATTTAGAACAGTCTTTGTATATACTTCCCACATGGTACCTTAAGTATAAAGTTTTGTTTAATAAGATCAGTGATGACTGTAAATCCAGTTGTGTTTCTTAGAAACTCTATTTAAAACTGTTTTTTGACCTTTAGATTACTCTAAAGTAAACAAAATAACTAAACAGGTTTTCCTGCAAAGAGGTCTCATTATGCTGTGAAAATTACTAAACATGAACAGTAAGATTCCTAGAACTGGGAACGGCGAGGATGATTACGTATGAACATTAGATGGGCAATACTGCCAGTCAGGGCATCATCTGTTTGTATGTATTATGTGCATATCTGTTGGGGTTTTAGGAGCTCTCTTGGGGTTTTTTTTCTGTTAAAGGAATTTTTCCCATTCGTGTTGCTCAGCTCCTACAAAGAAAGAAATTTCTGAACTAAAGTTCCTCTTAAATCAGACAACAGTTTTCTGAAGTGGGGTATATTTTGGTTTGTTGGTTTTAGAAACCAAAAATAATCTGTCAGGGCCTCAAGTTCCATTTCCTAAATGCTGCACAGATAGAAACCACTAAATCTTTCCTAAAGCAGGATGCCTCTCTTAAAAACTCTACTTGCTACTCTGAATCCATGTCAGGTATATTTTCCTTCTTCAAAAAACTTCATGTTTGCATCAATAAATTCCTTGAAACACAGATGGGTTTCCAAGTGACTCAGGAATTCTGCTGAATGCTGAAGAGGTGCTGGCACAGCCCTGTCCACAGCCCTCTTCTGTCACAGGGCATAGATCCCACAGATTGACTTCAGCTTGTGACCTTTCCAGAGCTTCTCTGAGAAGCCATATTAACTTACGTATCTACAAAAGTGCCAGCCCTTAGAAATGGAATTTCCAAGTATCTGGGGTTACAGCTTCATGTCAGCACAAGGCCTTTATGCCAGGCTGATGGAGCAAAACCACTGCAAATTTCTATTAAATGTCTCTTAACCCAGAGTATGACCAGAGGAAAGTCTCAGCTGGCATTAAGAAGTAATGTGCAAATATACTGGCACAATAAATATAAAAATAATGTCATTTGGGTTCACTTTAAACTGTGGGTTCGCTTTGCCCAGTTACTAATAACCAAACATCATCACTCAACATATTGAGTATATATATCCATATATATGATCTGTGAATTAACAAATTTATTCATGCAGTAACTCTTATGTCAGCTGCAGGTGTTGCTGAGAAAGAGGAACAAACCACAGATGTAGCCTAGAACCACCTGCAGCTATCATAATGCCTACTTAGCTGTTACACCATTATGTTTCTTTAAAGCCAAATGGACTGAAAATACAGTGTTTACATCAGCTCTCTACCACGAAACTTAACAGAATGCTGGCACATTGCTAGCACTGTGTTGCCACGGGGATACATAAAAAACCCTCTAAAAGCCAGAGTGAAACCTGCACCCAGTCGTGCTTCAGACCTGGTGAGATGACCATCTTCTGTGCTGGAATAAGCATGATTGTAACTGTGGTTGCTCCTCAGTGCTGGCAGATCCATTTGCACACTCTGGGAGACTCTTAAGACATTTAGCAAGAGTGCAGGAGGCATCATACACCATGACCTTAGCAAGGGCTGCTGCCCTCATGTACTTGCACTCTCAACTCTTGCTGGAGCCTCTTATTTGGGTAAGTCAGATGTAAGTATGGATCTAGAACAACACCAGTTCCAGATCCAAAAGCTGCAGCTCAACCTCCTCTCTGAGCTAAAAGCTTGACGTAGATTTTCTAAAAGGGATACTAGTTAGTATATTTTCCTTCTCTTATGCTCCTCACAGATCCTCAGCTTTGTTAGGCTTTTGGGTTAGGTTTTAAAAATCTGTGTTTGGCATTCTAGGCTCTTTCAGTACTACTTTTTAGATAGCAATATTATTTTAGATAATATGCCATTACCCAGAATGCCCTTAAGGCCTTCTGTTAACTCAAAAAAACATTTCACAGACAAAACACTGAGTCAAGAGGGTTTGGGGTGTTTTTTGCTTACAGTACTTTCATTCAATTTGTTATGCTTCTGTTCAGCCTAACATCAAGTAAACCTCATATAAATAAGGTCATGTTTTCAGTTGCCACAAATATATACAACATACCGCAGAGAGAACCAACAAACTACATGCAACCTCCACTGTTTCTTTTATACTCATGTCGTGCACATTTGTACAACGTAAACTCAAACACGAAGCACACAGGGATCCGTTGGACTTCTTTAGTAAGAGAAGGATCTTCAAATAAGAGTTAAAGCAGTGTCACTATGCCACCAAGGAGCCTCAGTATAGAGATAACCTCCTCCTCATGGTGAGTTTTTGTGACAACTTTGCATCAGTCTACTACTCATCAGTAAAGCTCACAGTCCTTGGGCACTACAGGTGTTCAGCAAAGACAACCAAATGCAAAGAGCACCTAAAATCATAGCCATCCTTCTTTAATTTTGTTTTAAAGTCTTGATCATTTTTACCTTGTCTTTATCTTGATGTCTCTAGTGGCAGAATGGGGCCTCAAATACGCAGCTTGCCTAAGGACTAAAGTACATGAAATCACAGCCAAGTGGCCCAAAGGGACCTCTGGAGGCCTCTAGACCAAGCCCCTGCTCAAAGCAAGGCCAACGCTGACATTACGCCAGGTTGCTCAGGACCTTGTCCTGCTCAGTTGTGAAAATCTCCATAGAGATGCCAGAGCCTCTCTGGGCCACTGTTCCAGAGTTCAGTGTTCAACTCCATTCCCTCATGCCTCAGTAGCTCATACCTGTTTCCATCTTCCCAGCCGTCCCTTCTTGGTGTTTGAGTTCAGAGAAGCACTGCTGGATCAGCCAAGCGGTTCCTCCGCCTGCTTGAGTTCCAACTCACCAGACGAGACAGTTTTTGTTCTGTGAGCATGTTCTCTTCGAGTTTCAACGCACACTCGTAGCCTCCATTGCCCCCATGGCACATTCCTGAGACGTCCTGACAAACCAATTCCTGAACTAGACAAATTCTGTTCTTCTGAAGCCCAGAATCTTTATTCCACTATTTGTCTTCCTTACTTCTCTTGGGGTCTTAATTCCAAGGTCCTGGAGACACTGATGCCAAGGCTGCCCTTTACCTGCACATTGCCTATTTTTTCTACCTCCCTTCTTTGTTTTTGAGTAACAAATACAGCATCTGCATCAAAAAAGAATGTTCTTGATGCCCCACAAAAATTGGTTGGGCTGCTTTTACCCCACTGGGTGCTCCTCCGGATAGCAGAGCAATTTTGTATTCCAAAGCAGCCTGTGCCTACAATTTTGAGTTCCTTCTTGTTTTTTAAAGCTTCATCTGCTTCCTCTTCCTCATCAGACAATTTACAGCAGGTGCTTCCAAGTGTTCCCCATGCCAGTCTCCCCACCAGTTTTGACCCCTCAGCTCTCAGCTGGCTCAGTGCTTATTCCAACAAGCATGGGAAAGCTCCAGGCAAAGAGAAACTTTTGTGTAGAACACAACTTCCACTCATTTCCCTGTCTGCTTTTCCAAAAAAGCTTGAATCCTCCCACTCATAATGTGCTGTGCCATACTGTCCCTGTGATCCCAAAGAGGTCACAGTGCTGCAACTGTGCTGGTATGTCCAATTCCTCTGGTTTCTTTCCCAGGCTCTATGTGTTGACACACCGTGTTCGCACTCCCTGGGCAAACAACCGAGCCTCCTGCAACCTGTTGTCCTTGGCCAACTCTGTCCACCCGCAGCCTTCCTCCACACATCTCCCAGGGATTGTCCCCATCCACACAGGTTCCTCAGCTGTGGAATCTCCTTTATTTTAACCTAGAGCTTAAACCAAAAATTTTCTATAAAATTAACTATTCCCTGTTAGCATGGCAGGCTGTGGAAATAACCAGCAAAAGAGCACTCTCTGCATTCCTTGCAAACCCACAAAATTTAAGGCATTATTCTGTTCAAAAACTCAACTGTGATAAGCCAGCATCATTATGGGGAAAAAATCTGGTTTGGCTTTTTGTCCTTGGTTACTACAGGAAGATTATTTTCCTTCTCTGTGTTATTTTCAATAGGAATCAACATGCGCATTCCCGTTTGAGGTGCACCAGTGCTAAACCACTGCCCATCTGCTGCAGAACTGTCAATCTGCACTGGAGACTCGAATGCTACGAATTCATTCCCTAACTGTAATTTGAAGTGGTTCTGCATTCTGCTGCAACTTACCAAATCTGAAATTTGACGTAGAACTAAATACTCTAAACATTTAGACTAGGAAGAATTTCTTATATTGCTCACAGGTTAAATTTTTTTGTCATAACCTTGGACAAGGCTGCCCAGTACTGACGTCTGTTCCTTCCCTAAGCTGCGGCTCACGTGGGCAGTGAACAGATGCAGCGCGGGACCATTACGCAGACAGGGCAGGGGAAGGATGGTGAATCATTCTGTTTATCTGACTGCTTGCAATGCAAAGCAAGATGTATTCTTTAAAAAGGTAAAATGCTGACTAAAGCTAAATACTTAATGTCATCTTAAATATAAAATCAGTTGAATAAAATGGGGTCACAGACATGCTCAATAGTTTGAAGTCAGCTCAGCTTCTTGATTACTCTAGAAAGGTAGAAGGCAGTATACAATGCTGACAATTTTATAGGTTTTTTGGATCAGCATCCACACAGTAGTGCAGATATGCAACTTCGACCTTAGGTATTTCTCTATTATTCTCAGATTATCTGAAATGACAGACACATCTACACCTCAGACCTAACTTTAAACGAGGTAACTTCATCTTGTATATTTTTTCAACTCATTTTCAAGTACATAATGCTCCCACAATGTCAAGAACTCAGTTTATCAAGAAAATCTTGGAACAGTTATTATTTAAAGTGAACTCAATTTTTCTTTGTTTCTTTTAGCTTATGGTCTTCGAAAATCTTGATTATTTTGAATTGTATTAACAGAAACAAAGTTTCTACATTAGAATTTTGTATTGGGGGGCTATTTACTTCTGAGTTTGGGGATTTTATGTATTTCTACATACCTGCTTCATTTTATGACTGAATTACACAAAGGCCAACACGATTTACAAATTAAGAATTAGTAATGCTGTTTTAAAATACCACTAAGGGTTTGTGGAATTAATGTAATATACCTGCTTTAAGCCATTTTAAGAACTATTGGTCATAGTGAAATACAACTGTTGTTAAAATTAAAATGAAAAAGAAGAAATGCTATGCCTGCGAATGACCTCTCATGTTAAAGCAATTATGTTCTAGGTAAAACTCTGAATTAATGGTGTGGATTTGATAGTCTGAGCAGTCCTGGCCATATGTAGGCACAAAAGAGTCAAGATTCTGTCCATGTGTAATCAGTACAAATGTGTACTCCTTGGATAACCTTTATTTAGTTCTGACAAGCTGAGAAGTACAAAAGCTTTACTATTTTTGTGTATAACTGTGTATGGTGGGTAGGTGTATGCTCTGGAGAAGCTGCTCCATCTCCAATAACCTGTGATAAATAACCTAAAGAATAAAAATTTTCAGCTCCCCTGAAATTGCTGAAAGACTAACTAGCAAAAAAAAGATAAAAGAATGTAAAGGTATGCACACAGGATGATAAATGTAACTGGAACCAATGGATAAGGAGGCCTACAGTGATTTTTTAGGAAATCATATAACAAGAAACAACAGTGCATACACAAAGAAAAGCTCAAGGAAAAGTCACTTTTAATATCGAAGCATTCCGTGAACACAACCACCAGAGACCCCTCTTAATAAACCTCCAGCACCATAAACTTCCAGTAAGAGGTGGATGCATGCAAATTAGTTCTAGAAAAATGAGATTTATATATTAAATAAGAAACACGTTTTAATGAATATGTATAGTTTTAATGAATAAAAACCCTGTTGTAAAGTCTCGCTCCACACACAGAATAAATAAAGATCCACTGTGTCCTGCACAAATAAAGAATGCCTGCTTTCTAAGACTTCAAATTGTGTTAGAAAGTTTATTTCAGCCAACTTCGCTATCATCTGACAAACCCAGCATTTAGCAACTTTTAATTTTGCTGCACATTTTTCCTGTAAAAATAAAGTGCTGCTGTCAGACCCGTGCAATCCCTGCTGCAGGAATTCGTTCCACAGCCATCCAGAGAGAGTGGCCTGAAAACGAGGGGCGCTGGAGCACTCGGGACTCCACTTTGGGGGAGAAAACTGAGCTCCAGCCTGCAGCTCCAAAGCCGGAGCTGACCTGCACTGCTCCGGGGTGAACACGGCCCATGGCCGGCAGAGCATCACATCATCCCTGCTCTGGGGATGTTTAGGCTAACAGAATCATTCCAGGACCAACACTCTGAACCCGGAGCAGAGCGTTTCTCGGACCGGTCACCGAGGGAGTCACATGCGGAGAGGCCTCAACCAGCGGCCCGGAGCCGGCCCGAGTGTCCCCCCGGTCACCGCGGTATTCGGTCCCACGGGCCAGGGGTGACCGTGGCACTTCCCCTCCCGACGGGGCCGCGGATGCCCCGCCGGGCCCGGCCCTCCCCTCCCCGTGCCCCGGGCAGTGCGGGTGCCCCGAGCGCTCCGTGAGGGCCGCCCCGGCGCCACCGTTCCGGGCGGGCTCCCCCACACCCCGCCCGCCGCTCCGTGGGTTTCCCGTCCCGGGCCGCCGCAGCGGGATGGCGCCGGGGCTGCTGGACCTGGTGAACTTGACAACCTGGGCCGTCTGTGCCGTGATCAAGCTGCCGCAGCTGGTGGCGGTGTTGCAGGCGGGCTCGGCGTGGGGACTCAGCGTGGGCAGCCTCCTCCTGGAGCTGGCCGGGTAAGGTGGCGGGGGCACACGGGGACTGCGGCGGGACCGGCCGCTGTAGCCGCGGGTCCCCTCGGCCGGGGGTGCGGGACTCTGGGGCTGCTGCGGCAGCCAGGGATTAATTCCTTCGTCCGCGGCTCAGGTCAGGCGTCAGGGTAAGCTGAAGGGCGGCGAGCAGACCCCGCTCCCTCGGTGTCACATCGCCCACCCTGGAGCTCAGGACCAGCCCCGCCAGCTGAACCCACAGAGCCTTTCGGGCAGGAACTTCCTGTTTCAGTAATTCCGCGTTGCCGTTTAAAGGGAAACTCGGCTTTTTTAACTTGCCCGAAACAATCCCGGGCCACCCATGTCGGTGGATATAGCAGCTGCAGAGGGTGTAAGCCGCGTGTTTAGGTCATTCCGTGGCTCGTGTGCCCTGTTGTGCAGGTAGTTGTACTCGTCAGACAGGCTTCCCTCGCCCGAATCAGTAAGACTTAAATAATTCCTTAAGAAAATTACAAGCCGTGTCAAACTCCAAGGACTTGTGAGCCTGTAATAAGCTTAAATGGGCTAGGCTTATTAAATCTTGCTTAAAGAGGATTGTTTGAAACGAGAAATAAATAAACTCCGTGTGTGCACGGTCAGGCGTGGGTACAAGTGAGAGAAAATACCTTGAAGAGCCCTGCGTTGTCCGAAGTGAGGGATGGAGGTGGGCAGAACATCCAGCCGGATGGCTGCCAGCTCCCTGCACCAAGCTAGGAAAGGGGGTTTTATTCAGAAAAATCCCCTCACAGAACCGGCGTGGTGTTTCTGAAGGTGCCTGTGCCGTGTGTCCTGGCAGGGCCGCAGCTCAGGTGTACAGACACCTCTCCAGTGGACCTGTGCAGAATCCCCTCAGCCTCCGCTGCGGCCGCTCCCCGCCCGCCTCTCCCTACAGCACTGAACCCCTGTTGTTGCTGTTTACCCTTAACACACCTCAGAGTAAATTAAGCAAATTGGAGTTCCAGCAGAGAAAACTGAGCCCACAGCCCCAGACAAAAAGCGGTGGCAGCACTTTATCATTCGTGTGCATTGGTATGCATTAAAAAGGCTTTGTAAGTAATGTTCGAGATGAGCATTGGAGAAACTGGAAATGTCTCCTCAGCACCTGTGTGAGAACCACGGTGCCCACACCACTGCAGGTTCTGATCTACTTTGAAACATTTATTGTGACTGTTTGTATATTTAGTAGACTATTTATCCTTCTACCTTTAAAGACTTTGAATCCAGTTGCAGGGAGCAGTGTGAGCAGTGTGACTAACAGTACAAGCTGGGCTGGTTCTGTGAAATCAACATGGATGACCAGGAGAGGAGTGACACAGAAACATGGTGCTGATGGCCAGGAGTCTAATTTGACTCTATATCAAATAGCACTTCTAGGAAGTTCAGATATTTAAATTCTGAATACTGTAAAAGCCAGTTTCTTACAAGGCAGGCAGTTCCTTTTGCCATTTTTCTACACCAGAAACCATAATTTTTTTCTTACGTAAAACTGCCCTAAGAGTCTTTTCTGTTTTCTATACAGCTTTGAATTTTCTATCTACCCCCATGGACTTGCAGGGGGGTTGGAAGTACAGAAAACATAATAAAAGTTCAGTTCCTTTTAGGTACTATATTGTGGAATGTCAGGAAGGAAAATTGCCATTGTTTGGTGTACTTGGAAACAGACTCTCAGTCTGACCAGTAGAGCTACACGGGGCAATCTCATAGCAGTATAGTCTAGACAGCTTGGAAGACATTTTCTACCCCTGTAAAACTTGCTTAATGTATAAATTGAACTACAGACATAAATAAAGAAATCAGAGTTATCCTAGAGGTGCCAAGGCTCTTGCAGAGAGAAGGTATCTCCTAGGTCTGGAAGCCTTTATTTCTTTCGCATCAGTTATAATTAATAAAATTATGCCTTACAGACTGTGACATACAGACCTCGACAAGAAGTGTGGGCAGCTCTCTTCTATCTGAGGGTAACAGAAGTAGAATACAGAATGATCAGGCTTGCTCTGTGTTTGATCAGTTGTTTGATCAGTTTGACAGCAAGGGCTACACTTACATGGAGCCTTTCGGCACCACCAAAACAGTATAAAAGTTGTGAAGGCATTTTTGTGTCCCTCTGTGCAGTCACATTGTTTTGTATCTCTCTGTTCAGCTTCCTTGTGTTTCTGAGGTACCAGATCTATTATGGTTACCCCCTGGAGACGTACCTGGAGTATCCCATCATCATTGCACAAGGTAATTTTTGCAAGCCCTGTTTTGGAAACAAAATGGGGCTCATTCAGCACTCCAAGGCTCTGCATGTAGGTACAGTGCTCCACTGCAGTGACGCTGGAGTTGGGGGGAAGAGGGAATGAACATCTCACATAAAACTGAATTCTTATAAATTTCATTAAAAGAGATAGTCAGGTAGAGGAGAAGGACCTAATTATTACACAGAATTGCACTGTAAACTCATCCTTTATCCGGTGCCTCGACATGGGAGAGAAACATATTAAACACTCCAGACTCTGAGAAAAGCTTCATTTTGGAGCTTGCATTTTGGTCATCAGTCACATTTGAGAGACAAAAGCTGTAAAGGAGTTTCCACTGACCTCGTGCCCAGTGGAACTGTCTAGGATTGTGTTTGGGTCCCTTCAGTCCCTTATGTGATGAGCCATCTTTTGTTTATTGCAGATGTCATTCTCCTTTTCTGCATTATGCATTTCAGTGGAAAAGCAAAACGAGCTTTGTTCTATGCAGTTGTGTATCCTTTGAAATCTGGGAGGTTTGGTTTATGTGGCTTGTTTGGTAGTTCTTTGCATAGCAGCTATGTCATCATTTCTTGTGTGCGACTACTGAAAATCATTCTCAGGCACCCCTCAACATGTATTCCACATTCATGGGCTGATTTCTGGGATCACAGCAAAATCTCTACAGGAAGTAAGCTTTATATGTTGCTCTGCTTTAGAAGGCTCCCAACTGATAAAGAGTAAACTCAATTCCTAATTTTACATCTTTTCTACAGGGATGCAGAGTAGAAACGACAGATTTTTTTTCTTTGATTCCTACCCATGCAGGTTGTACTTACTACAATGAAGATAGCAGTGTTTGGTGTTTTTTTTAATAGGACTTGGGTTTAAATCTCAAGTCTTTGCTTTGGAGCAGGTTTTGAGAAACTCCAGACACTATTTGACCAAAGACAGTGTGCAAAATAGAACACTTAATGTTTCAACGAGTTCTTAATATGTTTTATCTGGATTGTATAGTCTGTTAAAAAGTTCCAGTAAGATTTTTTCCAGATGTTTAAAAAAATCTTACTGCTCAGGCAGTTTTGAGAACTTTGTATCCTATAATTTTCAGTGCTATGAAACTTAACGTAATAAAAGATTTTGGGTGGGCTGGTACATGCTAACACTGCAGAAGTGGATAATAGACCTGGCCATGGTAAGTGCTGCATGATTATTTGAAATTAGATCTTCATACGAAATTTTTTTTTTTTCTGGAAGTCCTTATTAGTGGACTCTCTCATATACATATATATGTCCTTGGAAGAATTCATCATTTAGGTTAGCTTTCAGAATAACCAACCAGTTCTCAGATACAGGTGGTTCTTCTGTGAGTAGCTGGAGAACAACACTGGAAAGAGCGACTGGGGGGGGAGGGGGGAAAGGTATGTTCTGAGACAAGTTGTTACTTGGTGGTGTCTTAATTAAAACTAGCAAATACTTAAAATGTTGAAATTCTATTACCACTTTAGTCCTAATGTCATAATCCCAACCAATAAACCTTTAACACAAGAGGAAGAGAATAAAGCATGAGTCAAAGCATTTGAAACAGGGATTGTGAAGTATTTATTTTTTCTCCTTTAGTCATACAATTTTGCAAGAAAAGTATAATTTGATAGTGCCTACATAGGTTAAAGATGGTCTTTTCTTAGCAGGAGAGAGTAAAAATGCAGTTGAGATGAACTGGATCTGCTAGTGCCAAAGATGATACAAATGGGGAAAAAAGCTTCTAAGCCTTACGCTGATCCTTACTTGCAGCAGAAATCCAGGCATGGCACAAAGGCGTGTTTGGAGTCCTCTCTACCTGCTGCCTTTGCAAAATCCCCTTTAAAAGGGTGACAGAGTGAATAGTGCATTCCTGTTACTATTTTTTCCCTCCAACTGGACTAATTTTCCACACATTCTTGTCAGCGTTCTCATTCCATTATGGTTTGGTTTGCCAGACATAATGGTAACAGATGGTCTGAATCAACTTGCTGTTTAGACTAGGTCAGTCTCATTTTAGCTGACTGCTATAAACATTTTTATGGAGCAGGTTGAGAAGCTTTTTTGTTTCTTTGCTTCTTGTTGTATTTGCCTCTATCAAGCATTTGCCAACAACAGTAGCAACTGTGCTCTTTGACCTTCTTGCTGGGCAGTACCTCATAAATGAGTCCCTCGTTTCTGGCAACTTCCAGTTTTTGCTTCACTGTTCTTACTAAGCCGAAGCACTTGAGTTGCCAAATACTGGAAAAGTGTTGATTCTTTTTAATTCTAAATGAAAAAGCTGCTCCTATTCAGATAATACAGTGGCAGAGGTAGAGATTCTCTCTCTTTTTAACCTGCTTTTCAGAATCTGTGCACATTTGTCAGTGCAGCCAGTAAGCTTGTTCAGCTGCAGCATCTCTGGCAGACCAAAGACTCTGGACAAGCGAGCGCCCTGACCTGGGGCATGTCTGCATACACCTGTGCAAGTAAGCTACAGACAACTTGGTGTGAAGTACTGAGTTCTCCTAATGCCTCTTTTCTTAGGTCTTTACTCAATCATAGTAGGTAAGGATCTTGCCTTAGTTTCCCTGAGTGCCAACTCCTGGGACTCAGATACCACAGTCTCTTGAAAACAAGTTTTATCTTTGACACCAATGATAAAAAACAATGACTTAAAGTGTGAATATGGCCAAGGGAAGCTGAGTAGAAATAAATGAAAGGCTGTCTTTATGAGGAAAAGATTTCCATGTTCTATGATTTAATGAAGTTACTAATGATCCAGCATGAAAAGGTGCTAAAATTTCAGGTATACAATCAGACAATGCTACTTTTGAAAAGCTGTCTACAAATAAATACACACTTAATGCTAAATACCTTTAAATATGGCTACTTGTAATTAGATTTATTGACAGAGAATTTATGAACAGTCATTTGTGGAGTTCCTGTGGCAATTCCCCAGTGGTCTGCATGAACAGTTCTACAGCTGTTTGTCAGAAGTGCCTTTCTCATCTTCACAAAACTTGCTTAAAATATTCTCACTATAAAACACAGTGATGCTGGATCTATTTCTACATGAAAAAAAGTCAGTATGGTATGTTTTCTGAGTAATGGCAGCAAACTTTGTAAGTGCTTTTAGTCTGCTACAAGTGTGAAATAATTAACATTTAGGTTCATGGTGAGAGGGGAAGCTGAATTCCATGTATTTGCAAAGCCTGAAGGCACATGTAACATTCACAATGGTTAAGTCATGCTATCTCATCTGTGGGTGTAGTACTGAAGGAGGGGGCTGAACAGAAAGAAAAGCAGTAAACTGACCACATCCAATCTAGCGTGATAGATATAAAAATTCTAATTGTATCTGTGATTTTCTCATTAAAAAAGACCCTTAATACATTGTTGGTCAGTTTGAGAGCTTGATCTCTGAAGCTACAGAGTGGTAAAGAGTGGATGCACTAAAAGTGGGAATGTGTGCAGTGTATATTTTCATGCAAGAATATCCTCTGTTGAAAAATAGGTATTTCATAATTTTTTTTAAAGTACAAATGTGTTCCACTAATCAGAATTCATTCAATTTACAGCAAGGATTATTACAACTGTAATGACTACGAATGATCTCGCAGGTGAGTGAAGTGTGGAATTCTCGGCCTTTCCAAGGGAACAGTTGTCACAGTAGTTTTTAGTTGTTTTGTAAAACAGCTAGAAGGTCTCAGAAGAACAAACCATGAATGTGGTAGGTTAGCATGGTGAGGGCAGGAGTTAAACAGGATTACAAATCAGGCAAAGACATCAAGAAAAAAAATAAAACCAAAAAACTGCTTACACTTGTCACATGGTACAACTGGTCCAAAAGTCTTTTTTTTTTTTTTCTCAAAAGGCAAAAGCACTACAAAATTAATTCTAAAAATAGCAGAATAAATCATTAAAATATTTACTATTTTAATAAATAAATGTAGTAAAATGCTACTTTAAAAATCTGTAGTAATTGAATGAGATTTTCAAATAATAAGTATTTCTGTTTCTTATTGACAACTTTGTAAATGAAAGAATTCTTCTAGAAAACTAAAGTTCAGCTTAGTATGTGAATAGTTTTAGGTCCAACATTCAGAAAGTTTATGGCAGGCTAAAAATGAAATGGTAGGCTGATAAGACTCAAAAAACCTGACTTAAAATATATAATTTGCAGCAAATTATAAGGCAAATTTATTTAACAGCTTCTTACCATCCTGAGAAAACTGCAAGAGCTAGGAAGTGTCACAGATTTTTCAATACATAGTTCAAAATCAAGACTTGGTAGATGCAAGAACAGTAACAAAATCCCTTTGTACTTTATCTGGTGGTTCCTTGTTCTTGTTCAAAACTGCTATTTCATCAGAAGCATCATTTGAATGGATTTTGTACTTTTTAAGCAGCCCAGTAAAGCTGTAGCTTTACAAGCATTTCAAATGTCTCTTTCACTGGAAAAGGAAGTCCCATTTCAGGCCTACATTTCCACCCCAGTGCTTGCTGCTTTTCCTTTGCCAAAGTAAGGAGTTCGTGGGGCTGTGCAGTTAACTGGGTCACCAAAAATTTGGCAAAATGCACAGGCAGGGATTTAGTCAGGATCAGGTACTGAGCCCACGTCACCCACAACTGCACATTTACAGTGAGGGGGAGGGAGAGGTCCCTGTGGGGAGGGAGGAAACACCAGGAAAGCAAAGCTGGCGCTGGGTAAAGCTGCTGTTTAAAATACAGCACCATCCACTCTGGAAGATGGAAGGGCCAGCAGCAAACATTGATGCTGTGCTGCTCTAATGGAAAATGTTTCCAGTTGCAACACTGAACACATCCACACCTATGAAACTGTCAGATATCACATAATTCTGAAACAAAGTTTTGTGTACATTTCTGTGAACATGCCACGTACCAAATGGACATGAGACATACCTGCACTTCAAATACCTTCTCACAGGCAGAGGTACTATGCTGTTATGGTTTTTAAAGAAGCTGAGTTAACCCAGGTACTGAAAAACTGCTTTTTTGTAAGTTGTCAGATTTTCTGTCACTAAAATCTAATAGATACAAGTATTTCCTGTCTTCTCAAAGTCTAAACTTAAGAGATGGCAGTAGAGAGTAGTTCCTTTATTATAAACAACACGTGCAGCTATAAAAGACGTGAGCTGTGACTCTGAATTTAACTTTTGGTGTAAATATAAATTTATACGAGGCTAGTCATGCTTGTACTATTCTGGTTACAAAAGAATTAAAGGTACTGCAGTGTATAAATTTGAGCAATCGCTGAAAGTGATCAAGTGCTAACTGCTCTTTCCTCTTGGATTCATGCTCAGAATGTGTGGGTTCCTGAATATGGTAATTGAAACTAATTGGCTGAAAAGAGTTTCAGAATGTGAACCAGCCTGTCTGTATACCAGCAAGTTTACAAACCAGTGTTGTAACAGCAGTTGATTTTTTTTATTTATGCTTACAATATTTTTTTTCCCTTTTAGTTCTCATCCGTTTCATAATCATGCTCATTCTCAATATTTGGGTCACAGCCACAATCCTGCACTACAGCAAGACTAAAAAGACTGATTAGAAGACACTCATCAGCACACATATCATTACCATGAAATAAAATATACTTAAGCTTAAAGAATTTAAGAATTCCTCAAAGATTGAGGAAGCTTTCTCTAATATTTACTCTTTAGCATACTTACTTGCTATTTACAGCACTTACAGGCTTGCAGTATAGTACATTCATGCTTACTTTCTCTTAGAAATAATTCTGATAAGATACTTAATTTAAGCAGCATATTTTTATTGGTCATTTCAGACAAGTTTCACTGATGCCACATTTTCTCTGGATTTTTTTACTACAAGGTATTTCATAATTAGATGTATATATATTCTGGTATCACTTCAGTACTTTCTGGTTACATATAAGCAATTTTCTTCAATTATACATGATCAATTTTTCACCAACATACTGACTCATCCTTCTGCTGCAAGACTGAAAAACCACAACAGATGTTTGTCGTCTTCTTGCAAGCAACTCAGTTCAACATTAACTGTCTGTATTTTAGGATGAAGAAAATCTGAATCAACGCCCAATCCAGAATAAGGTTCTAAATGTCTTTTACTAAGTCACAAGTCCAGTTGGGATTGTAGCACTTACATGCAACACTTAAATAGTACAATTTATACAGCTGATACAGGATACCCATAGTCACTTTCTTCAGTATACCCAGTTTTTTATCAGATAAGAGCAAAAACTCAACTATGAATTCTTCTTTTTCAACCTGAGCTCTCATTCACTGAACATACTGTTTTGGGAACCGCAGGGACTAGAATGTATGGGAATTAATGAAACTGTGACCAACAGTTAAAAATGTTGTTCAAGCAAAAGTTCCTGGAACAATACCCAGAGTTCCCAGACACCATCCATACTGACAGTGACATGTGCACCTTGATGCATCTCAGCAGACTCATCTCCCATAGCTGTCAGGTTTTGGTGATACTGTTCTGTGGTTCATGAATTTTTAACCTGTCAGTGCTAAGTGTGTTGAAGAACATAGATTTCACTTAAACTTTTACTTCAGAAATTCTGATCCATTTGTAGTACTTACACTAAAAAAGGGGAAAGGATACTCTTGACAACTATTAACAGGGGATTTTGGTTTTGGAGGTACTGCCTTCACAGCCAAAAGTTACATTAGTAATCATATAGCTTGCCTTAATTTCTCATTACATTCTCCAAAATTAAAAGATACATTTCAAAAGAGTTCTTACAGTATTCTGTTGATTGGCATTTAAAAACCAAGGCACCCTTGAACCCAACACCCTTGAAAACTATGGGAGGACTGCATTGACTACATTTGAAGCAGGTTTTCTTTGAAACATTCTAAATTGTGTGACGGCTGTGGAGCAAAGAGATCTGCAAAAGGAGATGTTTCTGGCAGGGAACACGCAGCAACTGGAGTGGGGCCTTCACCATCAGAAAACAGCTGCTTCGTGCACTCTAAATTTTAGTGGGAAGGGCTGGGAAGAGATGTTGTCTGTGGGCACTGATTTCAAGTATCCCACATTATTGAGAACAAGTCAAAGATGAGCATTTTTTACTGCTCCAATAAAATGGATAAATCTTTCTATGTTGGTTGAAAGATTAATTGTAAACATTCTGATTTTACTAAAGCTATGTAAAGTATCTCAAGTGGTCTAAATGGTGGCAGGTGGCATGTGATACATTTTCCAGGTGATATTAATAAATGCGATTCTTCAAGATTGATAGTGTCATTCTTACAGTTAATTTTCATTGCATTTGAGTTTTTATTCTGTTTCCATATATGGAGAGAAAATTAAATATTCATTACAGGTCATAAATGGGCAGCTTTCACCTTAACACTTGAAGCATAGGTTGAATATTGACCTGCCAAATGCTAAAGAGCTTCAGCATCTTAAAATGAAAAAAGCCACACTTGCTTTTTAACTAAAGCTTTTTCTTGATAGGGAAAGATTTGTATGGAGTCCAAACCTGTTCTGTCATTGACATCTTTCATACTCCTGAGTGATGCTGTAGCAAAGTGAAGCTGCTCCATTTCTGGTTTGAGAATCAGCACCTCAAATTGTTTTTCTATCATAAAATACTGAAAATGCATTTAAGAACAGTTCTTAATAGGTTACTTAACATATTTTGAATAAATCACCTTAGAAACCTAGGGGGGAAAAAAGATTGAGGAAAACAAACAAAGCTGGGTAATTCATGAGCTTAAGGTAAAGTAATTTTGTGGACTTGGAAAGCTGGACCATGAGTTCTCATTCAATCTGCAAGAGATATGGAACAAATCAGAAAGCAGCAGTAAATAGTTTTACACACTTTTTCCCCGATCAGAGAGTAACTTCTTTCACTTTCATAAACAGATGCACACTCAAGTTCCAGGCAAGCCCCACGAAAGCGCAGACCCTGTGCTTTCCAGTAGGTAAAGAATAATCTTCTCAGTGGCTGGATTAAAGGCAACAGCTTTAGACAAATACATAGGCAGGATAAATCTTGTTAAACTTGTCATTCACCAGTAGGGGGGCAGACACAAGGAGGGTGTTTGCTGCATAATGCTGCAGCTGGGCAAAAGCAGGCAGAGAAGGCATCTTGGATTTATGGCAGTGGGTGTAAGCCAGTAAGCAACTCTTACCCACAGGGCTGGAAGTAATACAACTCCATTCACAGATGCTGTACAAGTGTGGAATTACACACTCGGTGTCTAATGGCACCAGTTCACAACACGCTCATGAGGTAACACAGCCTGTCCTGCCCTGGCTGACAAAGTGTGGGTCCTGTCGGGGCTTTTAGAAACTTTGAGTTTCCTTGCTGGTGAAAAGACAAGATCTGAATTCCAGTACAGTCCACTGAATAACCCCAAATACTCCAGCAGTGGAGATGATGAACTGTGACTGGATTTGGCAAGAGGTAAGCTACAAGCTCACTTCAGCTTGAGAGAAAAACATTTACCATGAGATTTACTATCGAAAGAATGAGGATGTGAGTCCAGAGACAGCAGGCTGCAGGTCTGACAGGGAGGATGTGGACAGTAGAAGATACGTCTAGTTTATTTTTTCTAGACTGTCCTCAGTGAACAGAACACTAAACACAAATGCAAAACCATCCTCTCCCCACTCTATGGGCCTCCCTAACACTGGGCATTCTGTGTGAAGTGGACACAGATGTCTTTCCTTGTGCTGCTCAAATCCAGCAAGGGATGCTATTGCTTGGCCTGCTCAGGAGCTTCTGTCGCTGCCTTACACTGTACACGTGGCTGCTCCCGATCCTGGCTCTGCTCATCTGATCTACTGAAACAGGAGACAAAGGAGTGGTGGGGAGGCAGCGACACCCCCCAACTGCTGCAGATCCAGAGATGGATTTTAGTGTAGTTTGACTCTGGACAAAGTAATTCACAACTATCTGGTCCCAATCTTATAGAACGCCTTCATTCAGTTCTTTAAATGAGGTAAAATTACTCTTCCTCCACCAAACAATCATTATCCATTTAGTGACATATGTAATAGGGGGAAAATAAAAAACGGGAATAACAGCTGAGTCCACATGAGGAACTATTAGAAATGAAAAGCTCCACAGATGTGGAGATAACTGATATGAGGTAGTTTCCCAGCCCTGTATTTTCCCTGATGATAAATAGTAATTACTTCCCTTCAAATTTTCTTCAGCCTGGTTTGTTCCACTCTATTCCAAATTCTTCCATATTTGACATTCATATTTATGTATGAAGCAGAACATGAAATGTTGCCTTCATCACTAATAATGGTCTAAGGACGTCTCAGTTTGGAAGGTGAGAAAGCTGAAAAAAAAGATCTTAAAATAGGATGTTATACAGTTCTTGGTTTGTACTGAATTTAATTTGCTTGATTTTGAGCCAGAGTTCTCCAGGACACTTCAGAATTCTCAACAATGACAGCTGTTGAGGTCAAACAGGTGCCTGGGAGCCACAGTGAACATCACCGTAAGAATCTGACAGATTATCACTTGTGATGGAGCCAATTGCAAGACCTTGCCAGCCTCACAGACCTGAGGTGATATGACCTGAGGTGTTTCCTGCCTAATGGCAAGAAGGACATACAGACATTTTCAAGTTAAAGGTGTCAGCTATTCCATTCTACATTGGAAGTGGTTTGGGGCAACCACCTCTGTATTGCAAAAAAATCCAATCTTTGGGCTGGGGTAAAATAAGAGACTTTTTACATGATAGTTTTGATGAAATTTAACTGGGGATACCTGAAGGACAGTTTAAATAATTGCCACAATTTTGTTCATACCCTGTTTTGTTTCATTATTTAATCTTAGAACTGTCTTAAATTGTCAGAAGCCTAAACAATCTTAGAACTGTCTTAAATTGTCAGAAGCCTAAACAGCTAATTCTGCACATTATCAGATGTGGTATCACATCTGTCAAGTATCCTGGTAAATGATGCAACCTGCACCAGCCTAAAACGTGACAAGGTAAGTTAGCTAATGATGATTCTGATTCAAACTGAGTAGTAACATTGGCTCCATGCTGAAAATCAGTTCTACTTACCACCTTATTATAACTGCAAGTCATCTGTGCATATGCCTGCTCTGGGATGTACAAGATTTCTGCTTTGCAATGTGGCAGCTTTGGCCAGCAGTACCAAGACTCATACTATATGAAAATCATGAATGGAAGAACACACACCCTGTGCCTCAGTGTTGTCTCTGACATGTAGATCATGACTCTAACGAAGCACAAATTGAGCTTCTGTAAAGCATATTTTAAACACTTAATCACTGTGAAGACATTCTTTCACCTTCAAACAGCTGATTGTATAGAGATTCCTGTATACAGACTGGTCTGACTTTCAAGAGTGTCACTTATCTTGTGAGATTTTAATTTTTTTTCCATGAAATGCACTGTCAGCACAACTTACAGTCCTCATGGACCCTCTGAGCTCGAGGGTATTTTTCTCTCTTAGCTTTGTTGGTTTTTTTAAGTTTCCACAAATGCCCACCTTCCAGTAATATAACTCCCATTGCTGTAGCTCAGAACAGCATACAGAGCATGCAGGGGAGCCTCCCTCCCACGGCTCCAGAGTGGACTGAAGGCTACACAGATCCTACCGAATCGCAGTGGCCCCCAGGAAGCAGGGGTTGTAATATGCTGGAAAACATCATGCAGACATGTGAGACCATGGGATCCACCAAGCAGATGCAAGTCCTGAAGCTGCAGCCAGACCTGCACCCAGCTGCAAGACCTGCTCCAAGAGCCTACTGGAAAATGGAACTTCTGAGGTCAAAGACAATGCAGGGTGAGCAGATATGAAACAGGGCTCAGATGGTGGGGTGCCCAGCTCCTTCAGTCTTAAAAATAATGTGGGATTTAATACCTCAGGTAACTCCAAAAACGTTTCTACCAGACCACTTGCTAATAAAAAGTAGCACATATCTGAGGCAATTCAGTGCCTCAAGTCTAAGCAGTTGGTGATCCAAAGGAAAAGAGGACTGGCAGTGGTATCACAAGCCTGATGTACTTATCGCTGTATAGCCATGCTTACCAAGTGGTGCAAGAGTGTCCTGGGCAAAAAACCACCCCAAACAGTAATGACAAATGACAAGAACTGGATGACCTATAAGGCCCACAGGGACAATATAAGACTATGCATAGAAGCAGAGTCACATCTCTGAACACTGAAGGCCTAGACCTCAATATGGGGTGGTAGAACTCAAGCATCCCATGCACCTGTTTTGGCTGTGAAAGCATTTCTATGCAGCTCCTCCAACAACCAGGTAGGGGCTGCAGGGACATGAAATTACTGCACTCTCTGCCCTTTCTTTTCAGGGTGACAATGTGTCTTTCCAGATTTCTTTAAGGTTTCAGGACTACATACACTCGTTACCTGAAATTTCGTTACCTTTCATTTCGTTGACTTTCATTTTGAAAAATCACTTTAATCCTGCAGCTTCTACAAGATTATTGGAGCAAAAGCAGCTTGTGTTGGTTTAACACAGCCTGGTTTTTTGTGGGGACAGGAGAGAAGCTGCTTGAAACTTCTATGTTCGGCACAGAGCCAATCGCTGAAGGCTCTGACGATGGGCAGGTTACTAGCCCAATTAGACTAGTAATGCCTCTGTGATGACATATTTAAGAAAGGAAGAAGCATGGGAAGCTATTTTTTTTCCTTCTCCTGAGGGGTGGTGAGGCGGCTGCTGGGGCCCATCCCAGTGGGGCCATGTGGCCAGAGCCCTCCCGAGGCCGGGACCACGCAGCCGGGGCCCTCCCGAGGCCAGAGCCACCCATGCAGTGCCCATGAGGACCACGCAGCCGGGGCCGGCCATGTGGTGCTGGCAGGGACCACGTGGCCAGCAGCGAGAGACATGGTGAGCAATTCCCCAATGTGGAGCCCCAACGAGATCAACCTCTCAACTGCAACTTACAGACACCAACTATCTTCCAAGTCAGAAAAAAAAGAAAAGTGAGGACACATGAGGAAAACCAACATGGCAGCACCAAGGTCAGTGAAAAAAAGGAGAGGGAGGAGGTGCTCCAAGCACCGGAGCTGAGATTCTCCTGCAAGCCGTGGCGAGGACTATAATACAACAAACTGTTTGCCTGTAATTCATGAGGTGCATGAGGGGATGCAGATACCCATGCACAGCCTGTGAAGAAGACTACTCGCGCTGGAGCGTGTGGACACTGAAAAGCTGAGGAACTTGGACAGAGAGAGATGACCCTTGCTGTTAGAGAGCCTTCGCTTCCCAACTAGAACAGCTCATCCTTAAAAGACTAAACCCCATGAACTAAAATAGCCCACGCTAGGCAGTTGTGGGAAGACTACTTGGCCCATGGGAGGGACTCACGTTGCAGCAGGTTCAGGCAGGACTGCTGCTTGTGGAAGTTAAAACCACACTAGAAAAGTTTGCAGAGAACTATATCCCATGGGAAGGATCCCACAGCACAGCAGAAGAAACTCCTTTCCTTAAGAAGCATGGTGAGGAAAGATTTTTAAGAAGTGAAATACTGACCAAAACCCCCATGCTTTGTTTCCTTGCGCGGACGGTGGAAAGAGGGAGGGACGCGGAAAGAAAGGTGGTCTGAAAGTTCGCTTTAGTTCTCATTACCCTTTTTACTTTTACTTCTGTTACTAATAAATCTTCTTTATACTATTTAAGTTTTGAACCTAATTTTTCATAAAGTGGTTTTTTTAATAATCCTTAACTCATGAAGTTTTCAATTCCCCCTCCTCTGCTCAGCTAGCAGAGGAAAATAAGTAGATGGTTTTTTTGTGGGTGCCTGGCACGTAACCAGCATCAAACCACGACACAGCTGCAGTCAAATCCAAGGCTTCACCCTTGCAATATCAAGTAGTAATGTGGCTTTCTTACCTTTAGAGAACAATGCTTCATGCCTACAAAGTGGCAAAGATTCCAAACCCCAATTTGCATGAATAAGACCTGGTAATTAGCATCCCTGTGCCAATAAATTGTTTTCTCTACGTCCTCACTTCTTGGAGCTATGTTTTTACAGTTACAGCTTTTCCATTCATTGCAGTAGTTTCTGAGGGAACTAGGCTGGATGTGTTTTGAGTGTTGTTCTCTGCCACATACATCTCAAGTCAGTAGACCTACTTCTCAGATGAGAATGTCTGAGTATATACACCTGTCCACTTTTTTGGCAACTCCAACAAAGAACACAAATTGTAGTTTCTGAACCACTCCACCAACATCTTTTATGAAGATCCAGAAGACTTCTTCCCACCCTCATGAGGGATGCTTCAAAGCAGCAGGCAAACCCTATGATCCTGGGGATTTTTATAGAACCCTAAATGATTCAGAAGATCATCTTAAAAAATAAGACATAATGTTTTCAATTTAAAGTGCACTATGTGCAGAGATGATCGCTCGTAAAAAACTGTAATGCACTGAAAAGGCACCAAGCCTGTCAGAGGTCATGGAGTGTCTGCATGATGCTTTTAGCCATATGGTTTAGTTTTAGGTACTTATGTACAGAGCAGGGAAGTTGGACTCGATGTTCCTTATAGGTCTCTTCCAACTTGATATATTCTATGATTACATGAAAAAATAAATTTATGATTATTTTAACATGAATGTCAAGGCAAACTCTCCAGGAACGTGGAGGAGACTGAAATACTCCAGTTCACTGAACTGGACCTTGTACTGTTACGTTCTTCTGCCTCAAGAATAGAATAAGGAGGTGATTAAGGGTTTTTAGGAGCAATCCAGGTAAGAAGTTTGCTTTCATGTAAGTTCCCCCTTTACATAGCAGCATCCCAAATACAACCTCACAAGCACAGGACAGGTAAAGGCACTTGAGACCAAAATAGATAATCCTCTCCAAGGATGATTCTCTCAAAACTAGATGGGAAACTAATACATTGTAAGATTACAAACAGAAATGCTCAAATTTCTAATGATCACTTGACATGAGAAACTAAAAAGAAACTAAAGAGAAAAAGCACATAATTTCAGTGCCAGCTTTCCTGGCCTTGGTGCCTTCAGAGAGCCACTGATGGCCTGCAAAATCTAGGAGGTTCAGTATTTTCACGAGGCAGTAGGAGCTTTAGACACTTGGAGTGGAATTTCAGTCATGTTTTAAATTTGGCCCCTGTCACTGCCAAGATCCTTGAGCCTTTTGCATGTTCTCAAGTCCTACATCGTACTGTGATTCTATGTCATGTTTTTGGTTACAGCATCAGCTGTGCTCAGAAGCACATGAACCACCAGAGCCTTCCTCTAGTTAGAAGCAGACTGGTGCTGGACTGCTGACAGTGCTGGGAGGGGCTGCACTTTGGCAGGAACCACAAGAGGTAGGGAATTGCAGCACACAACTAGGACAGAAGTGGAAATCTCATTGCAGAAAGGTCTTTCTGACACCTGACAAGGTAACTCTGATGCGGTCTGCCTGTCCTGTGCTGGTGAGCTCTTGGACTGGGGACTAAGGAGCAACTTCCCTACAAGTGCCTTGAGCTTCTGGCTCCAAGTTTGACCCCTGATTTTTCCAGAAGATTAATCTGCAGCTTGGCTATGCTACTTGTTTATTCTTGTGAGACAAAAGGAGTTGCAATGAGAGAATTTTCTATAGATAAGTAATTCAGGCCATAAAAATGTCCTGTTTGCTTGGGACAACCCTGTAACAAAAAGAAAGTATTAAAATATCAGTGGCTTTCAAGAAAAATATTCATTCGTTCATGAATATGCTCTCCTCTCAAAAATGTTGAAAGGTCACCACTGGACAATAAGGAAACAACACAATCTCCAGGAACTAGCATTAAAGAGTTGTTTGCATTTCACAGCAGGATAAGGGAGAAGAACAGAAGAGCAGCTCTGCCTTTTGTGTCCTGGGTACAAAGTGAGGTTTGTGCACCTCAGACCACGGGCCTTGAGGAACCTGTACTAAGTTGGCTCTGCTCTGAGGTAGAGGTCAGAGCACAGGACCCCCAGTGCTCCCCCTTAGCCTGTACTTCTCCATGACACCATCTCAGTGGAGCCTGCTGCATGTACAGCTAATGACCATTTGTACAAGCATAGAATTTATAAACTGTGGCTAGCAAATACTGTAATATAGTACATTTCCTTAAATGTCAGGCTTAGCAGGGCCCCACAGATTCACAGTAAATGAGGACAAGCCAGGGAGAGAAAGTGCAAAGGATCCAGCCCCGGCAGCGGAGGCGCTGCCAAACAGCTCCCGTGGAGTCTGCGCTTCCTCCACACACAAGCTTTGCTTGGCTGCCTTTGGAGCAGCCCTTGCCTTTCCCATATCTGCTGCAGTAGCTATCTCTGTATTTAAATATTTCAATTAATTACCAGCTTCTCAAGTTCAGGAACTATTTTACCTTACTCAAATAGTTTATTTAAAAATATATATATATAATATTCTCCAACTCAGAAAAGGATAGAACTTCCCACAATGTAACATTTTTTTATATATATATATATATATATAAAATATTTATGCATTCAGTGAATGGAAACAGTTTTACTGTATACATTTTTAATGTTGTACTCTATGCAAATCTGCATTATCTAAAAATATACCGTACTTCTGTAAATCAAAACAAGCAGGGAAAAACCACTGTTGCTGTGCTCTGGGTTATAATACCTAACAGAGATTATATGGAAGTTTTAGTTTTGAATTTAAGAACTCACAAACAACATTTTACTTTGTGAGTGCATAAACAGGAGACTGAATACATTCTTGCTTTGTTAAGCTGAACTGTAGTAAAGGTTACAAAATGTAAATATATTTATTCATTTTCAGTATTTCAGTGTTTCCAAGTCCACTTTTCATGATAGTGTTAAATAAAACATGGTCCTATCCTTCCAAACATTTCAACACTCTTTTAAAAACAAAAACAAACAAACAAAAATTTAAAGTGAAATGTCCTCCTTCATTGAAGTGTTAGATCATATTTTAAATTACTGCACTCCCACACAATATTTTATATATATATATATTCTAAATATATATATATATTTATATATATATAAAGAGACCAAATAGGAGACTACATTTTTTACTGTCAATATGTTTAACAACGCATACTGTAGTTGTATAAAACATGCATTTTCTGGGATAATTAGGAACACATCATGAATGAGCCCACATAAATTATATTTTTTGTACAACTCCAAGTTAAAAAAAAAGAGTCAGGTTAAGTGCCTCTGAGGCCCTTTCTTCCCAGCTAACAGTTCTCAAAACACACTACTGAAATATTTATCTATGCCTACAGCTATGTGCTAGAGAACCATATTAAAACATTAAAATACATCTACAGTATGTTTTACTTTTCTTAAAGTTTGTGACAGTCCTCAGATATTGTGTTGTGAAATGTAAAAATAGTCACAGATCCTTTTATTTTCCAGAAATTAAAAAAAAAACAAAAAAACAAAAAAACACATCTAGGAGAGTATGCAAAAACAAGGCAAAATGAAGTTTCATAGCACTTAATGAGGGTTAATATAAGTCAATAACTAGTATTGAGGTTTGTAAAAAGGGCTGAATGAGCAGTTACACGTACAAGCAAATGGTCTGGTAAATCCCATGCTCTCACTGTTTCTGTAACCAACACTTCTCCACCCTTAAAACCAGTCATATACATTCAAAATAGGCTGACACTGATATACTTACTAGGTGTAAAAATAGTGCACTATTTTTTCTGCCACAAAGCAAAATTGCATCCTAAGAGCTGGTAAACTTTCTTTTTCCTTAAATAGAAAGAATGGGCAAAAAAAACTTGAAAAAAATTTAAATTAAGGCAATTAGACAGGTACAACAGGACTGCCCATGATGATGTAGCTGAAACTAGTATATACTTCAAACCTATACTAGCTGCTGAACACTGACATGCAGCTTCTGATAGACGAGTATGAATGATATGAACTTCAACATTATGGCTTTATACAAGTGCATAGTTGCAACTGCAATAAGTAACGGTATCTGATTAATAAGCATAAAAAAATAAAGTGGAAAGATTTTTAAAACCCTCTTGCAGTATTACAGTACAATATATATACACAGTATAATGGTCACTTCTTACAGATGCAGTCTATATCACTATGGTGGATCTTCCTCCACTTCTACTTGCAGACGTGCTGGTGGCATCTTTACAAAAGCTGAAAAGTCAGTTTCTTCCATTTCAATACTCATTCCTCTCGATCCTTTTATGAAATGTAGTGTATGTGTCTTGCCAAGAAAGCCTTTGTGGAACGGAGTTTAAAAGGTTACCTAACATATCCTTTTACTAATTACCAACCATTCCTCAATTGATCAGTCACTTGGGAGAATACAGGAAAACCCTCAGAGATTAGTAATTTATATTGCAGCAAAAATGTAAACCTCTGATATATAGCACAATCTGTCAGGAAAATATATATTTTTAATATATTTTGGGATATGTTTCAGTCTTGCTGTAATGGGAAGAAAATTATCACCTTGACTGTGTCCGCATTCACGGAAAGCAGTTAGCTGAAAAAGAAGCAGGAAGTTTGGTCAGTAAATGCAACAAATGTAAATTTGACAAAAATATACTTCTTCAAAGTCTTCATTTGAGACGGGCTCATCATCGTACTTGGGAGAAACACCTTTCCTCTGCACCCAACAGCATCATTACTTCAGTATAGCACATCCTTACACATTGTAATCCCAAATCACTTAAACCCCCTTGCAGTACATGAGGGTAAAGTACAATATGCACAGTTTAATAGTTGCTTCTAAAGGATTAATGATCTGTAAGCTTTTAATACACAAAGATGCAGTATATTTAATTAACGCAATGCTCATTACTGTGGACACTAAGCTGTTTTAACTTCTGCAGGAGCTGGTTCCTCAGTTCCCTAAGGACACACCTGAGGAGCAGCCCCAGTGCCGCTGTTGTACTGCTGAGACACATCTCACATGCTGTTTAAAACAATTCTTAGGCATTTAACATTTAGAGGGTCTTTTCTGTGTAAACATAAGATTGCATCAACGTGTGAAATGATCAGATACTGAGGTCTATAAAATAAGTAACACTATTTGAAGTACATCCAGAATTAAGCCATGGGACAAATCAGATCACTGCAACGGCCAGATCTTTCTAAAGCAGCCAAGGAAACCCCATCACAAAAGCTGCAAAGCCCGTTTGTTTACATAGTTCTAAATGTGTGGTTAGGTACCAAGAAAGCACAGCACTGCAAAGGAAAGCCAAGTCAAATTCACTTCAGAACACAAGTAGAAAAGCAAACTGCAGAACTCCAGTGATTTCATGTCTGCTAGCCATAGACCAGTCAGTTTATATTAAAAGCTTAAAAATCAAAAGTGTTTGTAAATGCCAAGTCTATTTCAGCTAAACATCCAACTGCTACTATCTCTCTTTTCTCCTTCAAATATTCTCTGCTGAGGTTAGCAGTATTAGCATTAGAGATGAGCAACAACTGACAACAGCAGTTGTGGGTTTTTTTTCAGGCAGGCAGACATGAATTTTGAAAAAAAATCTAAAATTAGAAAAATAAAAACACTGACAAAGGCAAAAACTTTGTTTTAATGAAAATGACTCCTCCAAAAAGTTCAATATCATGAACAGAATCTCATTTTTCTGTTTAAAATATTAAAATGAGATCTCGTATTTTCTCTGCTTTGAGAAACAAAATCCAACATAGCATGCTGTATTCAAAGGCAAACAAATCCATTCCTCTCTATGTAGATTTACCCCTTATACTTCTTCAGAAATCAAAAACATCGTCATCATCATCATCACCATCAATATCATCAACATCATCAAATGACCAATCCCAGTCCTTAAATGCCAGATCAAGTAATCTGCAACAGGAGGGTTTGATGTTTTATGAGTGTCACACTTCTATAAAAGACTTCAAAATTCCTTTTACTACCACTAAACCTTTTTAACTGAAAGACTGTTTGAGGTAGGGTGTTTGTTCCTTTGCCTATCACAAGTATGAAGGTTCAGTTAGTGTTCATGTAAGCTAAGAATATTGCATTCATCGCAAATTCATCTCAAAAATCATTCAATTCAAAATAGACTACTTACCATATTGATTTTTTTTCCCCTAAAATTTCAGTAGGAAAGACCAACATGTACATTTTATAAAATCATCTGCTTTCTGTTTTGTTGCTGTTCTTGCTGACTGATGTGGTTTTATGCTCTCCTGCTATCCCCTTCCAGACAATAATGAAAAGCTAACAATTTTTCCAATAAAATCAAGTAATTTTGAGTGCTGAAAAGAACATTGAATATGATAGCTTCATCTGAATGTAAAAACAAATACAGCAGGATTTTACTACATCCCAAATACAGGGTGATTACACTATACAGCTATTCTGTAGCTCATTATTTAAAGTTAGGCAATGCCAAAAAAGAGGATATATTGTCTTGTTGTTCAGGCCTCCCTGTCTGTGCTCCTTGTATGGTCACTACAGAACAAAGAAGGCAAGAGAGGCAAACCCTGTCAAGCAAATGAGTCATTTTACTTATCTGAGGCATTTCTTTTGGGATGGGGTGAATCATTGTCTAGAAGCACTCATCTCTTTCTGTTGTAATTGAAGAATTTTAGACAAATATCTTAAGTACTAACTTTTCAACTGCTTTAGCTACAACAAATGAAACCCAGCCCAGTCATCTCTCCAGTGAGATGAAAGCATCCTAATCAGGGTTATATGCTGAGCATAAAATGCAGGCATTGAAACCTTACCCTAACACATCAATATAAACATGTTACATTGTTTAACACAGTTAATCACATGGTTTAAACAAAATGGGTTTCAGGGAAATTTGAATTTTCAGGCTTCAAACTATTTAAACCTTTAAATGTGATATAGCCCTGAAAAGGCTCAATATTCATTTGTTACATGAACTATGGCTACAACACTTAAACAATTTATTAGGAAGTAAAATACATTAAAGTTGGCTTTTTTTCAATTTGGAATTATCCTTTTCGCACGATCCAACTGAATGGCTAAACAGAAATTATATGGTCTGTATGAAAAACTGGTCTGCCCTTTCTTAAATCCTCACTAAGAACAACAGCCATGAAAACCTTGAAGAAACAATCATTGTGTGAAATTCCTAGCAGGAACAGCATTTTTAGGACCATGCAGCTTGGAAGGGACCTCAGGAGGTTTCTAGCCCAACCTCCTGCTCAAACCAGGGTCAGCTGCAATGCCAGCCCAGGATGCTCAAGGTCTTGTCCTGTCAGGTGTTAAGAGCCCCCAGGGATGGAACCCGTCCAGCCTCACTGGCTTCCCTCTCTGCATTGGCTTTTCCTTCTACCCAGCTGGAGTGTCTCCTGGTTCAAGGGAGCCCCTTGTTTCTCACCCTCCCACCATGTAGCACTGACAAGCCTGGCTCTGTCTCGTGGATACCCTCCCCATAGGCTGGGCCAGGCTGCTCTGGGAGCCCCTGGAGATGTCTATCATCTGGGCTGAACAAGCCCAGCTCCCTCAGGCATCTGCTCTGACCATCCTGCTGGACTCTGTTTGGTCCTTCCCCAATGTCTTGCTGTCTGACTGAAATCCAGGAGTTTAAACATGGAGGCAGTGTCATGCTGCAGACTCTGGAGTAAACAGAGGGGGATAATGTCTTCCCTCAATCATCCAGCTGTGCTCCTCTTGGTGCAGTCCGAGAGAGCCTGCCTGGCTGCCAGGGCCCACTGCTTGTCCCCAGCTACTCAGTCCCTAGATTGAACTGGCAACTGCATCTTCATTCTTAATGAAGTTCATAAGGGAAAATTAATTATTCCATATGGTAAGCCCTTGCAGAAAAGCCTCACAGAAGCAACACTGAGATATAAATTTGCCATAGCAATTACAGTAATTTATGAGTATGGGGTTTCTAATTAAAGGTGTTCAAGTCCATACAAATTTCCACTGGTTTGACAGACCTGCGTTAGTAGGGTGATAGGTGACATGACCTCATGGAACTATACTTTTCATCTGTTAGGTACCTTTGCAAGGCTAACTTAAAAACTTAAACTGAAAAATTAAATGCTTTACACACAAAAATATTCATCCTCCTCCTTTTTCCACCCATATAGAATGGCAAATACTGTGCTGCAAAAGCATTTTGTACAAAAGTTTGTGAAGATTGAAAAAAGGGTGTTGGAAGGAGAATTATTTTCAGAACACCTAAGAATAGCTATTGAGAAAGAATCAGAATTTATAATATAACTTTATATGTTAACAGCAAGAAACAGAGTAACACTACTAAGTTAGACTTTAAACACTATGCAGAAGAAAAGTAATCTACTGGTCCCCCAAGTTGTCATTAATGTTTTCTCAATTCACGCTTCAATCCTATCACTGATATTTTGGTTAGTTTTGCACAAAGAAACTCTTCAATAATTGGTCCCTAAAAATTGGTCCCCTTTTTTCCTTCATGATTACAATAAAAAAAAAAAAATCTATTAATTTAAAATCCGTATTATGAGGTCTGATTCTCTTTTAAATATGTAAATTAAATCATGAAAAATTAGACTGTATGAAGGCTAGGAAGGAAGTGAAACTAAATTATTTTAAGTTCTTTCACTATGCATTTCCACCCACTAAAATACCAGCATGTGTTTAAGATCTTACTCTTCATAGCATAAGTATGTTTTGTGGTAACAGCAGCATCACAGCAAGAGTGTGCTTCCCTGCATTCCCCACTAACTCTGGCCACTCACCCAGTCCAGAGCTCACCCAGCCAGCTGAGATACTGGTGCTATTTTGGTCACAGAAACAAGGACAGCAATCCTAGGCTTACCTCTCTGGGGAAAAATGTTAAGCCTTTGCTAAACTACAATACTGCAATGAACAAAATAAGTCAGACCAACCTTTTCACCCAGTACTGGGAACTGATAGAAGCAGACAGAAGCTAGCACTGCAGGTGATGAAAAAAGCAAACTGGAAAAAACCCAGAAACTCTGCACTGTGCAGTTGTATCAATGCTACCTGCAGAATGCTATCACTTCCACAGCACAGTATAGGATTCTGCTCCTTAAAAATGATCCAGTAGTAAATTAATCATTTTTGTATGGACCTTTTTTACCGAATCAGAAGAATCTGATAAGACTACCCTTTAGGAATCATGAGACATTAGCATGAGTCCTTCTACACTGAATAAGGAATTGAAACAAATTGTAGTAAAACATTAAACACAATAGATGAAATAGCAGCTCTTATGTCACCTTGGTTTGTTTGGAGGAAGCTGTCGACTTGGTCGTCTGATAGACTGGTTTGGCTGTACCTTCATGGAAGTTCTGGGAGACGATCGAGCAAAGGGGTCTGGTGCTGGAGGCTTCTTGGGTATTTTTTTCACCAGTCGGCTCACCCATTTTTGCTGTTCTTCCGTAGAATTAGCTAACAGTAGTAGATTCTTTGCCGTAGAAATATCATAGTACACTGTAATAAGAATTAAAAAATAAAAATGAATATTGTTACTATTCTAAACATGGCCCCACATCAAAAATTAGCTGTCAGATTACCATACTCTCATAGTCAGCATAGAGAAATCAGCAGAGGAGTCAAAAGCAAAATGAACCAGTAGGTTTCCTGGCTGCTGACAGTGCCTCCTCCTTGTATTTAGAGAGTAACAACTTAGTACTGTGGAAGATACACATTCACATGGAAAAAAATGGGTAACACAAAGAGGTGTGACCGAGACCAAGAAATTCTGTAACGTTGACTCACAAGGAGCAACCTTCACCATATGTAACCCCTTCCATAGCACTGTTGTTTCCCACAGCAAAGAGCACAACACACAGTGTGAGCACCTTAAAATCACCATGCTCTACTGCATGAGGATGACAACACAAAAGGTATGTGCATACCACAGCCACGTGCCATGAACTCACAGCAGAGAGCAACCCTCATGGAGACACCCTCAGAAAGGGGCTGATGGCCATGTACTAATAAAAGACAAATCAACCTTTATGGTTTAGTTGGTGTCAGACCACTACTAGAATCCTCTGATCTCTTAGAATGCCTTGTGACTCCAGCACTATCTGCATATTCAAATACTTGCTATTTACCTTTGCAAGGGGCTATAATCTCTTCTTTTTTATCCATGTGATCTTTGTGACATTTGATATGGCAGCGGCGACATTCCAGAGCAGGAGGAGGTTTAAACATGTGCCACAGTGGCTTCATACAAGCTTCACAATTGGTTGGGAAGTGGTAAAGAGTAGGTATAAACTCATGTCCTTTGTGACAAATGTAATTTGACTTCTCTCCCATGGGCTCCACAGGAAATTCCTGTTCCTTTTTGCTCTCTCCTTCATTAGCATATAGGATCTAGAATGAAAACAAAATAATCTCAAGTACTCCTAGATGGCAAATATAAATTCAGAGTCATTATCTAAGTACAAAGATTGAAGAATTACACTAGAATCTATTTTTCAATTATTTTTTAGTAAATATTTCATTAGACAGTATTTTTTGACAATGTCTGAAATACTGTGTCTGTCACACCAGAAACATTGGTTTATTGATGAATACCTGGAATATCCTAGGAATTTCCTTGGAATCCGCTCTGTACACATCAGTCTGTGTAACTGGTCGGACATGGAAGAGTTTGCTATAGGAAATTGTTTCAATAAGGACAAAAATTAATGTTACCAAAATGATAAATTTGACAGATTAAGTTAGGATACAACATACCACATTAAAACTTAAGAGGCATTAAAAATTTGTCAAATTTGTACAGATTTCTAATCACTTGGTAAAGTCCTATCTTTCAACCCTGCACATTAACTCACAAAAACCCTAAATAAAAAGAAGTCACAAGCATCCAGCAGTATTTGCGAAAGCACTGAAAAGTCATGATCATGTGACTTTAATGGATGCTAGCAGCTTTCTAACACAATCCTGTCCCCATGCTCCAACCTCTGAATAGCCACATTCTGCATTTATTAAGAAAATAAATTAACTATACAACCCACCTCTAAGGCCATGTTGTAAGAGAAAATATACAAACATTGAAAATTATAGCTGCTCTGCTACAATTTTCTTTACATGCTTTGCTCCCAAGTGTATACGAGGAAGGTCTAGCTGAGCTAGTGGGAGCCGTTTGGTTACATCAGGGCTCAGTGCAGCTCCCCGGATCAGTCTGAGCACCACGCTGCTCCTCCTGCACCAGTGCCAACAGCAAACCCAACTCTTCACCACAGGGGGTACCCAAGGGTCCAGCTCTATAGTTCAGATTAAAAAAAGTCATGTCCCATGTGATGTTGTGCTCCCAGACTGGACCTCAAAAGGCCTTTGGTCACAGGTCTTTCCAACAGAGTTCACCTACATATCGGAAGACGGAATCGCACATGGCAACACTTACTCTATATCCAATACCATATGGGGATTAGATTGTTCTTTATCTTGTTCGCTGTCATAGAACAGGATCTTCTTGCTGCTTACAATTACATACTGTTAGGAGACAAAAGGATAAAATATGTTTTAATCCAGCTCATCACAGATGTCAAATATATCACAGCAATTATCTATCACATATGTTGCAGCAATATCTTTCTACAATTCGATTAAATGGTACCTAAATGGACAACAGTAGTACTAAGTCCATGCCAAGGAATTCATTGCATAACAAATGAAGTTCTGATTACCTGATAAATCAAGTTATGTTATCAGATTAACTGATATTTAAATGTATTTAAATATCTATGAAGAAACAAAAATGAAAGTCTGGATGAAAGTAGGATATAAGCTCTTCCTTTCTATTTTACTGATTTAATTTTCACTTGGACTGGTAGAGAGAGTAACTGTCATCCTCTGCCTGTTTCATGTGTGCAGGTCACAACTAATAGGGATCATACTTAAAAAGATCACTATTATACTTACCAGAATAGCTAGCAGTGTTCATTAAGAAGCTAATTACCTAGAAGATGTCCTACTTCCAGAATTTTGCCTAGAATTAACTGTATGACTCAGCAGTAAGGAAACTGGTATGAAAATGTGTATGTTACATTTTGGACAAAGACTCATCAAAGAGGCTACTGAGAAGCGGTAAACAAATGAAGGTTGCACAAGGCAGGAGGAGTAGTTTTTAGTCTTATCTCCTAAATAAAGAAATTGTCAAGAGCACCTGTTTCCACACTCTGCCTAATTCCAGCTATGTAATGCTGCTAGAAATACTTATGGCATGTATAAACATTTGAAGATCATGAATGAGCGTTCTCACCTCTGGCTAAACAAAGAGGTGTTTTGAACTATTGCAATTGTCTTAAGCTGCTCTTCTAGATGTAGCTATACCAGCTAACATATTTTATCCATTTAGGTAATGAGAGAACACGTATCAAAGAAAAACTGAAGTGTTGGAAACCTACAGTAAGTTTAAAATTGAGACTATCCATGAAACAAGATCATAAATCTGGTTTTCTTACCTTTTTAACCCATCCAAATTTTTTGGTGTTATTTCTAACGGGCATTGATAGCCAGCCTTCCAACCTTGATTCTGAAAAAGAGGTATGTATTAAAGAACAGACAAAACATTATTTTTGAGACTACTGTGCATTTTAAAAGTTATTGAAGATCAATAATAAAGCAAGAGAGCAAACATAAGAGGATGAACTATTTAACAATACAGGGTCTTGCGAAGTTTATCACGGTAAATGTTCAGGAATACATTAAATAATGTGCCCCTGAATACAGCCAATAACCAGCAATGCAATCAAAAAAAAGTAGTAGGCACGAGGAGGAAGGGGAAGAACAAACTTGCAATTATAGCACACACCCTCCCTTTAGTAACTTTTTCAAGTCTTAAAAGCCTTATGTCTATCGACATTTACCTTTTACAACAGCACCTAAAGATATTAGCACAGACCACACAACATCTGATCTGAGACCAAATAAAAAGGCAAATTACCACCACAAATAACCTATATACCCTATATGCTGGGGAAAAAGTCAGTTTAGTATTCTAATTCATACTTTTTGGTCTGTAAATTTTTCTTTTCCTAATTCTGCCTGTATCACCTAGGCTTTCTAATCCAAAAATAAGTAATTTTTGGCTAATCCTTATGCCTTGCCCAAGTTCAACAGCCCTTTCATACACTTGCAGTATTTTATATTACAGTGGCACATTTGTCAGATTTGATTTATCAAGAGTATTAAGAGCTCAGCTGTTGCTTGACATACACATTTCAGTAGTCACCAGAAGCTCAACAGGATCACGCTTTCCCAGTGCTTGGTAATACACAGGATCACATACCCTTTGACCCTATATTTATAGCTGCACTTAACACAAGCATTTCTTCCCCCTATGCTTTATTAAGAGGAACTACTCAATTGAAATAATATTTTTCTAGTGAGTTTCCTACCCTAGCAGATAACCTCTACTACTGCTGAGGAACCTCCAAGTCAAAAATACTGAAGTGTTAAGCATTAACAAACACAAAACCATGGAACAAGCAGGAACATATTCCAAAATTACAAAAACTATTTTCCTTCTCATCAGAGAGCATTTGCAGGTTCCTGCCCATGTTTAACATAGTGTAACAAAAAATTACTAGATATTCATAGAATTCTTTTTGCGTCTAGAGAGACTTAAACCAAGATACACAGATACACACTGTCCTCAATGTTTATTGCCCTACCAGCAGTGCTGCTGATGACCTATTTTAATACACATATCAAGTACATGAAGCAGTTCAGTAACGTGTTTTGCCTCATACTTGCCACCTTATATTGTTTCTTTCAACTACACACCTCATAGAAAGTGTAGCAAGCGTAATGCTGATGCAAAAATATGTTCTACCCCATATCCAGGAAGCACATGTAGGGCAAAAAAATATGCATGTTTCTCCTATTTCCTAAAATATTATGTTTTTCCTATTTTCCTCTGTAATCCAATACTATTGCATGAAATTGGACAAAATGAGACCTTTCTGATTATACTTCACTTCTGGTGTCCATTCAATACTAACAGATCAGAAAAAGGGCAGAATATTCCAAATTTCTCACAATATATGCTTATAAACACTAAGAGGGAAATAATAACAGAAGACACCATCCTACCTCAAATCTTTTGTAATTATGTCAGAAGTCCCAGCTTAGCTATGATTTTTACTTTAGAACAAAGCAAATGCATGCACATACCACAAGAGCAGCTAACAAGGAAAAAACATATATGTACATAGCTTTTCTTTTATTAGAAGCTTCAAAGCAAAAACCAGAGACTGAGGAAAATAGAAGAAATGCCTTATTCTTTACTCTAGTTTGATGAAGTAATGTCAAAATCCCAAAAGAGGTTCTACCTTCAGTGGCAAGGTATTCACACTTTAAAGGAAACTCAAGTGAAATACAGGAATTTGAATGCAACTAAAAACCCACCTCAAACATTAACACTAAACAGAAGCCGTGTTAAAAGGGTGTATGTGTAGTCATATAATATGAATATAGAATTAGGAAAACAACTCTGTTTTACCAGGGCGTTATCACTCATAATATACTTTTAAGGCAAAAAATGTAATACTCAGGAGACTGAACTTCTACCAAAAAATAATGTATATTTAGATGTGAGAAGTTAGATGTTTCACTTAAACACAAAGATTTGAATTTTTGGTATCCAGTACCTTAGGGTCATACAGAGAGCTGCAGATACTGTGTAGAAGCTACCTTGAAAACAGGCCATAAGGCTCATTTACTCAATGCTTCATTAAAAATAGTGGGTTTATAACTGTCAGCAAGCATTTGCAAACATTTAGAGAAACCAGATCAGTTACTTGTTCATGCGAACTTTCTCATGTTTTTGATGGCAATGTCTACTGCCACTGCAGCATGTTAGCTGCCAGATTTGGTTTGTTTCTCTAATTATGTATTAATAATGTTAGTTTTGAAACAGAGAAAAGGACACAGTAAGAACAAAACCAAACAGTTCTCAGGGATGTCACCTGTGCTATCAACTTCTGTAGGGCTGTGGGAACAAGACAAAGGTTCTTCCTCTGAGTCAGAATCGGAATCAAGAAGCATGCGAGAACTGGAAGGCTTAGTGGCAATACTGACAGAGGTAGAAGAGTGCTGATAGGTAAAGGACATGGATTCCATGTGGGATTGAGTGATATGGACTAAACACAAAGCATAAAGGAGGAAAAGTAGAAAAGCAGTCAAAATAGAATCTCTAAGAAGAGAGTATTAGTTTTACATTTCATCACATACCCACAGTAATTGCAAAGTAACCACCAAAATAAAGTGAACATACTTAGTTCTAATGGAGCACATTAGAATTTTAAAAAAAATCTTTAAATAAATGTAAGGTGAAGTATTACAACAGATTTAGTTAGCAGGGGGACAAGTGATAGCTATCAAAGGATTGGTAAGACAGTAGAAATAGATGAAAAGTCACAGAATCATCAGATCATCAATACTAATATAAACCCAGTTAATGCAGAAATATTAATAAAGTTAACATACCAGGGAATCCATCATCTGCCTCAGCCTCTCCAGGTCCACTGCCTATGCTACTGTTGTCCAGCCCAATGTGCAGTGACTGCAGCTGGGAACGAAGCTGTTCAATGTCACTGTCTTTGCTGTCCAGAGTCATCTGCAGTTCAATCCGTATCTGACTCTCTTCAGCTATTTGCTGCAGGGATAAATGGCAAGATTTCCTATCACAATATTTGGTTACTTGGAGAAAATATAAGTAGAAAATTATGCAGAATTTGTAGCCAATCTCAATATATATTCTGTGTACTTCTTTTGGTTGGGGAAATTCAGGAATAGAGAATGGATACGCTACCTTAAAGTCTGTATCAAGACTATGATTTTACAGACAATACTGCAATTTTTTTATTTGAAAAAGGATCTTACTGCCTGCATTTCATTTATTTCCTTCTGATATTTGATCATCATCTGGGTTAACTTTTCTCGTTCAGACTTCAGTTCCATATGCAGCTTCCTATTTTCCTTTTCCTTCCGCCGTACATCAGTGTCAGCTCCACGTTTGACTGGACCCTTCCGATTCATGATTTCAGCCAATTTATTCACAGCCTTCCCATGGGAAAGAAAAAGGTGACAAAAACCACACTAATAAATGCAAAGAATTATGCCATGAAGAAATAGTCTTCTCTCCTGTCTATAAGTAGGCACTTTTAACTATAAACTAAGACCTCTGCCATCCAGTACCACAAGGTTGTTTTAATTCAATGTATTACACAAAATACAAAAGAAGGTAATGATGCCATTTTTACTTGAAGCAAGCATTAGCTGTGTGAGCACTTTCACTCATTTAAATAAACTCTTCCATTTTCACTACCTAGACCTAAAATGTATCTTTGTATTAAAATGCCACTTGTTCTAAAAAACAATCTGGATTAAAATCAGAAATGTACCTCTTTCTAGAACTTATAGAGGAATATAAATCAAGACTGAAACCAGTAACATATCAAATCATTTGACAGAAATGAAGACTTTTGCTGGTGGGATACTATTAAGGCAGTAAATATTACCGTATCCTGCAGCCGTAGGGAGGAGGAGAGAAATCCAACAGGCAGGAATTGTGGAGCAAGATTGACTTATTTAATTATTTTACAAACTCTTTTATAGACTGTTTCTTCATAGTCTAATTGGACAAAGGATCAGCCACCCCCTGAGTGGATTGGCTAAAATCCTAAAACATCCATTGTCAAAATATTTTTCTACTGTACCATAAACATAGTTCTACAAGGTCGCAGGTGTTCATAGTTTATAGAACTTCTGCTAATCTCCTTGTGAGAGAGAAAAGTATCCCATGGGCGTAGAAAGCAGCAGGAAAATTCCTTGCTAACAGCATTTTTGTATCCACAGAATACATCTGGATTAGCAGTCCCTCTATTACAAATCATAAGGATCCAGTTTCACTACACTGAAAGTCTACTTAGTAGAAGAAAGAAAAAAACCAATATATTTTCTTTCAGAGCAGAAACAAATAAAGCATTACTGGTACATATCAACAGTTTACTATGAAAAGTTTTTAATTAAAAATTATTTGATTCATGAACACTATCTCTACATTCATTTAAATTTATTTGCTTACCTGGGTTTTTAATGTTCTTTCATTCAACAACTGTTTCTCGAACTGTGCTTTAATATTTCCTACATTTGCTTCTTCTTCTTTTAGCTTAGTAATTTCTGCAGCAAGGTAATTAAAAAAAAAAAATCTATGAAAACTCATTACAAAAGAATACAGTACTACTGAAGAACAAACCTGGTTTCAATTTAAATCACATTTGGTTCTGACAATACATACGTTCTTGTGCTTCCTTCAGTTTATTGTTTAGCTCTTCTTTCTCATTAGCAAGGTTAGCCACATCACTAGTTAGTGTCCTATTTGCTTCCTCCAACTAGAAAAAAAAAAGGACATGTTACATGTTCCCACGTAACAAAACTCATTTGGCATATGAAGCATTACAGGACAGAAGGAAATGCTGCAGAGTGGAACCAAGATAAGGATAAGAGCACTTGCTGTAAGAGGGGAAGGGGCACAGAAGAAAGAATGGTCAGAGAAATGCATGGAAGAAACATGGTAAGAGGTTTTTGAATTTCAATCATAAGAAATAAATATTTCTAAAATGTTACATATACTTGTATATCTCTAAAGCTGCTAAATAGCAGTGGATAGTTCAAGCTCTCCAACCTCTACCAAAACATCATGTAACTCACCGAGGCTATGGTGGCATCTTTCTCAGTAAGTTCCTGTTTATGCCTCGCCATCATCTCTTTAATCTCCAGCTCTTTCATAATCTTTTCTTTTTCCAAATCAGAGTACTGTTCTTCAGCAATGGAACGGGCAAGTTGTTCTGAATCTGCTTTTGTCAAAGTAATCTCTAGCTGAGCAGCCAAGGAATCTCTGCAAATTATTGACATATACTTTTAACTTTAAAATGGGTAGGTTAGGAAGGCAGGGGAAAGAAGACTACAAAAAGCAATCCTGATCTTTTATGTATTAGTAGTCCAACTAGCAAAACCTACCTCTCATCCTGTAACTCTTGTATCTTTTGCTGCATTTCTTTACAAATTTTGGTCTTTTCCTCACATTCTTCTTTAAGTTCTCGAACTTGCGTCTTATACAGAGTCTAGAATTTAAAGTTGGAAAGAAAATTACGTGATTTCTATATTCTTGAAGGTCCACAAGAATTATACAAGTTGACATGGTATGCAGTTCCTTAATCACACTTACTAGGAGTGTAAGTGTGCAATGCCTTCTCTAAACTTATCTAAATGTCATCATCATTCACAAATGTGTTTTGGTTATTTTACTTTGTTGTTGTTCCTTTTTTAACTCGTATATTTGTGAATAGGTAGATGTACGATACACATTTTTTATGTTTGTATACTCTAAAGATACTCTAAATGACAAGATAAATCACTATTTCGTACAAAATCAGAAGTATCAGAAGCAGGGAAAAGAATTAATTTATTTTTCTCTACTATTTTAAATCGTTGTCTGATGTAATTAGGCATGTGGAAAAACCAATTAGAAAATAATTTGAAGTTCAAAATTTCATCGAATTAATACAAATCTAGAACTCTGAAGAAAATGGAAGAAACATTATATTGCTCTGTCCACTCAAATGGCTGACTACAGGTCAAGTGACAAACAACTCAAAGTGTACTTACTGCAGGGATTTCAAGACAGATTGTCTCTGGCCCATCTACAGCAGTCAACTGACCTCAATTCTCCCTTTCTCTCCTTTAATGTGCGTAATGTTTTCATCTATAAAACTTTAGCGAGGCCTTTTCCTCACTGACCTATATCTATAAGAAAATCTTAATTTTCTGTTAATACTGAAACAAGCCTTTTGGCATCTCCTGCAGTGCGACTGGCTGTGCACTGTTAATTAAAATTAACCTCCACATACCAGTGATGATTTTTAAGTACAATACCTATTTATTCTGGTGCACCTTACCACAATGAATCAAAAACTCCCAACAGATCACTACCAAGTTCGGTTGTAATGCAAAATTTCCTTCTGAGCCGTAAGTGCACGTGTATTGTCACACTACGTGAGAATACAACTCTTCTCTACCATACAGCATGGAAGAGATGCTGAATGCAAAAGGCCTGAAACCAGCAGAAAATTATTCACACTGTGGAAAAATGAGCTGCTTGACTCCCTCCCTCTGAACTCCCCACAAAGCTGGGACATTTCTCAACATGAGCTCTTTCAAACTGCTCAGTAATCAAGATCAAGGCTGCAGACAACACTGAAGAGAGGCACGAGAAACAAGTAGGTTTGGGTTAGAGATGTGAAACATCTGATGGCTGAGGGGGAAGAAGAAAATGCAACACTGTACTCAGTAAACAGATTGATATAAAAATAAAGCAGCATAAAACATACTGAGAAATATTGTTCGGCTTCGAGCTGGTCTTGAAGCTCTTTCATTTGCCCATCTGCATCTTGACGTTCCCTGGAAAGGAAGAACATGCTTAAGAGATATGAAGATATTCTAAAGTAGTAAACAAAAAAGCATTCATACTCTTGAGATCTCCAATGATTTCCTGTCCTGAGTAACATCAGCTATTAAATCTGAAGCTTCCTCTGGGTACCAGCTCTCTTTTTCACTTGGACAGCTGAGAATACTGCACTAATAATACTGTTAACACACCAACTACAACAGTGTCACGAAGTTTAACCCGTAAGAGACACTGATAAAGTAATCAGCCACCAACAGAATCTTATTTCCATGTAAAATGTCACTGATCTGACTGGTTGTTTTGGGTCTGTCGTTTGCTAGAGCACAGTCTGTGAATGACTGTATTCCTTGACACACGTATTTTCTTGAATTCATTTGTTATTAAAACAACAGTCAATTCCATAACAACAGAAATGTAGCAGAAAAGACTTCTGCCAGTGTTCCACATTATGGCCACCTTCTACATGACTAAGTGCATCTTGCTGACAGAAAAGACAAAGCACAGGGAGATAAAATATTAGAAGTCATAAAGGCACTAGGACTGAGATTCATCTGATATGTGTGGAAATCTCATCTTTTCATTCACATGAAAGCACTTTATGTAAAAAAAAAAAAAATTATTTATTTCCTTACTTACTATCAGGTGCAAATACTACTTTTAAGACCTTGAAGAACTGCTGACACTTCTATCAGAAGGTCCTACAGATGTGTTTAAAGATCTAGATAGTAGTACTAGATATTTCCAATGGTTATGCTTTGTAGCTCTGCAGTAGTAATAATTTCCAACTCTGATAAGCTCTCCTAGTCTAAAAATTCCAGTAACTTTCCTCTTCACTGAGGTCCTACATCATTAAAAAAAAGTACCTAGACCTTCAGTTAATCAAGTGTTTCTCTAAAGTCTTCAGACTCATATTTAAGCTGTGTGTTTTAAGATTTTTAGGATAACAAACATCTTTTAATACAAACCTATACATTGCTGAATCGCTAGGGCAAGTCTCAGTTAGAGTCACTGTAAATTGTTTCAAAGAACAATTAAGTTTTGCACTGTAGAACAGCATATTCTTTGCAGCAATTTTTTAAAATTAATTTTGCTCCCAACTTTTGTTCCAAAAATATTTCAAAAATCAGTAACATGAGTAAAGCATATAGAGCAGCTTGCATACTTGCGGAGTTCATTGTTTTGTTTTTCCAGGCTTAATTTGATTTCCTGAAGGTGGTTATTCTCCTGTTTTAACTGCTTCTCTGACATTTTCAAGGTGTTGACCTGCTGTGTTTGCATCTTGAGGTCATTTTGAGTGAGACAGCGCTTTTGTGTTTCTTGCTCTATTTTTAATGTCAAGTTTTTTACCTGAAAAAGAAACAGACACCTGTGAATTTTACAGATCTACACGGGAAAGCAAGATTTAAACAGTCTCTAATTGACTTCCTTTACATCTTTTGGTAAATCAAAGCTGCTTCCTGAATAAAGGCAGTAGCCCACATTAAATTACCTAGTTTTTCCACGTCAATCTCACAGCATTTACCTTACTACAGAAGAAAAACCTTTTAAGATGAATAATGCTGAAATATTTCAGGAAAATGGCACCACATTCCATGAAGTAGATTTTTTAAAGTTCCAGAGACAGAGAAGGAAAACTTTGTTGCCATTTTCATTCACAAATATTTCTAAGTAGCATAACAGGAAAAATATTAGGACATTGAAAACAAGATTTGACTTAAGACTCCTTCTGTCAATGTTCCTTACATCTTCACTTAGTATATCCTTTTGCCGAAGGAGCTCATTTATTTTCTGTTGCGATTGTTTGAGATCACAGTCCAACATGGAGCGCTGCTTTTCAGCTTCCAACAACCGATTTTCTACTTTCTGCTTTAAAGCTCTCTCTTCCAAAAGTTTCTTCTCCATTTCTGTGAAGTAAAAGATATAAGGCATCAGTGAAGTGTAAAACGGCAGATTTTGGAGGCCGAAGGGAAGAGGATGTCTGCTCTGTACTAACAATAAGCCAGATGTTTCTCCTTTTAAAACTGAAAAGAAAGACTACTTGAAAGTGATTAATTAAAATTTTCACAGTAAACACACACACAGAGGATGATTTTGCAAGCATTTCTGACAGAGCTATTTCCTACTTTTGAGTTTCTAGACAACTTCCAGTTTATCTGCAACACCTCTGAGATGAACAAAAAGGGTGGAATTTTAAAAATAAAACATTTAAATCTACTGTGCTCTGTGATATTATAAAATCAAAAAGCTGAAGCTGTTTGGAAACCTGATATGCCAAGTCACTCAGCCATTACTACTGAATCATTTTTGCTTAACAAGACCTGCATGCTCAAAATTTTTGTGAATGCTCTGCAATTGGATGGACAGGATCTGTAGGTAGCTTTTTAATTAGCTGCAATAAACATAAGCCATTTAATTCAAAAGTAAGAGCCATCTTCTGGAATTTTTTGGTGATTATCCCTCTCTTCATGGTATTTCAGTTGTCATGAGATGTACCAGAATATGCACAGTGAAAGATTTTATTATCTACTTCGTGTAATTCACGCCTAAGTCCAACTGTGATGTCAAATACATACCTTTCATGGCTTCAGATTTTGCTTCCTCTATAGACTCATAGATCTTGTTTTTGTCTGCTAATCGTGCTTTTGTGGCTTTATGTTCAGCTTCTTCTTGTTCAAGGTTCTGCTGCATAACTTTAAATTTATATGTCATATCTATTTCCATGTTGCTCTTTTCCTGTTAAAGAAAAAATAAACTTGAAATAAAATATTAAATATATCAGGTTAGTGGCAGAATTTTGAACAACAGCAACATGCTTCTTGGAAGGATCCACAGAGTAGAAGAAAGTGTTCAGGCTAACGAACTAACTGACAACTCATTTCTACAACTGTTTTTTTGTGAATGCCAAAGCACTCTAAAAATGTACGGTGACATCCCCAGTTACAAACAATTACAGAATTACTGCCTTAACAACCAACATTATGTAATAAGAGCAGCTCAAAGATTAAGTTTATTGAAGAAATTTTTCAAGACTTTTGTTTCAGTAACAAATTTGTTAAAAAAATCCTATTAGCAGAGGCTCTTTTATTTTTGGCAATAATGAGAGTCTAAAGAACTCCACACATGAAATGAAATGTTGCTACTGTGCTGTTAAGCTACACACCAGAGTACATTATTAGGTACATATGTACTTTAGAAATATAATGTATCATGATTTTGTGGGAAATTAGGTCTTTTTTCCCCCACTTCTCAAATTGAAAAAAAACCAAAAAAAGCAGAAAATAAGGTTTACTTTTTGTATAGGTTTGGTCTCAATGTCTCAAGTAATAAAAGCACAAATTCAAAAATTTCATAAGAATGTAATACCAATGTTCATTTAACACTGCTGTTACCTTTTCTAAATCTGTGAGCTTTTCCTGCAATTGTCTCTTCTCCATTTCCAGTTTGGCTAAAGCACTCTTTCCATTTTTCACTTCTTCTTCAAGGCTAGATATTCGACCTAAAAGTTACCAAAACATCAGTGAGGCTGGCCAGTGTGTGAAAACAAGACTGTACTTTAGCTATTTAGAGATAACATTTTTGAAATGCAACAGCTTCTAATTCTGACTATTAAGAACTTCTCCTTTGGGGTGATTTTAAAAGTTATCAATAATGTTTTATAGATGTTATCACACATTTTCTCTTAAATGCTCTTCACAATTTCGTAACATTTTATAAAACAGCACATTTATCTAGTCACAGTCTGAAACTCAAATGACACCACCCAAACCAGAAACAAGAAGCAATCTTAATTTCAAAAGATTTGCAGGAATACCTTGTAAATCACTGATAATCTCTGATCCATGACTTCGATCTCTCCTTTCTGATTCTAGAGCTGACTGAAGATTGAGATACTCCTTCTCCAGTTTGAGTTTTGCATTCTCCAGCAGGCAGTTCTTATCTTGTAGTTCTCTATTATTAATTTCCAGCTGCTGGATTTGCTTTGTGCTTTCTGTCTGGTTCTTCCTTAACCTGGCTGCAGTATCAGACTCTGACCGCAGCAAGGAATTGGCTTCATCCAACTAAGATTGATTAAAACATATTTCAGAAACAATTACAATATAAAACCCACTATTTCTACTACAGAATACTAGGTTTTATGGATTAAAGAAATATGAAGGAGTATATTTTAAGATTACTTTTGAACACCAAAACCTGTTGAGAAAGAACAGCTTTTAAAATGCAATTACACATTTCAAATCCCTCCACTGTTACCAAAATCAGTACTTCAAACAGTGATTATTTTAAAAGAAAAAAATATAAAGTTGGCATACTTGTCTTTGTAGTTGATTGATTTTTTCATTGGATATTTGAGAGTTCTGATTCCTCTTTTTTAAATCTTCAAGTTGATCTTTCAAACTATTAACTGCAACAAAAACAATTCAACATTGTTAACCACTGTCACGAAAACGCTTCAACTGGAACTATAATTCATTTATTTTAAGTATTAAAAACCCACATCAAAATGGAACCTTCAAGCATGGTTCAACATACCCTCATTTTCCAAATTGCGTTTCTTATCTGCTTCATGTTCTGCTTTTCTCTGGTATTCTGTATTCTTATGCTGAAGAAGAGCCTTCTCTCTCTCTAACTGCCTGACTGCAGACTCTACATTCTTCCTTGAAGTTATCTGGATACATTTAAAAAAATACACCACTAATTACACACACATGAGTGGTATTCTTACACGGTAAAACACAGCTCATGCACTCAGTGTAGTCTGTAATGGAGGAAGCCAGTCTATCTGCCTGCTGCAAACACAATGTATCAGAACACGTGGTCAAATCCAGTCCAGGATGTCTATGGCTAGGAGCTTTGCAATTTAAATACTGTTTGATCATCTGGATTTGACAAACCTGGTAGACCTGCCTAAGCAGTCACTCTGGGAGCACAGAAACATACATGTATGGTAAGGTCTTGACATACACCTGCATGAGCAATACATTAAGTGGTACACAGCCACATCCAAATTTGTAGAAGCAGTAAAGTGCAAAGCTGGGCAAGAAATAGGGTCCTTTTACTAATACCAAACAATGCAAAGCATGGCCTTCCTCCTCTGGAAACACTGCTCTCACACCTCCAATTTTTAAAATCTATATGGGATATTTGTATCATGCTGTCTGCCAACTTAGGAATATGGTAAAAACAAGTTCTGGAAAGAAATGTGCAGTTACAGTACAGAAATCATAATGAAAATATTTTAGCAGTGACAACAAGGCCATGCTTACGAATACCAAGGAATCAACTGGTGTTATTTTCTACAAAATATACAGCTCCTCAAAAGCAATTTGCTGTTATCGAAAGAAAAAAGCCATGCACAAGTGTTTAAAGTTCTAATTCCAGTAAGAAATCTATGGCCTTACCTCTTCATCGAGCTCTTTTGCTATCTTCTCTAAACGAACACTTGTAGACCTGAACAAATTTGAAAAGTAACTTTAAACCCTGCTGATAATATAGAAATTAGAATATTTGGATGCGTCTCACTAATTTTATGTAAGGTACTTTTGTCTCATTAACTTTATGCAAGATAGTCTATTTTCAGCAATAGCATGAAACCTCAAGGACTGGAGAAATCACTAAAATAACAGTGAGAATTCTTATAGGGAGTTAAAGCAAAAAAAACCTCAACAAACCCCAATAAAACCACCCCAGTAGTCACAGGAGTAGCAAGAACTAAGCCAGCAACTTACGGTGAGTGAGGTCTGCTTGCAGGGTTGGGAATCCCCGAAGTGGATTAAAAGGCTTTTATAAGTATTCAAAACCAAAAGGTCTAATAAAACTTCTTTATAAACATACCAAACATGTTGAAACATTCTCACCTGTACTTCTGTTCTAGTTCATCTTTGGCTTGCAATTCATTACTGAGCTGTTCTTCTAGCTTGCTTAGTTTTTTCTGAAACTGTGTAAAATATCAAAAAAGCATGGCCCACATATAAAAATGTTTTCACAGAAAACAAATGTAATTCAATTAAATAACAAAACAAGGGAAAGTGAGGAAAATTAATTCCATCTTCCAGTATATTATTTTAAAACCATCACTAGAAGGTTACATCTTTACAAGGTATTAATTCTGATGATTTTAAGTATATGGATTTATAGCAACAAAATTTGTTGCATGATGAGTTGAATTGAACACAATTATGTGCCACAGATTGTGAGTCATTAAATTTATATGGGCAAAAAACATTGTTACCGGCCCTTTGCTGTGCTCTGCAGCCAGAGACTTTCCCCTGCAGCAGATGTTTTTGGATAGCATTTTCTAAATGAAATGAAAAAATAAAAAAGGGGTGTACATGACCAAATTGGACAACATTCAGGTAATATGACTAAACATGTTCAGTGACCTCACATAAAGAAGAATTTCTTCATCTTACATCTTGGAAGCTAATGAACACTTTTCAGGTTTGGAAATGCTTTGTTTTGCTTACTAAAATATTTTTTTAAAAATTTGTGAGTCCAGGACCCAAATAGTCATTAAATAAATTATAAATAATAAATTTTTTATTCATCTCATGACTTCAGGCTTTCAAATGCATTTATTTTCCTCCCTTCCTCCTCTTCCTCTACCCCCAAACACGAAATGTAAAAATGTCGTTTTGTAAAATGCTTTATAATTGTTAAAATTAGAAAATTTCCAGAACAGGGACACTGAAAAGGACATCAAAACCAGAGATTCATTGCTTGAGAAAATACAAACTAAATAAGATGTCAGAAGTGAAATGCAAGATTTTACCATCTGCATTTACTATCACAACATAAAGCAAACATCATGAATGTGACCATATGTATTTTAAACAGCAATACCATTTCCCTTTAAAAGGTGAAGTCTAAAACCATTCATCTGTTCATCAATGACAGGAAGGAAGTGGACTCTAATAAACATTTGCATTTAAATTTATCTGATCAATACATAATGCATTTCCTTTACATATTTTTTAAACTTTGAAAAGGAATTGTAAGTTTTAAGAAATGTTAACAATATACTATCTACACTTGAATAATACAGATGTTTAAGCAACATAATGAAGTAAGTATATGAAAAAACCATAGCTTTCCTATAATGCAAATTTAAATTCATTTGTCAATCTTCAAAAGCTGGATAAACATGCTTCATATGCTCCAACTGGAGTATGAGTTAAACATTCCTTTATCCCTGAAGGTGACAATTTACTTTTTCAAATTCTGAATAAATCAGTCATGAATCATTAATGTAAGTGTGGGACCTTCCCAAGAGTAATGCTGTCTGTAGCAAACAGAGTCTCACACACTGGCTTTCCAAAGAAATTCTGGTTGCAAAAAGAATTTGAGAAAAATCAGTATTCATTTACCTTCATGCTGTAGCACCTTAACACTGAGTACATCTGCTTCAAAATACAACTGGTTTACTGCTAACAATTTGGTGAACATTTAAGATACTTCACATCCACATAAAATTATGTAGGAATTTTTTTATTCCTTTCATAATTCAGATACTATACTTACCTCTTTGCTGTCCTGTAAATAGAAAACATCATTTTTATTGAGGATCATTAAAAAGACAAAAAGCCCCTGACAAAACTGCTTAAAAACTTATTTTACACTTCGTCTTTTCTTAACAGACTTCACAGAATTAGTTAATCATACCATTAATACTAAGGAAAAAAGGCACTAACCTCATTTTTACTAGATTGCACAGATTCATTTTCTCTGCAAGACTGAGAGGAGTCACTTAGCAACCTGTCAAAAACAAAAACAAATCCCTCCAGCTCTTACTCAAGTTTTCAACAACTCTGGCAACTTTGCCATTTTAATCAATTCTCTCAAGTCTCAATTTGTCCTATGCTGCTCTCAGAATGGAGCTTGTTTTATTTTGGTGTTAGTGCATCTTTCTGATTTTAATCTTTTCTTAACAGAATGTTTATAAAACTACAGCTGCTTGTAATTTTTTAATTAATATAATTATTTAATTATTCAAAATGAATTCTAGAAAGTTATTGTGCTGTGTAAACTTCTAAAGTAACTAATAAAAACCATTTTAGAAAAAAAATTATGAATCTATCAGAATTTTAACCTTAATGGATTTTTTAAGATATTGTATGATTTTGTGCATATAAAAATACACTGTTTAATCAGAGTTATCGAAATAACTGAAATAGTAATTAATTATTTTACTCAAAGTTTGCATTTTGTATCTTCACAACTGGATATAAATTAATAGAATGTAAGGAATAAATTATGTATTTTGAGTGAAAAAACTGAAAGAATAGAAGAGAAATGTGCAGGTGTGTTTTTAAAAATGCATCTCAAAGTATCACATACAAATTGTCTCTGTAGTAGGTAAATCCTATGAAAGGCAGCTGGTTTCCCACGAAGGCTTTGGGGATTGGAAAGGTTTCCACGTCTCCCTTGTCGTCCTCAATGTCATCAAAGTTACTGCTATCTATATCACTGCTAAGCTCAGGAACAACGGGAGCAGCAGCTATAAAAAAGGGGAAAAAAGATGCATTTCACTCCAAGATTCAGTCTTGCTATATACTTGCTATATACTGGTATCTCTCTAGTGTTAAAAGACTGTAATTTTAAGTTGTCCTTAAATAACTTGGAGTAAAATATATATTAACCAGACAGCAGATCTGGAAATACTACTGTGAACAATTTTTTCTAGACCAATCTATTTTTGTATTAGTTGCCTAATGCATAGACCATCCATTATGCAAGACATATTTGCTCAAGTAATCACACTTGAGAATAGAACTTTAAATACAACCATCATTTTAAAAAATCTTAGTAAATATATAACTTTAGAAGTTATGACAAACTTAAGAGCTGAACTGACATACTTTCCTTTTTTACCTAAAGCTATCACGTTTTCAATACCTTACATGAAAAGCAATAAAACTGACAAGACCACTGTCAAACTACTGCCTTAACTACCTGTAGATTAAAAGAAAAATGAAACAAAACAAAAAAACCCACTTCAAAAGAACAAAAGACCAGAGAAACAAAACCTAACATGCATTCCTTTTAGTTAAAATTCTGAAACACCCAATTCCATTGTTGAAAATGGAAAGGTATACGTTAAAAACATGATAAAGGTGAGATAATTCCAGTAGGAAAAATGCGTATTTACTAACCCTTACTCGTATGAGGTTTTATAATACAAGCGATAAATATGAATATTTGAACAACATTCTTGATAGATAGAAAATACTTAATTTATACAGCTGAAAGTTCTTTTTTTCATTTCTACTGTTGCAAATACTGAATAAAATAGAACTTTTAACCTAATTTACTTACTCTCTCGAATGTTGTCCCAGTTCCACTGATCACTTCTGAAGAAAGGGTGATGCTTTATTTCTTCTACCCCATTTCGCCCAAGTCGCACATCCCTAAACAGCAATTAATCCAAAGTCACATTAGGAAAAACAGCTTTTTCTTGTTTTTTTTTAAATTTAAATTCTGACTTGTCCATAAGCAGCAATGAAACTTTCAGTAAAGATTGTCTGTGTTAACCACATTAATGGTCAAACAAAACCAAAATTTAAAACCCACCAACCACTGATCTGTAGTTTCTTATATAAAATGTACTGATTCTTAGCATGCGCTCTCCCTGTAACTGCTAAAATATCCAGAATCTGGAGTCTGCCACGTGGGGAGTAAAGCAAGAAAGAGAGCACTGAGGCAAAAACTAAAAAAAAAACTAAAAACACAAACAAAAACTCAACACCCTTGGGGGAAATAATACTGCAGAACTTTCGTGTGAGCCAAACCACATGACAGACCATAAGACGCAAGTGAAGGAAGGTCTAACTTGCTGCACAGAACAGTTATTCAAAGCTGGACTAAAATAAATATTCTAAGAATTCCATCCTCTGCCCCACAACTAACCCTGACACGTCTCTTGCTGATATTTGCCACGAAGTAAATCTTAAGTGCAACAAGAAACTTTTCGTTTGAACAGAGGAGTCTCTCTTGAAACTACGTACAAGAAAAGGACATAAAAACAATGCATGGAAAAGAAGCAATAAATCACAGGGTCGATGCTTAGTCCTTCTTCAAGTGCTTCAGCAGCGATCACGCAGCATCTGTTTCAAATAAATTGCTCAAGCCCTGTGTTAAATATAAACAGGAAGAGGGACACACGTAGTGGAAGTCCACCTTACCACATTTACACTATTAAATTCTAATCATACTTTCTCTCTACCCTTCAGCTACTAACAGTGAAAAATACTGTTAAATAAAGCACATCCTTCCTGACCAACCACAGTCTTGCTCAGTACAGCAAACAATCTCTCTCTGAATGCAAAACCCATTGTAATGCATTTTGTTTTCCCAGTTCCTCCTTCTATAGTGGCCAGATGCCCTGCTCCAGCCGAGTTCAGATGATGACAGGAAAGCATAAGAAGTCATCATCATTCCAGAGTTAACTGTGGACCTACACTGTTGGTCTTTTAAATCAGTGAAATCAAAGATTCTCTCTGCTTTCTGAAACTAAACAAAATGTAAGTGTTCAGGTCAAAAACAAGCTTCCACAGCTTAATTTCAGTTAGTGACTTAGTCCCATAAAGGGAAACTTCTAGGATAACAATAACCTTGCAGGTTTGTTAGCTGTATTTACCAATTAATGCAACAAAGCAAATGAAAAAAAAATTTCTAACACTCTAAGAAACCTTAAACAAATTCAGTAAGAACATGCTTACTTTCAGAAAAGTTTTTGCTTCCAGTTTTTTTATGTAACACCCACATAGACATTGAGCAAAACAATTTTGTCACTGCCCTGGAGGTTACGAATTACTTTCAGCCTTACACGTTTGTTACTGCAATTGGAAGGATTTGTCCAGCACAAACTGTGTTGTTAACAAGAGCTGTCTGAAGTGCTCATAGAAATAAAATACAATACCTGGAAAAAAACACCTCAAGGAAAACTAGAGAATGGGAGGTTTGGCAGAAGAGATCTGAACAGAGATCAGGAGAAGTAGTAGAAGGAATTAATTTTCACAATATACCATCCAAAATAAATACAGCCAATACCATCCAAAATAAAAAACAGTGCCAGAACAACATATGCACTTACCTATCAGTTAAAAAGGCACAGATAAGGTTCTTTGCATGCTTAGAGATTTCCACATCATCCGGGAAATGCAATGAGTTCTTATGATCCATAATTTTACTGTATGTTCCTACTAGCGAGTCTGCATAAAAAGGAGTATCACCTGAAAATAAAATAGTAAACTGGCTGTGATTTTACATCATGTTTAAGTTATGTGAGTTGAATAAGACAAAAGATATAATGAAAAGTCTACAAGCAGTTTACCTAGAAGAGTCTTTTATTAAGAAAAAGAAAAAAATTGGACATGCAGGGTACAAAATAATGTATACTACTACAAATATTCCTTCCCTAAAACATCTGTGTTACAAACTACACCATTTCCCATCCTGCCTATCACTACCAGAATTTTTTATGGTGATATACATGTTTTGTTCTGCCTTAAGACTCCCAATATATTTTCTAGTTTACATAATGGCTGACACCCATATGAATCAATCCTTAAATACTCCAATGCTAAAATGGACCAAAACTCATTAAAGACTTGCTAATGCACATTTGTTGGAAGGAATCCACCAAAGCTCTCTAAAGACCATTTGAGAGGCATCCTCCCTAAGGGATGTCAGCTCTGAGCAGGAGCCTTCCCAGTGTGTTACCACACTGTTAAACCCATATTAATAAATCTTGTTGACTGACAAATTACATCAGCTTGAGTGCCCATATAAACATGGCAGGTGGCTTTTAAAATCATAGACCTTTTTCATCAAGAGGTTTCCAGCTGAGGCTGTAGTTAAAGATATTTCCAAAGGAACTAGACTTAAGAAAGGTAAAACTGGGGCAAGTGAAAAGAATAGGCTGCGACAAGGCAACTGACAGTCAAATTAATGGGCAACATTCTCAACATACAAATGGTTTGGGTGTGTAACCAAGAAGCTGCAACTTTTACAGAAATCCTATCTCCCAGCTAATCCATAGGTTTAATAGAGAAGGTGAACAATCAGTCACATGAGCTAGGCTCCTTCCTCTGTTGTGGTGTGCTGTGTGCAGGCAGGAATCATCTGGCATGGCAGGCTGCAGCTTTCCAACAAGGAACTGAGCATTTCAAAAGCCACGAACATGAAAAACTGTACAAACAGACCAACGGACAACAACTTTTCTGCTTTCAAAAGAATATAAATACGACAATCCTAACTTTTGTCTCTTTCTGTCATTTTATAGCAAAATAAGAAATTGGTACACACCACTTCTAGACTTTTAGTAAATTCATTAGGTTGCCATACCAGTGCATTGCAGGTGGGGATCACTGATACTGCTGCTGCCTCCCTCTTTCCCAACCTTCCTATTCTCAATGGTCTTCTGTCTTGGAAGCTCTGATTTTGGCCACACCTCAAAACTATCTTAAGTCACTGAACCAATGTTAGGATTCATCATGTGACCAACATTTAACCTTTTAGTTAAGCACACAATAAAATTTTCATTTCATAATAAAATTACCATTTTCATTAGTTCTGCAGCTTATCAAAACCAGAATAACAAAACAGTTTCTGTGCTTTATTTGAAGTGCAAAGTTTTAGAAGACCATAGCCAGAATCTGATACATAACCACAGACAAAAATAGATACTTTCTCCCAGTGTGTGGGATATGGAGAAATTAAGCAATATTTTCCTCCTAAATACAAGGGGGGGGGAAAAAGAGGCTCTGAAATGGTGAGAAAACATTCCAGACAGCTATGCCCAATATTTTAAGAACTGAATAATTTTATTTACTGCTAAAATTGTTCATGAGAGACTATTAACTATAAACCACACATTCGTAAAGTCAAAATGCTGTAATTCTGAAAGAGTTGGAAATAGTAATAGCATCATATGTTCAAGTGTCTTTCCTGGCTCAGGATACCAGAAACATCAAATCTGCAATATTCCCAGAAAATGCTGATTTGGATTTTTAATAATTGTATGCTCAATTCCATCCTTCCATAATGAGTGTTTTGCTACCAGACTATCATACTGATCCTCACTGTATTTTAAGATGCAGATGACTCATCTCCTTAACAGATTATATTGTACGTTTGATGCCATAGCAGTCCAGTGTATTCTACTAGAAAATCCTGACTCAAGCACAAAAGAAAGAATCAAGCCATACTTCCTCATCTTGACCTAATAGAAGACACTGATGTGCTGTGGAAAAGGAGAAAAGGACAGTCCTGCCCTTTCCATTCCTTTCTCATCTCTTGTGCCCCTGCAAACTCAGTCCTGCCTGAGGTGGCACAAACATGGTGAGGTAGCTGACCCTAGTTAAAACTATTCTAAGAATTAGTTTTAAGCTGAACTGAGTCAGGGAACTAATCACTGAGCAAGCATGCAAACAGCTGTCACAGCGCAAGAGTGACAGAGAGCAAAGAGAACGGGAATTAAGCTGCAGCATCAGCCAAAAGAAGCTGTTAGGGAGGTAGGAGCAGCCTCCATGCAGCAAGATACAGCTAAAGGCACAGGAAAGACTCAATGATAATCTCATTAGCAGAAGAAATCACTACTTACCAACTAACATCTCAAAAAGGAAAACCCCTACAGACCACCAGTCACATTCCCGTCCATAATAACCATCACCCCCCTGCGATTTCAGGACTTCGGGCGAGATGTAGTCAGGGGTCCCCACGGCAGTGTCGCAGCGCACCATTCCTGTCTGTGCAACAGTAACAATACAAACAGCTCAGTTCGAGGGGCTTCTGAGCACCTCTTTAACCAATTCCTCTGTTAGTAGGACAGAAAAGCATAAAAAATATAGCCTAAAATACTTGGTTTGAGGAGTGTGTTTTAAAGACTATTTTTTTATTCAAGAAGCAATGTGGATTGAAATGACATTTCTTGGTAATGTGCTTACCCCTGCCTACTCCATAATGATTTCTCTTAACTTCATCTTCCCAAAATTCAACAATTTTATTTTTACCATTGGTTTCAGTATGAAGCTACGCACCATACCAGACTGCTCCTTTTCTGATTGAATTCAGGGACAAACTTTGGAATAATTTTGACAAGTTATGAATTCTAGGCCCTACAAAGCAGATACATAACAATTTATTCAGGCAATAAATCAAGTTATAGGTAAATTTTTATAGACACAGCTTGTTTTTTGTTTAAAGCTAGGAAGAAGAATAAAAGGAGAAGATATTTTTAAGGAACAGCAAAGCTTTTTCTTTTTTAAATTTTTTTTTTATTAACATATTACCACAGTTGTATCAATGGAATGATTCCTCATCCTCTGCTTCACACTGAGAAACTAAAAATGTACGGGTTAAGTGGCGCAGAAGCATCAATCAGATCTGCCAGCATTCTGGTTCAGAGTTATAAGTCTTGTTTCCTTTAATCAAATTCACTGAATTCACTCCTGAGAGATCAGATGGATGAATGAAATGAAATCCTGGATGAAGTTAGAGAAGTCCAAAAAGACACTCATCTTTTATTCTGTTTCTCAATCTGAAATTTTATCTAAGTCATCTTACAAAGGTTCTTCATGCATTTTGCCATCAGCATGAATGGCAATATGTATTAATTCTGAATATTGATACAGAATATTAGTAGCAACAACTAAGGTCAAAATCTATATTTAAAGAAAATAAGAGAAACATTCCTTTTCGGGAATTGTACTGATATGCAAAACTTAGACACCACATTACAATATTCTTTCTCATACACAATAAGAACTGTGAAAAACTTTTATTTCTGTACTAAAACAGAATCCAGAAAGTCATGAACCAGCAGGCAAAAACTAAAGGGATGACCAAATACCGTAGAGACCTATGGAATAGTTCAAGCACTCCTGGCAAATGCCTATTGTCTTCTATGATTCCATGCTAAAATTGAAACCTAAAGAAATTTTAACTGCTCAGTTCCAGAATGAAGAGCAGGTAAACTTTTGCATTCTATACTGGATGAGATAGCACATAGCTTGTTCATACTGGGATAAGAAAATGAAGTTAACTCTTTCCAGAAGATCTAATGCATTCACTGGGAAAAGAAAAATACAGGCAAACACACTTTAACACTGCAAAATAAACTAAAGCTCAAAGACTACAGAAATCTAAAGCTGACAGCATTTGAAACTGTTCTAGCACATGGCAGGGACCACTGTCTGAATGTCCAGCTTGTCACAGCACTGTGGGCACTAACCTACATGTCTTCTCTGAAGCCTAAGCCTCTCTTTACTTTGAGCACAGGAGGAATTGCTCTAGGGTTATGTGATTCTGCTCATCCAGTAGGACTGAGGCAACTTAACGAGGTCTCCAACACTGGTATGTGTCTATCTCTTCCCTATCCAAACACAAAATTACAACAAGGGAAGGTCTGAGTTTTTGCTCAGTCAAGTCGGGTTGAAGCCACCTGAATCCCTCCCTGGCTAATGAGATTCTTTAAAAACAAAGTCACCAAAACAGTTCTGAAAGAGTTCTCTGAAGTCTGCAGCTTCAGTCACAGCCTCACCACCTTGACACCTAAGCATTTAATAACACCCCATTTCCCATCCCTCTATAATTAACACACCAAAGCAAGAATACTTTTTAATATGTTACACAGGTTGATATTTTCTGAAGTCTTAAACAAACAAAAGGCTGTGCCAAAAACCAGCCAGACCTACCCAAGTCTGATGGCTAGTATGAAGCAAAAGGAAAGTCTTTTCAACAATGTTACGGATGCTAGAGAACTCCATGTAATAACACCTTAAGTTTTCAGAGAAGATGCCAAAGAATTGAACAGTAAAACAAAAAATATTTCCACAGTAAAAAAAGGCCTTGCATGCTAACACCAGTTGCAATGGACCATAGCTCTCTGAAGCACGTGGAGCTGGTTGTACTTATTCCCCATACCACTCTCTACCTTCTGTCTCAGGAATTTACCTAGAAATGCATTTACAGAACAGCCTGGCTTGGAAGAGAACTTGAAAGATCATCTGTCCCAAACTGTCATAGGAAAAGGAGCTTATATAAGATTATCTAGCACCCTGTCCGAGTGCATCACAAAACCTCCAGCAATGGGGATTCTACCATATCCCTGGGGAGGCTGGACCATTATCACCTCAATATAAAATTCCCAGATTTCTGTTCCACTCATTTACACATTTCTTCTTTCCAAGAACTTGGGTGTTGTTCTGTACATATTTTTAAGTACTGGGCACCTTAAATACCACAGTCAGACTCATTTCTGTGATCTCTGGCATCAAAGCTGAGTAAACAGGGACAAGCCCTCTGTCCAGTACATAACACCTTGGCAGTCCCTGCATTCTGAAGAGACTTAAATGGCGCTGTATTCTCTGGGCGATGTGTTACTCCTGTGTTTCAAACACCAAGCCTCTATTTATGCCTGAGTAGCACACTTACTCTAACAGTTATCATGTCAGGAGTCTCAGGCCAGTGTTTTACCTGAAACTCTTCTCATCACCTCAAAAGATCATGGTGGACCTTGGAACTCATCTCCTGCAGCTATGTGAGAGATGTACAGTGCACAGTTTAAAAAAATAGGCTGTCCAGGAGACACAGCAATGTTCTTGCTGCTCCTGACAACTTGGTGGTGAGACTGCTGTTTCCCGGCATCATTCAACATTATTATATTGCTGAAGACTAAGCAATTCAGGTTTCATCTTCAGGAAGATCTCCATCAGACCTGAAGGACTTGCTGTCTTGAACCAAGGCTGACAATCAGGCTCTCCCTCAGGAAGTTCCGTCCAGAGCTGGAGGGTGTTTGTGTGGAAACATGAGAGGATTGCGCATATCAGGTGTTAATGCTGCAGGCAGCTTGTGCACTGTCCTGCAGACAAGGGACTGAGGCAGGAAGGATCCAGCAGAGTCCTCTTCACTGCACAAGCTTCAATGAGAAAGAAGCTGGGTTCCATAAAGAAGAACACACTGCTTCTTTCAGCTGAACTGGCTGGGCTGAGGCAATAATCCCAAGTGGCAAACATCCCTTCTTTTGGTCATATATTTTTCAACAGATATACTCTGAATCTGTGCTCTGCTGAAAGCTCAGTTAGCACAGGACAGTGCTATGCATGGCAACCTGGGAGCTCCTGGCCCTACGACGCCTACCAAAGCCAGCAGCTGTCTAGTTTCTTACACAACACCTGAGGATTAGACAGAGCCTGGTGAGCCCTGCCCTGGTCTACCTTATCATACCTAAATAGCAAAAAAAGGGAACCACAATTCCTACTAAATTTTTGAGTCTAACTCCATTCTTTATTCAACAATAGAAATACTCACTTTGTTGTAGATTTTTAAAAAGACAACTAATTTAAAAAAAACAACCAAACAATGAAAAACAACACCGCAAACCCCCAGTTATTACAACTGAGTTACATAAACAGAACAGTTCCTTTTATGCTGGAAAAGATTTCTAAAACACTTAGCAACTCTTTCCACAAAATTATAAGGAGAAACTCTGCTGCAAGTGTCTGTTCTGGCCTGGCTGACTTAAGCAAACACTGAACACAATTCCACAGCAAAGGTCAGAAAAATCTCTCAACAAATTTTCCTGGGGTCTCAACAGCATAAGGAAGATGCTAATGCTCACAACTGCTAAAAGAGATCCAAATCCAGAAAAATAAATATGTATTGGGTAAGCATATATTTTCTACAAATCAGTCTGCCAACACCAATATTATGTTTACACAGCTGGGATGTGTTCATGTTTTCTAAGAAGTAGCATGAGATTTGGAGACAATCCAGAACCTCTCAACTTCTAAAGCTTCCTGTAGAAAAAATGTTTGCCATTCCACTGAATCTGAGAAATACAAAGAACTTAAAATGTAATCTTTTAAAAAATTAACTTCTCTAGGAGATCACTGGTCTGCTGATGATGCCCAGTCTAAAGCAGAGCTCACTGTAACTTTTTACGAGAAACTCGGATGCATTTCTCACATTTATAGTATCATCATCCACATTTTAATATTCCATTCTTTTAGCAACAGAAGTGAAGAAGAAAAAAGTAAAAGGCGTAGGTCCACCATTTCTGGGGTCCCTAAAACAGCACAGAGGATTTATATTATGAGTTTTTGATGCTTTTTTGTTGTCACTTCCACTGAACAACAGATTCCCTTAAGACATTATGACCTACAAACTCAAAACAAATATTAATATTTTTGACTAAATTAAGAAACCATGTACTACTTTGGTTCTTTTCAATTAAAGTAAATGCTGTCCTCCAAAATATAGGCAAGTAAATCAACAAAATTGAGGTAAATATTATCTTTGCCTTTAGAGTAACAACTACAACATCAACAGAACTAAACAGACTGAACTTCAATAAACAGCTGCAGTTGGACAATGATGAAGTTAATATATCATCATGTGAAAAAAAACCCACCCTAACCAGACACAGTACTTCTAGATACTGCTGAAGAGACATTAACTTAATGATGCAAATGCAAATTAAGTAGATTGCAGAAATTATATCAAGCACTGCCTAAACAATACAGAAAAAAACCCAAAGCATAAAAGCAAATAAGCTTAAAAGGATCACTCTAGCCAACACTACTACAGAACACTTTCAAAGACCAGGTAAATCATAACACACATTCATATACAATTCTTTTAGAATCTGTTAGGATTTTTCATATTCTGTAAATTACAGCATAACACCGTGTGTTAGGCAAGATTCTAAGACTGCGAACTACAAAAGGTAGTTTTATTTTCAAGTTTTTTTGATAATATCCTGTTAAAAATATTCCTATGCAGTCTCATTAGAAAACTGTATTTGGCTGTACATGGTAAAATCTGGACAATTACATCATTTAAATTGACATCTTGGCATCTTGACAAGTAACTAACAGATTGTGATCAATATATCACATACCACTGCTGCCGTACTGTGACCTCATTTGAATGACCACTAGAGGATGCTATGAGAACAATTAGATACAGGAATAAATCACACAGAATGTATCTTGCCTATAAAATAATTTCATTTACAAAAAAATGTCACCTTATGAACTGTTCCAAGGTTATTAAAGTTGAAACTAAGAGTTATCTTGCAAGCTTTTAAGACATTTGGCAAAAAAAATGTACCTCAGAAATTCATAAATACACATGCTTTCAAAAACAGCGAAGAGTAAGTTTATGTCCTTCTTCCGTGTGAGAGAACAGTTTATAACAGAAAAAGTTACACTACTTAAAATACTCTTATATTTAAAAGTAGGAAGCAACAAACAACTTTATAACCAAGTAGATAATTTGATGAGTGTTCCTTTGGGTATTATACTTCATAGGACAATAACCTTAAATTTAGATGTAATTTAGAATTACAGTTTTATAGATGGTAAATAATTTAGTTGCATACTTACTTCATCCATTTTCATGCAAGTGCCAAAATCTGCCAGCTTCAGATGCCCATGTTTATCTAAAAGCATATTGTCAGGCTTCACATCTCTGTGTATCAAGCCCATGGAGTGAATTGCATCAAGAGCAAGAACAACTTCAGCTGTGTAGAACTTGGCCCATTTCTCAGGCACATCGTAATTGCTCATAAGGTTTACAAGATCTCCACCTGGCATGTATTCCATTACCATGTACAAATATTTGTCATCTTGAAAGGCACAAAATAGCTGCAACGTTAAAAAAAGGAAAGGAAAAAAATGCAATTACTTTTCAGACACCTAGGGAAAAGAATAAAGCCCTTTATCTTGAAGTTTCATTAGACCTGAGAATATGTTTTCAAGATTATTTTTAATATGCATCGAATATACATTTTTCTCTTAATTATGACAGTACCTTGAAATTTACTGAACTTCAAAACCCCCTCATTATAATTTTTGAGAAAGTGAAAAATATTTCCTCGTTATTTTAATACTATAGGCATCTATCTATCTATCTGTCTATCTATAATCTCCATGTTTCTTGGTATTAAGAAGTATCAATGAGTCAAAACGCAAAGTATCAAATCTGCAAAAGGGAGCATCATGTTCTGATCTGAAAATAGCCGAACAGTGAGCAGCATCTTAAACTGTTTCTAAATATTCTATATTATAAATTCCTTATCTCGGTACATGTTTGAAAAGTCACTGCACTGCTGACTTTGTCCTAAATCAACACATATTGAAATAAGAAATAAAAACAAAATGTTCCTGAAGACAGCTATAACACAATTCAAAGATACTGTACTTAACAATAAAATACTGGTCTGGTCTAAGCTGCAGTCAGTATGTTTCCTACTGGCATGATAGTGAAAGTTCAGTTCAGTCTCTTTAAAATGTATTTCAGACCTAGAGTGCTGAAGTTTTAGAGACTCCACTCTGTCATCACCAGGTCTGAAAATAGCTCAGTCCAGCAAAAAACATTACTATCAACTGTTCAATGACTGGTGTGAAAGTCTCTGAAAGTCTCACCTTATTTCTCAGGGAATACTGCCTTACCTTAAAAATGAAAATCATTCACATCTTTAAATTACACACACAAAATTAAAAGGCAATTGAAAAATAGGATGCGTGGTAAGGACGAAGTCAGAATCAGGTAGACTGTGGAGGATGAGGAACCATGAAAGGTGGGTATGTTATTATGGATATTTGACATTCAGATTAAAATGAACTGTGTAACTTGTGACAGAAGACCTAGATTAGAAATATATATTTTAATACATATATATTGCACTGTGTTTGCACAAATAGATAATATATACAATATAGAGTACAATAATGCATTGGGTCATTAAAATCTAAATGAAGATTCAAAATAATCTCTATATCCTCACACATAGAGATATTAATATAACATAATAATAAATAACAGCACTATGTCTTTATACAGCACTTTTGTTACTGCCCTCAAGGGATTTCATTAAAAAAAATTTAAAACTATATAGGGCTCTTGTTTCATTTGTTTTTCACATTGAAAACTAGACACAGAGAAGCACTGTTATCTGTCCCAGTTTCTAGATCAGAACAGGACCTACATTTTCTTCAAACCAGCTCAGTGTCCTACCCCTCTAGACAACATCACCTAAATATATCACACTAATACACGTAATCATAGAAGGCACAATTGCAACTACACTTTAGTTCATCTGCTATTTACAAATACAGACACACATTTATATCCTGCTTGTGACAGTTTCCTTTGAAAATCCACGTCATGCATTTCTCGTTACTTTCAACTGCATGTGAAAAATAGTTCCTGACAATTACTGTTACTAGAACAAAGAACTAAATAAAAAAATTATCTATTTGTTTAAGTATTTCTGCTAAATATAGGCAAGAGCAAAGAACATGCTCAAAGAGCAAAACATCTAAATAAAAATCTTTGTTTACCTGAGGTAAATTGTTATGAAAAATATATGGAACACCTAAAGCCAGTCTTATTAAATATACAGAAGCATGGCAATATATATGAGAGCATTTAAATTAATTATTTAACAAAATTAAGGACTAACAATTTCTCCAAACACACGCTTTCACTACTCCTTTTGTTGACTAGTGCAATTTACCAGTTACAACAAATGGCAATAATCAGTACTGATTGTTCCCAAAGGCATAATTCACATTACAGCATCTTGATGACACACGTCACGAGACAGCTACGAGTGACGGTGTTCAAGACCATCTGAAGAAGTCTACTCTCCATTACTTGGATATTCCGAGTGCTGGTCTGTAACTGACCACTAAGAGAAGATGGTTTCAAGGAAACCACTGCTACAGCCTGCTGTCTCGCAGACCAGGGCTGCACACTCATCCATATTTCAAACTGCAGCTGAAAAGACAGTGACTATTTAAAGGACTCTTCATACCAATTGCCTGTGATCAACTGACTGTATTATGACAAAAGACTGGAAATACCAGTCACATTTGTTTCTACATTCTTATACAGAATTTTTCATAGTGGAAAGATAACTTCCCTATTATTCCAAACAATTATGTAAGTATTACAAAATTCTGCTTAGTTCTGTTTTATGATGCATTTGCAGTGACTAAAATGTAAATTAATCTACTTTCTAACATAGCCAAATACACAAAACTTAGGGAAATTGCTGTAAAAATGTATTTTTTAGAAGTAAAAATCTGAACCTAAATCTTGATTTAAGTTTCAGTGAAAATTCAAAACCACCTCAAACCTGGGAAGTACTTATGGCATCAGCATCATTACTATTGCTGTTGTTGCTATTATTATTATTTTACTTTTACACATCTTCCTTACCTGAACCACCCACGGGCTGTTGGCGAAGGCCATGATATCTCTTTCTTCCCAGAAAAAGGCTGAATCTGATCTCTTGATCATTTCAAATTTACTAAGTAGCTTCATTGCATAAACCTTCTGTGTCATTTTGTGGCGAACCTGTTGGTTGAGAAAGAAGAGAAGCAACCTTTTTAAAACCCCTTGTTAAAAACCTGAGTACCAGCACAGTATGTTTCTGCTACGTGCAAACTGCTTTCTGGGATGCAATTCCTCCAGGTCCTCATACGCTCTGTTTTCTACACAGTAAGGATTTGAGAACTTCCAAACCTAAAAAGAAAAGCCTAACAGCTGCTCAAAAAACCCCACCATAGCAGGAAATAAAGTCTAACTCTGCTTTTATTTTCTTACTCTGAACACTGTCTAGCCATTGAATTAATTCACGTTAGAAACTGGGCAAGAGGTCTGCTTCAGCCTCTGTCAATTTTTATTTTACACCAAAACAATTGCTCCTATTTATTTTCCTAAAAAGTTCTTAAATTCACTTTAAATTGTGCAAAATTAATACAATAAATCTTGTTGGAAAACTGGAATTAAAGTTTTTATTACAAAATATGAAAATGTTTTTGAAAACTTCATCTGAATGCAGACACGAAACCAAATCCTTAAATTGCACACTGAAGTCATTACTCAGCTAATTAATCATGAGACATCCTATTTTATGAAAAACTATTAAAGGAACAGGTTTTTAACATTCTTGAGTGTTTCTTAAAGAAATCAAGGTGAGAAGTATTCAGCTGTAAGAAGTCTGAGTCATCAGGACCTTAAGTTTCTGCATATTTTTTCCTGTTAAAATTAAAAATTCAGTGGACTAGTTTGTGAAATTGATTTGTGAAAATTGTGAAATGCACCAGAAACTTGAAGTTATGATTTTCTGGTGCATTTAAAACCCCTCACATCTAGTAAATAAAGCAGATCTCCTAACTACTTAGTTTTGCACAGTATCTGATTTTAATTATGTTACTTGAAAGAATGTTTAATAGGCTTTTCTGAACAGCTGTAGATGCAGTTTCATGACATCTGCAGTGCAAAGCTTCAGAGAGGCACCTGTTTGGTCTACAGATCTGGGAGCATCAGTCTCCTGCTCCTGAGGAGCTGCAAAAATTAATATTGCTGAAGGAATAGAAGAAGCATCAGGTGGAAGGGATAACCTTGGAAAGAGCAAGAACATGAACAGAAACAGGATTATTTAAGGACTTGCTGTTCTTGAAACTGGGGCTTTTTGCCTTCAAGATATAGGTGCAAAGGTTTTATTATTAGTATCTTGCATAGTTTAACACTAACAAACAACCTTCTTTACAGTTAGATCAAAAAACCTCCAACATAACACCAGAACAGAAACATGGTATCTATGCGCACTAACAACTCTATAAGCATGTTTTAGGACGTTAATTAGTCAGCTAGTGAAGGTGTCCTAAAGAAGTATTTTGAAAACTAACTTCTTCCCACTTAAAAATCCCACGTGGGATTATTTACAAAGACTTGGTGGTACACCACAAACTATACTCCCCTAAGCAGAGCTTTTGTAATCCTGCCCAAAACCAGAAGAATCACAAAGACCAGAAACCTCAAAAAGCTACTGTTTAATTGAAGATGCATTTTCTGTGAAAGTTCTCATTGAAGCTTTGCAGTGTATTTAGTAGTTTACAATTCCTAAAGTCACTGTGCACTCTTGCCTAGGTGCAGTTAGAGTAGCTGCCTTCATTTAAAAGAACCACTGTCTCCCACTACTTGGGGAAAAAAATTCTTGGAAGTCAGCACAGCCTGAAGGAAGCTCATGTACAGGACAGGCAAAGTAAAGAGGAGTGGGGGGCACAAAATCACAGTCTGTGCACCTCTTGAAATAGTGCCAATAGGTTATTGGCTAAATGATTTCTTGAGAAAATTTCAAGGTAGGTTCTTTCTCTGTACAAAAATCCCAGAAGCAAAGCTGTTGGGGTCCCTCCCCTGCCATGTAGCCCTGGGAGAGGGGCCCTGAGGGCACAGACACGGGGTTTCCCTGCCCCTGCTCAGCCTCGTTCCCATTGGTTGGTTTGTGTTCCCTGCGCGGGCAGAAGGACCCTTGGTCCCGTGACTGGAACAGTTCCTCAGCAGAGCTCCGGCCATGCGGCTGGAGAAATAAACATCTCTGAAACATCTAGCAAGAATCTGTCTGTCCATATATATTTCCTTTCCACGGGACGCCTGGTTTGATATATGCGTGTTGCAGGATCCCCACTGCAACAAATGGTGGAGAATTGAGAGCAGAACGATCCCCGATTCCTAAGCGACTGATTTGTGTGAGTAAACCCTGGAAACTTTGGATTCCTCTTCTTGGTTTTGCTTTGCTATTCCGTATCTAAACTATGGAGGAACGGTGGGAAGACTCTTGGCTCTCAGAGCCGCATATGGACATTTATCTTAAACTTAAAATGATTCTTGAACAACGATTTGTAAATTTTAGCTTGATTCAAGCTCAGAAAGAACTGAAACACTTCCGGCATGGTTGTTTAAGAACTTTTTCTACGTTTCTTGGGATTTAATTCTTACGAAGAGCTTTTGGAAAACCGTTTGGACACAGTTAATAGTGGAGTCAAAATATATGCCGATGGAAGAATATTTTCGTGAATATTATTTAGTTACCGAGACTGTTGAGCAATGTCAGCTGTGTCCTGGCGAAGGGAAGCCTGGCGCAGGGACCGTGCGGCCCAGGCCACGTGCACCGAGCGCTCTGCGAGCAGCAGCGAGGCAGTTCCCGCGCGCAGGTGGAGCCACGCGAGCCGCAGTGTCGGTGGCGGAGCGAGGCGCGGCGGGAGCGGCGGGACCCGGCTGTGCTCGCACAGCGCAGCACAGCGCATGGTGGAGCGAGCCCCGTGAATGCCCGACCGAGAGGGGCGGCATGCGGGCAGCGGCTGGTGGCAGCGGCGGTGGAACGGAGCCGCGCCCAGCCGAGACGCGCGCTGGAGCAGGGCGCGGGGGGGTCGTCGCTCGGGGGCCCGGCCGAGACGTGGATGCAGCGCCCGGCATTGGCAGCGAAGCTGCGACCAGAGGAGGCGACGCACGGAGAACTGAGCGGCGCGGCCCGGCCCGGCCCGCGCAGCCCCGAACGCGACCCCGGGAAGAGCGCGCAGGCACCAGCAGCCCCGACAATTCCAACACGGGAGCGACCGAAGGAGAGAGCAAAGACGCAGCGAGACAGAAAACAGCAGCCACTCGGAAAAAGGAAAAGATCATAGTAACTAAGATCTTAGGGATAGTAAAATGGTATAATGTTAAGCAAAATTATGGTTTTATAACAAGGTGTGACAACCAGCAAGGCATATTCGTGCATAGAACTGCTATTAAAAAGAATAACCCTGAAAAATGCATCCCAAGCTTGGGAGATGGAGAGGTGGTGGAATTTAATATTGTACTAGGGAGAAAAGGGTTACAAGCATCGCAGGTCACTGGGCCTGATGGTGTTCCTGTAAAAGGCAGTATATATGCAAAAAATCGTAGTCATGTTAGACAATATCTCCATTGTAAGCCCCCCCTACGGTTTCCCTTTCCTAATCCCACCTTTCCCTTTTACCCTATGTCCTATTACCCCCAGTGTATTCCCAATCCGTTTTTTCACCCATGGTTTCCCTCACAAAACCATGCTTTTGCCAATTGTTTCCCCAAAAATCCCTTTCCAATGCCGAGTGGGGGATGAAAAGGGGGAGGGAAGAAGTTAAACCCTCTCCTGCCTCAGTTTCCCCACAAGCATGCTCAGAGAGTCCTGTCTCCCTTCTGTCAGCCCTAAGATGTTCCACAGAATCTGACTGGACATTTAAAGACTCAGGAGGGTGGCTTGTTTTGTCTTAAAACTGTTCTTGTTATGTTTATCCAGTTGTTTTCATTCTCCTTTTATTAAAATAAAATGGGTGAGTTGTTGGGGTCCCTCCCCTGCCGTGTAGCCCTGGGAGAGGGGCCCTGAGGGCACAGACACGGGGTTTCCCTGCCCCTGCTCAGCCTCGTTCCCATTGGTTGGTTTGTGTTCCCTGCGCGGGCAGAAGGACCCTTGGTCCGGTGACTGGAACAGTTCCTCGGCAGAGCTCCGGCCATGCGGCTGGAGAAATAAACATCTCTGAAACATCTAGCAAGAATCTGTCTGTCCATATATATTTCCTTTCCACGGGACTCCTGGTTTGATATATGCGTGTTGCAGTATCCCCACTGCAACACAAAGCAATAACAAATATACTGGCACATCCAGAGAGTGAGTGTGATTTGGCACACCTTGCAGGTGAGCAGACCTACCGCTGACAGTCCTCCTTCTATAAGCACCATGGCCCCTGGAGTCGGCCTTTTTAGCTGCTAGTCACTGTGCTCTTTACCCAGAGCTATATTTGTACATACAGATATTGGCTCATACAGCAGATTATTCATGTATTAAACTGTCATGATGTTTCAATTTCTTCCAACTGTTAAAATGACCTGCCAAATTTAAACTGCAGCTCACCAGAGTAACTCTCAAAATAGGTAGGAAAATCCCTTCATGCCATTACACTGAGTAACATGGCCTCGTTTAACTCACGAAAATGCATTTAGAAAAAATAATTTCCCTCTGCTTCAACAATCTAATACTTTCAATAAACAAGTACACACAAAAGGCATGCATAATTTCCACAGCATTCACATGGGAAGACAATCAGTAGGCACAGAAAATAACACATCCATTTGAAGTTATCAGATTGAGTACGTAGTGTTGGTAATGGTACTGTCTTTTTTATGATTCAGAAAAAAAATTAATATCCTAGAATGGAGTTTTGAAACAAACTCTAAGACTTTAAGTAATTACAGGTACTCTAAAATACTTAATAAAGCCATAAGAAATGACTACAGATAGGGTATCAAAGCTCATGGCCTGACAAATTTTCAGGTAATAAAACGTAACTGCTTTATCTGCTTTACTACAGAACTGTACATCAGCAGTGGGTGGGGAACTAAACCTAATAAACAAAGCACTTAATGAAGAAAAATAAACCAGCATCTGTTTAGGCAGGCCATGACAACCACTGGTTTGCTACACTATGAAATCAGACAGTAAAGACTGTCACCCAGACCATCCTGTAGTACCCAAACACAAGAAAGCGTTAACTCTGCTTTAGTTTTGTCTTCCAGTACATGACCAGGTCAGTCTGCTGTGTCACTGCAACGTTATAGTCCTTCCTGGTTAGACCTGTGTTGGGGTTTTAGGAGTTCTCCTTTTGTTTTCTTTTTCTCTTAAAGAATTTTCCCCATACACGTTGCCAGGGGGACAAATTACTTGGTGCTTTAGAAAAACAAAAGACCTGGCCACAGGGGGAGGGGTCCAACCATAGTACTCTCTTTCACCTGGGCTTGTGGGCTGTTAGTTCCCGGCGTTCGGACGGAGAGAGAGGCTGGAAGGAATTTGTCAGCATGGCAGGCTTCTGGGTTTTCTTTTTTCAGCTTCCTGCCTTCTACCAGAGAAACCCTGGGATTCCCAAGCCCGCCTTGCCCTGCCCCCGCCATTGCTTTGAGCCCTCGCTACTCTGTAGCCCCGCACGCCCTGCCTGCCCAGACCTCCGGGGTTCCCGCTGCAGCTCCGCAGTTCAATACATCTCGTCTGCCACCCGGGATTTGTGCTCGTCCCTGCCGTTCCAGCCTGCTGTTCCTGAGGGTCCAGCCGGACACCGGGATCGGCTGCCCAGGGGTTTGTGAAGCTCCTTTGTTCCATCCCTTCCCGGGATCCCAGGGCACCGGTGCCGCGTGCTCCCCGAGCTCGCTCCGGAGCGCCCCCTGCAGCCGCGGGGGAACCATCGCACCTGCCCTGCTCACCGGGAGCCGCCAGCGCCCCTGCCGGCTGCGAGCGGAGCTGCACCCGAGGGGAAAGGGCCTGACAGCCGAGAAGGCTGGGAATGGGTTTGTGCTTCTGTCTGCTGTTACTGCCATAGTTATTGTTGTTTGTTTGACTGGTTATACACATATAGATATATAACAGTAAAGAACTGTTATTCTTATTCCTCATATCTTTGCCTAAAAGCCCCTTAATTTCAAAATTATAATAATTCGGAGGGAAGGGGGTTGCATTTTGTTTTTCATTTCAAGGGACACTCCTGCCTTCCTTAGCAGACACCTGTCTTTCAAACCAAGACAACCTGGGAGAAGGAACTATGGATAAGTTTCAATTTCAAATCAAGAGGATTTTTCCACAAGTGAAAACAAACAAGAGGTACTCAGGATGTGCTTTTCATAAATTACTATTTCTGCATAAACCAGAAGTAACATATTAAGCATCATAATTCAATTTTTCTGTCTGCCCTAGACACCAACACATTTATTCACAGCACTGCATAAGAGAAGAAGTGATCTGGCAGCTGGCAATTGTTTTCTTAGCTTTTCCCATCATTACAGACCCAGCAAAACCAGAGCTCAAGTGTAGAGTTTAATACTTCTGGATTTATAAGGAAATTGTTTCTCCACCGAAGTCAGATGCTCAGACCAGAGTCATCTGATCTCTCTTTACTGGACTATTTTTTAAATTTTTTGGAGGGGAGAGGAAGAGGAAAAATCGAACCTTTTTAGAAAAAAAAACTAGCTGTAAGACAACAGTAGAGAATGAGTTTCACTTTCTTGACAGGATCTGGAAAGCTGATTGCTTCACACCACTTCTTTAACAAGAAAATGCTATACTGCAGCAGAAGACTCAGGGAAAACAAAATTAAATGAAGGAGGTCATAGCTGACTATTTTATGCTGCAAATGTAGATTACAAGCCAAGAAATGAGCATACTAATATAACCATTACAAGCATATAATAAATATTTGCGCTACAATACCTATGCATAACAACACATACTGATAACACAACAGTCATTAATTTAACTCATGTACTTAATCACAGGTTATTTATGGTTCTTTCTGTATTTAATCCCCACTGAAGCAAATTTCTATTTTGATAACAGAAAGTGTTGCAAAATATTTTCATTACTGCAAATCCATCATCTGCAACAGTGGTGTTAACATTTTGAATGGAGTAGAAATAGATATAGCTTAGCTCAATAGTTTAAACTTGTACCATACCTTGTGAGGCAAAAAATCGAGGTATGTATGTCCACATCACCAGCTAATATTAGTTCAGATCTGCAGTTGTATTTACTAGCCCACTGCTTTTCAGCTGTAAGACTGCATAACATGATGATTTCTACTTGTATTTTTACATTTCAGAAAAAGTGTTCTTTTAAATTGATATGAAGTACAGAAGAGCTCTATACGAACACATAGAAGTTCCCTTACAATACCAAGAATTCTTGCTTTTTTTGAAGTGCTTATTCAAAAAAAAAAAACAAAAAAACAAACCCATGACAACAATGAAACCCAAACCCCATCGTATGACCAGGTTACTAGGCATTTTGTCATTACATTTGAATGGTCAGGCAAATGAAAAATGAAGTTTGTCTTCAGATCCCTCAAAGTGTCCAAATGCAATATGTATACTACAAAAAAATCATCTCTTCTTAAAAATTGCAATTGTGCATGACATGGTCAGTTAAGAAAAAGAGTTTCCAGAACAAATCAGGAACTTCTATTTGAAATGAAATGTTAAAAAGAAAATATAAAATAATTTAGAAAACCCCTTCTGTTCTTAAGAAATACACATATGAAGACAATGTATTTTCATTTTTGAAGCACATCAAAAATATAATCCTCCTGGATGCTTCCAGCAAGTATGTGAGTGTGACATCTAAAAATGGCACATGACTTCTGTTATTGGGACAGAACTCTTTTTCATCTCCCACCCCCTCAACAAATGGACGAGGAACTCTGCTCCTTACAACTTGATTTTTCACTGACTTCACATGCAAGTGCACAAGGAATGTCTCTATTCACTGCTACATGTGGATTAATGGAAAGATACAAATATCTAACAGAAGACTTTAAAATAAACCATTTGATGTGACTGTCATTGAAAAGACATAGAGTAGACTGCTTTCTTACAAACACCCTGCAGCAGCCCCTTCACAACAAAAGTCAGGTTCTGATGAAGTTTTTGGTTTTGTTTTTAATTTCTTGCCAACAGGGACATCAAATCATATAAGGATACATAATGATTCTTTAAAGTCTTGTTAGAAAATGAGGATTTTTGGAAATACTCCACTCCATACTTCATTCACTCTTCTGGATGAAAACAAAATGTAAATGACCGTGATAGTAACAGGAAAGAGGGTGCTACATTCTCATGTTACCAGACTTGGATGAAGGTGTCTTAAAAAATGACAAAGATGAATAAAAATTGCTGATTAGATGTTATCTGCCACAATAATCATATCTAAATTTGCAAATTACCCATGAGTCATGCAAATAATATTAGGCTAGTCACAGGGGTTTTTTTTATTGTTCCAACAAATTTCACCAACACTAATATGGAAAATACCAAGAATTTTATAAATTATACACACTGTGTACCTCCTATAAGCCCTTCACAGCTTAGCTTTTACCACATTCCTCAACAAAACTGCAACACATCTTTTTATTTCCCAAAATGGTTATACACTACAAGACAATATGATTTTCCCAGCTTCCTAGTGCAAAATTACCACAGAACAGTAAAATGCGTGTTCCACGTCAACAAGTAGAAGCAAAAGGGTAATTTTTGTTACCTTGTGGTAACAAGACAACAAGCCTCAATTGCAGGAAATTACTTGCTCCCCTTTCCATTGACTTGCTTCACACCTCTCTTTCTCTAAAAATGCTCACACAGAAAATCAGGTAACTGGTGCACAGTTATCTGTTAGCTCATAATAACTTGTCCCTAATGTTTGCATTCTAGATTCTATCTGGCACTTACATCCAATGCTTATTTCAAAACTGATATATCAATCCATCTTATACATACGGTCACATTTTTGTGCCATTTATCACATAGTAGTACTTGGAAGTCCTGGAAAAACCAAAATTAAATGAAAATTAGACTATGTGTGATACACCAAGTTACTTTGTGTAGTTTGATTACCTTTTTTTAATAACAGAATTTCTCTGCAATAGAAATTTTAAAAGTAATCCCATTCATACTTTAGATATTATAGTTCATACAATGTTGAGGGGACGATGTCAAGAAAAGAATCTTTTACAAATCCTGTGAGTTAAATCACTTAAATACAATACAAAGCACCACAATGATAAGAACAAAACAAAAATCTTTTGTCGCAGTGTTTGCTTGCTCTTTTGTAGGTTTCAGATATTATTATACAGTGGTATTTTTGGCCAAAAAGATTTAGAATTGCCATGAACTGCCTTTTTTATTTTGATCAAAGGATAGCAAACTGATTCCTGAGTTCTTCCCTTCCTATCCATCATGTTTTAAACTCAGATTTACTGTTTACTATGTACAGAAACGATCTCACAATACAATGAAAATTACACTTGTTCTTTTTAAGTATGAATTTTAAAAGATAAAACATGAAGATTGAGGAAGGTTTTGGCTAATGCTGTTAATCTGTCTAAACATTAAATCATTACATTCTTACCAGCTGTACTTCTCCAAAAGCCCCTCTTCCAATCACCTTAACAACGTCATAGTCTTCAGCTTTCATTTGTAAAGCTCGGATTTTTTCCACAATCTTCTCATCTAAAACAAATAAAACAGAAGTTGTGATAATGCTTGTATTAACACAAGAATTTTAGCTATTCACTTAGAGTAAAAGTAAGCTAATTTTATTCAAATGTTTAGAGTCTTTTTGGTAATTCTTGAAATCTGCAGTAATTATTAATATCCTCTTTCATTATTCTTTGGAAACCATTAACCCTCTACCTTTAGCTGTAACAACTGAAATGTCTTTCACATTTTGCCGACTCTCATTTCATACCTCTAATAATCACTCATGAGCTTATGGGAAGACTCTGCTCTTCAAGAGAGCCAGAGATGCCTATCTGGAATTTGCAATCATTCCTCGCTACCCGCTGTGCTCTCAGGATCCACTGACACTCCACTGATAATGCTGAGGTGAAGTACGTGGTACGCAAAAAACACTGAAGGTGCGACCTGCTCCTACACACCTGGAGGGTTCAACAGCAGCCAAGTGGCAAGGAATGTAACTCAGTAAACCTTCACATACAACTGCAGATCACGCAAAGATCTGGCTGCACATCCACTCATCCATTCTATACGAAACATTGATTCAAGTTTACATATGCGTATGTAACTGCTGGCCATCTCAAAGTGCTTTTTTGGTGTTCAGCGCATGTGTAGTTCTACACTGCTTAAAATTAAGTCTACAATGCTCTGTTCAGCACTCTGCAGATAAGCTCTACCTGTCAGTATGTGTCTTATCAGTAGTTATGAGAATCTGTAAAAGGGAAAACAGTGAAAATCTGATCTCTGACAAGTTTGAAAAGCACACGAGGTCCTAGACAGTTTAATTTTGTAAATGAAGCATGTTATGAATGCATTCCTGGTGAATGAATAGAATTTATGAATAGAATTTATTCCTAAATAAAATCTATTCTTATTATGAGGACAAAAGATAATGGAACCAATGAATGGAATCCATAATACTGGAGATAATCTTAGGCATGACAAGCCCCTGCACACGCTTAGAGGAAGAACAAAACAAAGCAAAACAGGTGGCTGGAGCAAGAACTACCAGGGAAGAGCATGAAATTGTATGAAAAGCTCTGGATGCTTATACTCAGAAAGGGGTAGAGGTGTATATTGTGAGATCCCTGTTTAGGGTCAAATACCATGGAATTTTATCCCTAGAAAGGCATTAAACAGGATCTCAGATCTGAATGCAGGGGAAAAAAATGATCAGAGATAGTTAATCCAGTATGACATTAAAGACGACACGGTCTAAGGGAGTTAATGATAAGAACATCTAGTAAATAGCTTAACCATTCCTACACATTCACGAAGAGCAGCTTGGCAGCCTACAAGCAATCCAGGAGATGCCTGACCATCAGGAACATTTCTTTTCTTCCAAACAAGCAACAAGCCAAATCAGGGAAGCACTCTGATTTATTACTCACGAACAAGAAGAAACTGGCTCAGCAAGACAAAGTCTGTGGCAGACTTGGCAGAAGCAACTGTGAGATGGTGGAATTTAAGGCTGAAACAGACCTGAAGAAGGAAAATAGCAGACCTTGGACTTCAGGAGAACAGACTACGGCTTGTTTAGAAAACTCACCGGCAGGATCCTGTGAAAAGCTGCAGTGAAGGGCAGAGGAGTGGGTTGATCTTCAAAGAAGACATGTTCATAGCGCAAGAAAAGTCTGTTGTAGTTAGCTAGAAATTGAGCAGGAATGGCATAGAGCCAGTCTGGATAAATGGGCAACCTCTGCCTCAACTCAAGCACAAAAGGTAAAGGTTTGGAACATGGAAGCTGAGATGGGTTACCAGACAAAGATGAAATTAGGAAAGCCAAGCTTAGCTGGACTGAAACTAGCCAGGATTATGAAGGGAAACAAGAGCTTCTATAAATACATTGGCAATAAAAGAATGAGGCAAATATGGTCCCACTGCTCTCAGCGAGGTAGTTGATCTAGTACCAGGGACATGGAGAAGATCAAGGCAGTTGATGTTTTTTTTGCTTCACTTCACTCTCAAGTCCTGCTCAGAGGCCTCCCAGCTCCTCGAAGCCAACAGCAGAGTGTGGGGCAGCACAGTATCACACTAGAGAAGTTAAGAGTTAAAGACTAGTGAAGCATACACCAGGTCATGAGACAACACAGGATGCATCCAAGTGTGCTGAAGAAACCAGTCAAGACCATTACCAGGTTGTTCTCTATCAGCTTTGAAAGGTCATGGTAACTTGGGAAGGTGATGACTGGCAAAGGGCAAATGTCATGTCCATGTTCTAAAAGGGCAACAAGAAAGCTACAGGGTGGAACAGCAGCCTGACCACACTGCCCAAGATGATCATGAAACAAAATCCTTCTGGAATCCACTTCCAAGTACACGATGCACATGGAACGATAAGGACAGCCAGAATGGATCTAAAAAGGACAAACTGTTTGACAAACCTGATTTCCTCCAATGATGAGATGTCTGTCTTGGTGAACAAAGGGAAAGCAATACATTTCCTTGACTGTAGCATGACTTCCAACTTTGAGCATCTCGAAGTATCTTTGTAGCCAAACCAGGCTGACATGGATTGCACAGAGGAATTACCAGGTGAGTGAAAAAGTTGCTGGAGTCACAGCTACTGGTTTTAAGTTCAAAGCTGATACACTGGAGGGCAGGGTGGCTTCTACAAGTGACCCAGACAGGATGAGTAATGAGCTGAGAGGAAACTCAAAGTTCAACAATTGCAAGTGAGGAGTCCTGTAGCTGGGATGGAACAGCACCACATGACAGAACAGGATGCACTCACCAGCTAGAAGGCACCATGACAAAGAGGACCTGACATCCCTGGTAGATAACAAGCCAAGCAGAAAGGAATGAGGAGCCAGCCTTCGCACTGACCATGCAAGTATGTGTTGGTAAATGCACAGCCAGTAGGTTGAGGGAACTAGATTTCCTCCTCTATTTGTCATTTGGGAAACCATATGTGAAATGTTATGAGTAACTTTGGGGTCCTCAGTGCACAAAAAATACCGAAACATTCCTTAGCTTCATGGAAGGCCACCAAGATGCTTCACATGGTGCTCAAGAGAAGCTGAGAGAACAGGAATTCTTCAGGATGGATAAATGGTTGGCTTCAACAGAAGTTGAAGTGAGGCTTTACTTCTAAGGCGTACAAAGTGAAAGGACATGAGTCAACAGACGAGATACAAGAAAACCTATTTTGTAGGAAAGAAATAGTAAGAATTGGGGAAAGGTGCAGACTGTCAACTGGAGCTGCAAAACCTCCATCTTTGGAAATTCTCAAAATTCAACTGCGCAAGAACTGAACAATCTGATACAACATCAAAACTGGTTTGACTTTTAGCAGAGAATTGGACCAGCTGGCCTCCAGAGACCCTTCTTAATCTGTGGAACACAAAAATGCAACTGTAAGTTTCTTCTGAGGAAAAGACTGGATGTGACAGGGAAGGGGAGAAATTAATGCTAACAATGAGGGAATAGTCTGCTAGTAAAGTTGTAAGGACAGAGGCAATTAAAACCTCCAAAAGTAAACAAATTTGCTACATTTAGTGTACTAGTAAGACCAAAGTAATTCAGTGTGTCAACAGGAAAAGGAGTTGAAAGAATTGTGATGTTGTTTCTATACTGAATCATGAAAGCCTAGACCAAAAGCATAGGAAAGCAACAGTGCTTCACCCACACCAAGTTTATTATTTTTGTTAATAATGTGAATTAATTTTGCAGACTGAGAAGGGAATACTGTGTTTGAAAGTTAACTGCAGATAAGAAGCCCTGGCACTAGACAAGGAGGATAAATACAAATTCACAGGCAGCAGTAGAGAAAGAACATCAGCAAACTTCAAGTCACAGAGAAGGTTCAGGTACATGTTTGAATACAGTGTTACATCTCATGAGACATAGGAGTGACATGAGTTTATTTTAAATGTTTCTGAGATGTTTCAATGTTTTCAGATAAGTGAAATGAGACAGCAGGGATTTAAACACATTAAAAAGTAGTGTGTAGTTTTACACGGCTCAATTTCTGAGCAGAAACTCACAGGAATACTTCTGTAGAAGGTAGAAACTCTAAACAAAGTTACTGCAGCTCCAGCGAAACTCTTCAAGCATTAAATAGTGCAAATAAGTGATGAAAAACCCAAAAACATATGAAACAACCACGCTGAGAATGGAGAAATCCTACTTGCTTTGCTAAAAGATAGAATAGAATAGAAGAATAGAACAGAACAGAACAGAGCCCTTTCAGCTGGAAGGGACCCACGGTGACCATTGCTCCAACTGCCTGACTGCCAGTTAAAAGTTGTTAAGGGTGGTGTCCAAATGCCTCTTAAACACTGACAGGCTCTGGCCATTGACTGTCTCTCAAGGAAGCCTGTTCCAGTGTTTGACCACTCTCACAGTGAAGAAATGCTTCATGATGTCTAGTCTGAACCTCCCCTGGTGCAGCTTTGGACCATTCCCATATGTCCCATCACTGAATCCCAGGAAGAAGAGCTCAGCACTTCCATTTTCCCCCTCTTTAAAGAGCAATGAGGCCACCCCTCCTAACTCCTTTAACTAAAATTTAATAATCTCAGTTAATAATAATACCACAAAGGGATGCAAGTGTTGTGAAGGTATCAGTTACACAGATGGATTGTCTATTTTGGCATAATATCTTACAGATATGGAACAGATAATCAATGCATGGAACTAATCTGAAACAAAAATCTGGGATGCAAGAAGCCAAGTTTATGACCCTGAAGCCACAGCATAATTGCAACATAGTGGATTGTAAGATTTAGTTCATGTATCACATAATGTGATCTAATTCAGGGTGCAGGAGATCTTTCCAACAGTAGTGTTCTAGTAGTGGTCTAAATTTTCAGATTTTACACAGATGAGTTTGCAAATTTTGGTATGTGTATGCACACATCTCAAGAATTTGCACAGCACAAAGCCCAGCAGAAGAAAAATGTTATGTTTAAAGGAAGGCATTAATGGACTCCCCAGCCCAGGATGCAACGGAATCTTATAGAAATATTGTGACATTTGAGTGAAAGTCCTAAGACATGACAATACCATCATTTATTACTAAGTTTTCTTAGGAATGCTAGATACAAAGAGTGTTTAAAGACAGCTTTTGATTTTTTATTTGAAAATGGCACTATAACCTTTAAACAAATGAAGTTTCCCTTTCTGAAAGGGCAGTGTTTGGATCAGTCACTGACGGCTGGCAGTAAGAATGTGGCTGAAGGTTGCAAATGCTTGTGAGAAAGGAAAAAATACCTGTCTAGGACAGTAAAGGGGGATGGGGGGGAGGGAAAAAACCCCAAACTTTTCTGCCTTTTAAAGTAAAAAAAAAGTTCATATGCAGGCTATTTTCTTTAAAAAAAAGAATGTGTATCAAGCAGTTCTGGGGAGTGTATATATGAGGAATAAAATCGCAAGGGAGTGCAATTTTACCCCCATAGATCAGACACAGTCAGTCAATGAGTGCTGCTACGGAGTACATTAAGTCAAAAGTTGCTGCCCTAGGCAGAAGTCCAGCCAGAAGTTAAACTGAAGTACAGCCAGGAAGTGCTGCAATCCCTCAGCTGAACAAAACCAAACAGAAAGCACAACAGAAAGACCAGAGTAATTAGGGATGCATCCATAGTGTCTGGTCAAAGAAGAAGGTGTGCAGAAGAAGCTTCTGGAGACCTTGCAGAATCAGGCAGAACTGGAAGGTACAGCTCCAGACAGGGTAATGCTTCCTCCCTCAGAGAAACAAAAGGCGGACATGAGAAGTATGTTCTCTTGCACAGATGGAAAAGAGCAGAACATAGGGAAACAGAAAGCAGCAGCCCTGTGGCTTACAGAGAACACATCCCTAACATAATCAAAATAAGCCTGATGGCAGGACTGAATTGCTTTGTATCTACTAAGTACCCAAAAGGCAATGTGGTTAATGACACTGACATATAACTTGTTTATACATCTAAGACACTGTCTTACACACTCTGCTTGGGAAAGTTGGTTATTTGATACCTCTTCCATCCCTACTCTTACCAGAACAATATCATTAAGAATGGAACTGGAGCCCAACCTGCTGAGGCGACTGCAAAGACCTGGCAGGGAGCTGCTTTAGAGAAGCCAAGAGAAAACCAGAGGAGCAATTAGCTCTTAACTCAGTGGAAGTTCTACAGTGCACTAAATTTCTAAGATTCTTCTTAGCCTCTGACATTTCATCAGTGCTGTTGACAGGAAGCCCAGAGCACACAAAGCTGCAGCCCTGGGAGGCACTCACACCACACCGGATAACGCATTCCTGCTGGTAACCATATGGCTGGGCAGGATTCAGCAACTTCAAATGACATAACAAAATGCAAGGGAAGGAACCAGAACTGTTAATTTTGCAAGAAATTATCTTAACAGATAAATCTTCCAAGTAAGCAGTGTCTGCTTGGAGAAGAAAACGGCCAAAGGAACTTTTCAGGGGGTTTATTCCTGGAGTCTAGAAAAACTGGTGCACAGGTGCCACATCTGTACTAGAAGTCCCTTCCACTGTAAGTACGCCCATTGTCACTACACTCTACAAGTCTGCCAACCTACATAATATCAGCAAATCATTTTAACAACACAAGTTTCCAACTCTTGAGTGATGCTGAATAATGCACAGAAAATCATAGATCCATTTAGGGAGCCAAGATGGCACCACTGTCTGTGCTGCTGTTTGGACTTACTCAAAATCCATTCCTTGTGCCCTTTTATTCATGATGATAAGATTAAAAATTATTAAATGTTTTCAACTGTTGCTTAAATGTGTTCTTTAACTATTTAAGACTAAGTTGCATCTGAATGGGAGACCACCAAAAAAGGCACAAGCCACTAAGACATGATTCAACACTTGGCAAATCTCAGATGGCAGAAAAATTGACTTGGAAGAATTTACTCAACCTATTGTCTTTGCCTAGATGACAGAAGAGGAAAAGACCAAGAAAGATTTGTTATACCAAGCCCATGCTGAAAAACTCAGCCTTCTTTTCTAAAATAAGAAAATTAGTTTTTGCTCTCAGAGGACTATGAGATTCCTCTCATTGTTTTGGGAATTAAATACTGCACTATGCTTTCCTGTTCCATGAATATTCTAATAAACACAGCAATTTAAATCAGAATCCCTGAAAAGAAATGGTTGTATTATATGAGATATTTAATGTGCCTCTTATAACAAACACGGGCTCTACTTTGGTTCAATACCTCAGAGAAAGTGTTAAGAAATCAGAATAGTAAGGGAGAGCAGGCAATTAAAGCATTTCTTGCATATTAAACAAGTGAAGAGGCGCTCCTGCAAAGTGGTCACAGAAACAGAATACACCAAACTGCTATAGTATAGACAATTAATAAATTGCCTTTGTGAAATTAGTTGAAACATTTGAGTTTCAGCTTGCAACTGAGAGTTGAGCTGAACATAAATTAATGTCTCAGCTGAAGTGCAAACTATTTCATTGTTAAATTAAAATAAGCTATTAATAAAATATTAACCTGAATAGTAATGGCTTGATGTAGTTTGCAAGTAGGGTGTATGCAAACCCCTGGGAATGTGGTGGGAAAAAAAATTCCTTTCTCAAAGTGTTATTGTGGAAGAATTAAGTGATTAAACTGACTGAAAGTGTGATGATTATTTAGGGTTCTCCACAATTTCTGAAGACTCATGTAATATAGATTAAAACAATCGCAGTGACTCTGCCTCAGCTGCCTCAATGTGCAGCACAGTGTAACTCACAGGAGGCCCCTGCCACCTCTCCATGGTGGCCTCAGGAAGCCTTGAGGAGGGATGCAGGCTCCAGGCCCCCGGCATAGACTGCTCATCAGAGTCTGTCAGAATCTTTTGACAGTAGTTCTCAGCTAGGCATTTGCGACAGCTCTTCAGATGCTGAGAAAAATCACGAGACAAGAACTCCCCGTTCCTCACCCTAAGAAAGCAACAACTTACAGCTCCATAAATTCTCAATACAGTTCCCAACTTTTCTTCCAAGCCCAAGGTGGCAAGAGGCTTCAGCAAGCACATGCCACACTCTTTCCACTGATACTTGCTACCCTCAGAACAGTTTCAAAGAAGACCTGAGCTATGGGTTCAGCAATTTTAAACTGCGTAAAATGGCAATGCCAATAAGAATGCAGTTGTTGTCTTGTTTTTTTCCGGTACCTGAGTGGCTAATTTTGTGCTAGCTAAGTATCAGTGAAGTGAAATGAAAATCAGAAGCTGGTCTTTGCTCTTCTTTTGCCTGACTAGTTTTAACAAAAAGAAAAAACTCTTTGCATTAGTTCTGCTCCCCACTCTTTGCATTAATTCTGCTCAGTTCTTCTGTGCGATATATAACAAACCATACCAACACCTGTGGTGGAAAGGACTTTGAAATGAATTGCTGTGGCAGGACTGATTCTTTCCTTTGCAATATCAAAATATTACCAGCCTCAAATGTTTTCGAAATTCTCATTTCACAATTTATTTTTTCCCATCTTCTGTAAATCACAGAAGATATGCAGCACTATTTTTCGTTCTCTCCCAGTCAGTACAGAAACAGGAGAGAAGTTACATGCATGATCCTTAAGAGAGATGCACTGTCACACAATACCTTGGCTGAAACAGTCAGGTCTTGCATGCTTTTTTTAAAGTTCAACAGGTAAGGATGAAGAGCACCCTTGAACTCTTTATTAACTACTGTGAATGTTTTTGTAACACATCTCAAAAATTTTTTAACTAGTACCTAGCTATTTCAACTGTATACTGTCAGTTGTTTTAACACTAAAAAGGCAGTAATAAAATTGTGAACAAAAGTACGTTTTCATGTTTCTGACATTGCTGGTAGCCTCCAGGTCACATCAGATACTTAAAAATATTTACTACAACAATGAGAGAGAATGTAAAGGAGGAGAAGAAGCAACAGCCTTCAAAAAAGGGAAGACAGACAGCAAGAATGTTCAGGGGCTGCAGAAAACAAACAAGCAAACAAACAAAAACCAACCAATCAAATAGCAAACAAAACCCCAACCTGTTCCTGAGGTTAAATTGTTTTCCCACAGTTGCTATTTCTAATAGTCAAAAGACACTGGTCTTCTGATCAGAGAAAGGCTTCTAATTTTGTTCTACTGCAAAAACAGTAATGTAAAAGCAAGTATGAACAGCTCATAGAAGTTGCTGATAGATGTTGTTTATGTCATTTTCGTAGGGCTTTCCCCTCACTCTACACATACAATGCTCAGTTGCAAGTAAAAGAGATACTTGAAATGCTGTTACGGACCCTTTCTTTCACAAATATCTGCTTGAATTCCTTTGAACTCAAACTGAAAATAATCCCAAGGTATGCCTCTACATCCTAATCTGCTGTTCCTTATTTACTGTATTTTAAGCGATTTCTCCAAATGAGACTTTACTGGCAACTGTAAAAGCTGTATGTCCATCTAAGCAGCTCTGCTAAACCCCATGGAGAAGCACTGAATTCCAAACAAAGAACTCACCACAAATTACTACGCTAGCCACCATTTAAGTGAGGAGTGTGAGTGGATATTCCAAGGAGTCCAACGGAAACAGAGGACAGACACACACAGCTCTTACCAGTAAAGAATTTAAAAAGGAGTTACTGATAAGACTGCATCTGCAATAACCTCGACATATGCAACAGAAAAAGTTTTTCTGAAAAAACATGTATCTCAAAATAAGCTCACTACAAAGCATAGTTATTCCAGGAAGGCTTACTCACTCCAAACTACATTTTAAAACAAATAATCTTCTATTCTTATATGAAAAAAGATTCTGCTTATATACATGGATAGAAAACACTTCAAAACCACAAAATACAGCTAACTCTGATGTAGAATCATATGCTTAATAAACTCCAAGATCCTGTCTACAATTAATTTGAGGAGAATCACAAACATTTATGCAAAGGTTCAAAAATGAACCAACAGATTTTAAGGTACAACAATTTAGTATTAAAAACCCACAGAAGGCTTCTCTTTTAGATTAAATATGACTATATAAACAATGTTGACATTCAGTGTCATGAATTCATGAAGAATAGTAACTAGGATATGCTTAGCAAGTTATGTAGCTACACATACGTAAGGTAAGAAAATAACATAAAAGGATTCTTCCAATGGTATTTAGGAAAATAAAAATCTACAGCTGGTATTTTCCAACATTTTCACAATATAACAACTCCCTAAAATGAAATTTCTCTCTGTAATAAATGGTCCTCCAAAGCCTTCTGAAGCTCAGAGTTATAAAAATTAGTACAATAACCATGGGCAATGCATTTCTGACCACTCAACTTTTTATGATTGATATCACAACAATGTCATAGTTTAAGGGCCACTTGCAACTTACATCTATTTAAAAAATTATCAATGTTCTTGTTCTTCCTCAGTGCTGGATAATCCAGATCAAGGACCAAAGAATTCAAGCCATCCTGAAAAAAAAAAAAAAAAAGTTAATTGAGTTCAAATCTTAATAAACAACTTTCCTAAAATTACTGCACTGAGACTGATTATATATTATTCAAGCATGCATTACATTCCTAGTAGGCAAATCAAACAAGCTCTCAAGTATGTTTATAAACCAGCAGAGGAGCCAACACACACTGACTGGCTCCAAGTTCTATAAACAGTACAGCTATATTACCACTGATTAGTGGCACTGGGACTTAAACTGGAGTAGTAGTTTTAATCTTAATCAGTAAGTAATCTTACTCATTAAACATTGATTTAAGATACCGAGTTCAGTCAATCCATTTTTCTTCTGTTACACTTTCCTGCAAAGACTTTATGTTTGTACATCTGTATAATTGCTTTGATCAAAGTCTCTCTACCTTCTCATTCTGGACATTCAAAAACCAACCACACATTTTCCTTGGAAGCAAGACATGACCTAAACTTAAGAAGACAATCCACCATGTAATTCAGGCTCACAAGACTAGAATAATTTTTCTAAGTGACTCTACAGAAGACAAGCCAGAACCCTACATGCCATTCTGCTACCCATTATCAGTGCCTCAGCAGAAAACAATTGAGACTCTTAAAATGGCAAGGGATGAGATCACCAAAACCAAACTAAAAATAGTATTTTAAATGCCTGTTACAAGACTTAACTCAGTTCTACCTTTCTGCAACCTGGAAAAACTTTAGAAATTACTCTTCAAACACAGAGACCTTTCCAGTTACACAGGGACAAATAAAACTAAAAATTAGTTTCAGATACTAAGAGGAGTCAGAGACACCATTCATTGTCAGCAACTCCAGTGTTCAGCCTGAACTGGCAGCTTTATTCATTGCCCTATGAACAAAATCCTGAGACTGCTTTTTCAGGTTTTCGAGCCTTGACAGGGCATGACAAGAGATTTAAGTCAGAGACCACATCATGTTTATTAATAGGCAGCCAACAGAAGTAGACAGCTTTTCAATCTTCTTAATAACCGAGGCTATAGCTAACAACCTGCTGATTTTATATTTTTTTATTAATATATCTGGGAAGGTATAATTTATTGCAAATATTACTAAAATTGTTATAGTAATTTTAATAACATATCTGGAGAGATTCAAAGGCAAGGCCTAAGATTATTAAATGTATTTTGAATGCCACTTTGTCCTAAATAAGCACATACAAAAGTAAGACCACCTCATCTGTGGAGATGTCACTTTTCACCACAAAACAAATTAATGGTTAAGACCATTTTCAAAATGAAGGTATTTTATTTATTTATTTTTACCTCCTAACAAATGAAAGTGTCTTGGGAAACGTCACAGATATGCTGATGGAGTACAGGTTAGACAAATGATTAAAAGCTGGCTGAAAGACTTGGCCCAGAAGACTGATCAGTGGCACAAAGTCCAGTTGGAGCCAGTCACCAACAGTGTACCCCTGCACTGGCACTTCTCTGGACAGAGACAGTTTTCACAAAGTTCAAGGAGGGGAAAAGACAAGTCCTGCTGCTGGAGAGGAAAAACCCCAGGCACCAGGTATAGGCTGTGGCCTGACAAGCAGGAGAGAAGCTTTGCAAAGAAGCACCTGAAGGTCCTGGTGAACAACAGGTTCCTCTCTACTCTGCACTGATGAGGTCACACTTGTAGTGCAGTGATCACTCCTGGGCTCCCAAACCACCAAAGGCAGGGACCTACTGGAGTGAGTCCAGCAAAGGGCCAGTAAGACTAATGCACTAACGCATTTTTCAAAGGAGGAAAGGCTCAAAGAACTGAGACTCTGCAGCCTGAGAGGAGAAGACTCAGGGCAGGGGAGCTCATCAACGTCTGTAAGTACCTGGTGGGAAGGACTGAAGAAAAGGCAGTGCTCATTGACAGGACAAGAGATAATGGACACAAGGTAAAACACACAAAATTCTATTTGAACACCACGCTTTTTTTCCTGTGAGAGTGGTCAAGTACTGGAACAAATTGCCCAGAGAGGTTGTGGAGTCTCCACCAGTGCAGATACTCAAAACCCAACAGGACATGGTCCTGGGCAACCTACTTTGGCTGATCCTGCAATGAGCAGGGTGTTGGACTAGACGGGATCAAGAGGTCCTTGCCAACCTCTAACATTCTGTGATGTACAACCAATAATATTTCCACTGCTGCACTTTTACTCTTGACTCTACGTAACCTGAACTGTTATGAAGGTCTTACACATCAAGTTTTAGAACTCCCTAACACGAAGCAGCATAGGACAAGCATAAATAAATAAATGGGAAGTCAGTCAAGAAGGCACAGTAGTTGCTTTAATAACAGTATATATAGGGATTATTTTAGCCTTGACCACAACAGCTCCTGCAAGACATTAAGGATAAAGGAATGATGCACGAGGACATCCTACTCATCTTTCAGAGGGACAGAAGACTTACTACCTATTGTTAATTTATATGACACTTTTACAGAAGATACTATAAAACCAAACCAAAGTAACAAAGTTGTTATATACTTATGGATTAGTCACTACATTAATTGCACAGGTATTGCCCAATAATCTGGACAACAGAAAGTACTAATTTGAGATTACTTCCTGCAAAATAATGTAATAGAATCTATACTACTTTTTATTTGGCAAACACCACCTTCAAAAAAGGGTATCTCATTCTGCAGCACAGTGTGTCAGCAGAAATATGGATCCTTACCCTGCAACATGTAGAGAAGGACCATGCTGAATGTCCTGATGGGAACAGCTGAGTCACCTTTTAGAATTTACCTAGCTCAATGAAGTATCAATTTCAATCAGATGGCAGTCTACACACACCACCAAACTCCCAACATTCTTCTTTCACTGCTACTGAGAAAATATTCTCATGATCACTAACAACTGGGTAGGCATTTTAAGGGAGATGTAAAAGCAGTCTGTGCTAACAAAAATCAGCAAGGTGTTATTTTTGTTCTTCCTATTATGGAGGAGAAAGGTGTTATTTTTGTTCTTCCTATTATGGAGGGGAAGAAAGGTGAGGTCACCTGATGTCTTAATGCTTTTCATGTGAAGTTATTTTAGTGGTTGACTAAGAAACTCATATATAGTGTGCTTGACTTCTATCTTACACAAAACATCAGGGGAAAGAATAAAGTTATCACCCCAACAAAAATTTTAGTAAAGTTGGATTATAAGGTCCAAACCAACCATAAGTTTCAATTTAAACTGAACTGTATATTATAATTTTAGATGTCACTTTTTTCCCCCCATGTCATTCTGATTCCATGGCTTTTTTTGTGGGCTATACAAACTGAAAAGCACATTTGAGCTAATTTTTAATTAGCTTCTTCTGCCTCTTTTTCATGGACTCCTGGTAACAATTTTCACAAGTAGTTATTAATGAAAGAAAATTTGAGAACAGCACAACTGACTATTTTAGCTCTTTGAAAGTGTCCTAACTCTAGAACACAGCCAGATACAGCTGGTGTCAGACAGGTGATCAGTATCATCATCACAAGGAACAGAAAGTGTATAAAATTTCTTTTATCCCTGTGAACAAACCCCATTATGATACTCTTTCAAAGACAAAATTTTAAGCTTTTAAACAAAATTTTAATGTAAGAGATTTCAAGTTCATATCAACATGTAGTTTATAAAAAACTTGCCTTGCACACTAGCATTTTGTCAGAAGTGGTTTCCTTAAAGCTTAACATTTTCATTGAAAGACCTAGTTTCTATCACTTAACAGAAAAATTCACTACAATTAAGAAGCTGGGTCAAAAGATTACACAGTAAAACAGACAGTTGAGACTGAAGAGAAGCAATCCAGGAAATGACATCTCCTCTGTCTAGGCCTCACAGATAAGTCACTTCAACCAGGAAATATGCTATTAAAGAGATTTCACTGTTCACTTCCTCTTTCTGCTATTACAAAAGACTCAGAAGCTAGCAGGCCAAAAATAGCAGCTTCCAAACAAATGCATCACTGGCAAAGACAGATCTGCCTCCATCAAAGCCTTTTCCTCATGGCAAACATGCTAAAATGTTTTCCAAGAGAAAAGACCAAACTTGATAAATTTTGCAATACCCTCCTACTACAAGAGGAGCAGAGAGAGTCACCCTCTGTGGACAACATGGAGCTTGGCTTTCCCTGCAAGTAGTTTGCACTGTTTATCAACCTGAATGAACCAAAGGAAAAAACAGGCAAGAAAAGTTCACAAGATACAGGAACTAAACGTTTATGTTCTTCTCTGACAAAAAGGTCAGTATGATGGAAAAATACTAGTAGCTTCTCAATAATGAGCTTAATATCAATTCCAGGGAATCCCATAGAAGCCCTCACCAAATTAAACCAGGCTGTCCTGATAAGAGATTCTGATGTTAAAGTTACTGTTTGAACCTAACATTGATATGTACATGTAAACTCCACTGGCTGTCAAAAGCAGCTTTGGCTATTTTGATTTATTCCTCACTTTCATGGTGTGAAAAAAATAAAACTCAAGGCCAAAAAGTAAGACGATTGAACAGAAAAGGTTCTTCAGTTACTTCAGAAAACAATTCATAATCCTGCAATAACGGGAAAAGATAAAAAGCCTGATCTAGTGCAAGATGTCCCTACCCACGGACAAGGGGTTGGACTAGATGATCCTTGAAAGTTCCCTTCCAACCTACACCCATGAGATCTTATGAAAATTTCACTAAACCGTTACTTACAAGAAAATCAAAACAATACTCCTGTCTTCCAAATTCTCAAATAAAATTTAATAAAATATGCTGCAGCAAAAAGTAAGGATAGAAAAGTCTTGTAATATCACATTACACTTTTCTAACTGGGCCTAAATGCTTTTAAAAGCAGAACTTCCCAAATCTATGAACACAGGAAGTGAGCATCTAATGACTCTTTGTCGGGGTCCCTTCCCCCCTGCCATGTAGCCCTGGGAGAGGGGCCCTGAGGGCACAGACACGGGGTTTCCCTGCCCCTGCTCAGCCTCGTTCCCATTGGTTGGTTTGTGTTCCCTGCGCGGGCAGAAGGACCCTTGGTCCCGTGACTGGAACAGTTCCTCGGCAGAGCCCCGGCCATGCGGCTGGAGAAATAAACATCTCTGAAACAGCTATCAAGAATAGGTCCATATATATTTCTTTTCCACGGCCTCCTTGTTTGATACACGTGTTGCAGTATCCGTACTGTAACAACTCTTCACCAGGATTAAACCTCCACTATGTTCTTCCATACGCCAATGGGACCCTTAAATAATTCTGGTCTTTTCCTGAGCGATTACTTCTTCCCATACCACGAAAGCTATGTTTGGATGCAAGGTAAACAGCTCAGTAACAGCATACAACACAAAAAACAACTGAAAGGTAATATCCAAGGCAAATACAGCCTTTTCCCAAGCCCGTCCTACTCAGTGATCGCTAAGATATGTTGCAATTCACTTTTCTCTTACTTAAACATTAGTAATTAGTGTGTGAAGGAATAATCTGGGCCATGATAATGGAGCCAACATTTACTGTTGGGAGGTCTTGCTATTCTAGTTCCTTAACAGTTTTACATTAATTAACAGATCTTTTTCTTAACAGTATTGAGTATGTACAGTTTAGAAACCTAAAAGCAGCTACTGTCCACAAATGAGTATGTAAATACTTAACAACAGGCTTTACTTACAATCTGATTTCTGTACATGAAGGTAAACAAATACTGAAATGGTTTTAATGCTGTCTACTATTGAATAGAGGCAAGTTTTTCTTCATCATACAAGCAATACTCCTCAAGACATGTCCTCTTATGTGCTGCATCCTACATGCATATTTTAATGGTTTTATACATTTTCCCCTGCTATTTGAAAGGCACAGTGTGAAAGTGTAATGATAACAATAGGATGGTAACAGCCCAAAAATAGCTTTCCCCTAAATATTTACAAAAGTATATTCACAAAACTGTTCAAGATACAACAAGAAGGATGTTAAGGAACACCACTATGGAACAGTAAAAGCATGTAAATAATGATCAGGAAGGCAAAGCGGTATAATGAGTTGTAGTTTACAAGAGACGAGAAAATAATGGAAGATACTTTGTATTAAGAATGATCAAAAAAAATCTATTAAGAGTTACAGAAAACAAAGAATACACAGGTTTAAATTTTCCATACTTTCTGGGATAAAAATGAAAACAAATCCTAAAGAAAGTCATTATATACATGAAGAAATGTGCTGAGGACAGCAAGACCCACTGAAATTCACTCACAGTATTTAAGGAGACTGTCTTAATCAATTTACATTGAAAACTCAGGAGAACAGAAGAGGTCAGCAGGACTGAAAAGGGTAAATCAAAGCACTCCCATTAAAAGGCAAAGGGTTTTCCAAACTACAGATCAGAATATTTGGGGATGGGGAGTTAGAACAAGACATTAATCATCTTGTAAAGACCTAGAAGATTAACATGTGAGATCCAGGGTTTAAGGTTTTTTGTATTCTTCTCAAAGATAAAAGAGTGCCATGTAAAAGATTTCTGGCAGATTATAGGGCGTAATCAATAAAGCAAAGCATCTTAACATAAGAATAAAATGCAAGACTTGCCATTCGCACTGGCAAGGTAAAAAATATGGTATACGAAATCATGGAGAAAAGGTCCAAAAGGTAATTATTAGGAGTTTGGTAATCATCAGGACTTGGAAAAGTGTGTCAAAAAGAATATATTCATTGCCACAATAAAGCAACAGACTTAGAAACAGACCTATTAAGAAGTAAAAATAAAATAAATAAATTCAGCATATGCTACCAAGCTTGGGAGTTTTGAGCACAGGCTTTTTACTGCATTCAAAATTACCTCAAAAAAAAAGGAAAAAAACCCAATCAGATGAAACTCAAAGACAAGTACAAAAAGAGGGGGGAAATCCTCACTAACGTGCTTTTGAAAGAAGTTAAATGCACAGAACATAAAAAACTGGAATAATGACCAAGTGGGAAGATAATGGAAAATTATGTGGGGTTATGGCCGACGAGAAGTCCAGTCTAGGATGCACAAGCAGGAGGTGCACTGTGTAAGACCTCACAGAGAACTAAGACTCTTTTGTAAATGAAGATCAGAGATCATTTGCTGATATTGGTACAGCCTAAGACAGAATATTGTGTCCAGTTTCGTGAATCTCTATATAGAGGACTGCAAAAGACAGAAAGGAACTGGAGGGAAGTTAACAAGAGCAGGGATATGATAAGCAATTTGTGCAAAAATAGGCTGTCAGGACCAGAAACATTAGTCTTTAAACAGGTCGGCCTAAGGAGACAGGACAAGTTCTCTCAGAACATAAAAAGCTGTTATGAGCGATGCTGATGATAGACAATTCCTCATATTTCCTAAAACAGCATAAAAAATTAGCTGAATTAGGCATGAAGGTTAGGTGGCAGATTAGGAAAAGAAGTTCTAAATAGCAGTAGTGATAAACTGACATAATACAGCTCCTCAATGAAGTTGAGAAATCACCTTCACAAGAGATTCACAAGCTAGAGAAATATTTATTACAGTAGATCCAGTTGTGGATCCTTTACCACTGATCTCTAAAATTCCTTCCAAGCCTACCTAAAATCTCTTCACAAATTACTGAAAGAAATACAACAAAGGCAGTAAATTAAGCCAAAGAAAAGAGGACTGAAAACAGGAGTAAACCGGAAGCTCTGAAGATACAGCTTAACATTACTCACTTCAAAAAAAAACCCCAAAACTTAACCATTACAAAAATGCACATTTTTTCCTCCAAATTCGTTGTTGCTATTTTCTCTTCAAGATTTAATAAAATAAAACTGGTCTTGCATGTGTTGCTGACTATCACGGTAGCCATGGAAAATTCACTAGTTCAGCATAATCTGCTTTCATCTGAAGTCACTGTACATTTGCAGGTTCTTTAGCTACTTTTGGTTTTAGAATTCACACTGCTTTCAAAACATTAATGTGCACCAAAGCTCGAGAACAGCAAACCTGTTAAAATGACACTAGAGATCATTTCCTATTCATTGGAAACTTCCAAGGCCTTTATTAGCAATCTTTGCTCCTTGACAAGAGAGCAAGAACAGGCTAGTAATTTTGACTGTCACTTTCCCACAGTCATTTATGCACCAGCTCAGATGGAGTTTGCCCAAGCAATCAAGCAGAACAGTATAAGTACTAGAACTGCAAAAAGACTATCTAAAAATGCACAAAAAATAAACCCATGCCTGGAATTGTCTCTCTGCCACCCTGAAAAAATGGAATAACCTACTGTTTCAAGAAAATCCAAATGCAACATTTATACATTGTATATGTATACATACATATACATACAAATGCCTTTTATACATTCCTCTTTTCCCACACAGGGTTTCCAAAGGCTACAGCTGCTGGACTAAGAAGTAACATCAGGAACACAGATAAAAGGTCAGGGGGCTCATCTGTGCTTCAGGAAGGAGAGAGATGTACAGCCTATTCTTAAAATTGTGTTTTGACCACAAGGTCATCCTTGTTCCATATTAACTATGAATCCTACTTCTCCATCATGAAAATTATTCTATTTATTTTTTTGTAACCTCAGATAGTTCAGTCCGTGAAGCTACTGTCAGCAACTATCCATTGCATGTTACACCATCAGAGTCACTCACCCTTCAATACCACTGCAAACTTGTTTTTGGATAAATGTATTTCCTATATATTCCTTCATGTAATGCAAATGGTTGTATTATATTATTTATTTTTACTAATCTATTTAACAGTTATGGAAAAATAAGATGCAAGTACACAATCTAATAACTAAAAAAGGATGTTTATTAGGCTAAATAACAAAAATTTTAACTATCTCTAATACAGTAACTGGAGCTGCAAATAACATGACTTGAAAAGAAAATCAAGCAAAAAACTAGCACCCTCCTCCCCTAAAAGCATGATTAATTAGAGGTTATAAAAGAACTTATTTTTTTTTGTAGTCACTGATTCAGAACAAATGATTATAAAATTTCCCTGTACTAAAAATACCAGCAATTGTTTAAAATCACTCTTTAAAACACTTCTAGTCAAATAAATAATGGCCTGCTGATCATGTTATCTCCTGCCTAACTTCAAATCTGATGTCAGCAGCATATTCTGATCAGCTGCACCACATACTTCTTGAAATTCAAGTGCTGTACTCCACCATAGTTCCATGAGTCCAGATTTCCAGTTAAAGTGATGAATAAAACTGCAGTAATCAAAATCACATCTAACTATGCAGTACAAAATTTGGATGCACTATGGAAAAATCTACATATAAATATATTAAAATACATAAACATTTAAAATGTTTAAACATATAAAATAACAGAAATAAGACTTCAGTTCCAATTCCTGTCAGGACTCCTAATGGAACATTCTAGATTTTAAGCATTACAGGAATTTTTCTGGATGTTTTCTCTGGAACTCAATATATGTTCCACTAGGGACTGACTAAAGTAATAGTTCCATCACTTGTGAAATCCATGATGATGAGGTAATATCAAAACCTGAAGTTTTCTCATCAACTTCAGTAACAAGCAGATATTTAAGAGGTCAATAGCCTTGGCCTCTAGGACTGGAACAGAGCTTGTCTCTCCTGACAAGCCCAACTAAAAGTGTTTGAAAACTCGCCCCCAAAATAGGGAGAAAAACTAACCCTGTCCCGCCACATAACCGGCTAAAATACTTTTGTCCAGTGTAAAAGAGACCAGAGTCACACTCGGGACAGACATTAAGCAGCCACTTTTAGTAGGGGTTGAACCTAGATGACCTCTGGAGATCTTCAAAGCTGAGTTATTCTGCGATGCTACAATTACTTCTGACCTGAGCATATGGCAGGTCAGCAACATTAAAATCAGGTTTTGTATCAACGAGTCCAAAAACTTCTGTTCTTGTGAAGATAAAGACAGTCCTTCAATAAGGAATTTCTTTACTGTAAAAAAGTATGAAGCAAAGCAGTAGAAAATAAGTGTTTACAGGAACTTGCTATCTGCAGATTTTGCAAGACCTACTTCAGCAACTCTGGTGAAGTGAATGCCTATTGCAAACTGCTGCTGTAACTACTGCTTTTCCAAGTCTCTGAGCAAGAAGTTTTTTCTGGGCACAAATCTATACGAATTAGCTATTTCTCCTACAGGATTAGTTAGGACCTTCACATTGCAAACAACTGCTACCCGAAGCTGTGGGTAGCCTTTAACAAGATCTTTGGCCTTCTTTCATTGAAGAGGAGGTGTTGCAAAGAGCCACAGAAGAGAGCAGAAAATGTCTTCTGAAGGATTTTTTCAACTACTTCATCAATAAATTAGTTTAGTCATGGAAGAACTTCTATTTCTTTAGTCACTAAAATCCAGTTAATGCAAAGTTTAAAAGACATCAAGGCAACTGCAGAACCTTGTTTTAGAAGCTGCTAGCATGTGAATTCATTACAAAATTTAAAATTCCTATCACAGTTGACCACAAACCAGGGAAAATAACAGCTCTTGATTTCTGATCTGTTTATCTAACCATAAATTCCACTCAGTGGGTGTTGTTATATCCTCTGCTTTATGAATCAGTTTGCAGAAGCTTTTAATGCCAATTGCAAGTTATATCAGAAGGAACTATATTTAAAAATAAACATTACATAATATTAAGACATCTCAGAAAAAACTCCACACTATTGCAGCTTGAAGAGACAAACATAAGCAATAAGTCTGTACACAGCACTTCAGTTTGCCTCAGTCAGGAAAAACATCACCTTATCAGTGTCTGTGACATATTCAAATGTCATGTAAGACCATAATAAAATAGACATATTATGTCACTTCGGATAGTCTAAGACATCCTACATCCTATGCCATGCATAAAAGAGCATGACTTAGAGCATGACACAGAATGACTGTGATTAAATCTTTCTCTTAAACTGGGAAGTATTTAATATTTCTGTCCCTAGAAAACCAGAATATAGACACATACATGTGCACCCTCACACACAATGACAGGCTCAGGTCCCAGCACTGAAAGGGTATGAAGGACAAGAACAAAGGCTTCTATGAATAAATCAGCAGCAAAGGAAAGTAAATGGGGGCACACTATCTTGGTGGAGCGGGAGACCTGAGGACAGAAGACAGGCACTTCATGCCTTTTTTGCTGTTGTCCCCTGGGACTGGGGCTGGGACAGAGCTCCACCCCAGGCATCCTCCTGGCATCCATCTGAGGGGCGTGAAGGGGCCAGTCAAAACCATTACCAGGCTGCTCTCTACCTCCTCTGAGAGGTCACAGCAACTGGGGGAGTCTCCTGTTAAATGGAAAAAGGCAAGTGCTCTGCCCATGATCAACAAGGAGAACCTGCAGAAAAACAGGCCAAAATTCCAGTTAAGTTCAGGCCCCTGGATACCATTATCAAATAAATGGAGAATAAGATAACTGAATAAAGTGATCAGAAGTAAATTGTACATAACCTGTCTTCTCTAACGAGATGACTGTTTCAGTGACCAAGGAGTGAGCAGTGTTTTTATCTAGACTTCAGCAAGGTATTCAACACAGTTTCCTACAGTAATTGTATGGGCCAGTTGCGTAGGCAAATAATAGGCTGGGTGAAAACCTGGCTGGACTATCTGACTCAAAGAATCATTGTGATCAGCAGAATCAAGTCCAACTTGGCAGCTGGTGACCACTGGCATTCCCCAGGGACTAGTAATGGGACCGATACTAGGACCAACACTGCTTGTTTTTACTAATGACCCAAAAGCTAGGACACAGTGTACCTTCAGCAACCTCACGGATAACACAACCAGGGCAGAGGCTGATACACTGGAGGGCAGAGCAGCTATTCAGAGGGATCTGGAAGGGCTGGGGAAAATGGGCTGAGAGAAGCCTCATGCAGTTCAGTGACACACACAGACTCCCACATGTGGGATGGAATACCACCACACACCAGGAGAAGCTGGCACTTGCTGGCTACACAGTGCTTTTGAGGAAAAGGATCCAAGGGTCCTAGTGAACAAAAAGCTGGTCACGGATCAGCAGTAAGCCCTGTGGCAGATGAGTATGATGAGAGGCAAGAGAAACAGGTTGCCATTTGGGAAACTGAAATTGGCTATATGGAAACATTTTCTCCACCACTGTCAAACAAACGGGTGGAATAGGATGCCAAAATGTGGCATCTCCACATTTAGACATTTTCCAAATTAAATTCTAAAATGTCATCTAATTGAAGCTGATTATGAGTACATCAGCAGTTTGGACCAGAAGACCTCCACAGGTCCCTTGCATCCTAAATTATTCTATGATGGGTATTTGTATTCAATTCTGAAAATAGCTTCAACCAGAGCTCAATTACTGACAGGGTGCCATGTACATCTCCAGAAATACCACAGATTATTTGGCTAGACATTGCTGTTAGAAGAGCTGACAGGATATTTTGTGAAACAATATTTCATCGTGAATTGTATTATCACAGTGTCATCGATCATGGACCGGGGCCTGTCTGTGGAAGATCATGACTCTGTTTTGTTTTGTATTGCAGTCAAATCTAAGATAAGAGACGCCTGATGGATAAGCACAAATTGAAATAAGCCGAGGCAACATCAGACAGTATCACAGGCATTCAACTGGAACCTGGCCTCCTACATATGTGGTGACTCAGACTTCCTGGCTAGCTGTATCCCCATTAATAGGAAGATGGAAGGCAAATGAAGGCAGCATGCAAGACGCTTAAAACAGAAAGGAAGGCTTTATTCACATCATAGAACTTATTGCCACGGGATGTTTCTGCTGCCAAGGAGTTTACATTGGGCTGAAGGCTATTCGATTCAAGGGAGATAAAGCTGTCAAGGGCTGTGAGACTGAAAACCACCACATCTACCTCGGAGACTCCCTGAGCTGCCCTCTCTTCCCCAGGCTGGGAGAGTGGAATTGAATAGGCAGAGTTGTTCTTCTGCACTCTGTCCCAAGCACTTCTGAGCTATTGACTATTGCTGGGAACAGCATAGCTAGGCTAGAAAAACTCCTAATTCTATCTAGTGATCCACTTTCATGTTATTACTTTGGAAAACTGTCTTTTCATGCTCACACAAAATGCTTTAATCCCAACAAATAATTACATGGAAATAAGACAAGTTTCTTTCAGCCTCAGTATTACATGCTCTGGACAAAAGAGAACATCAAGTGCCAAACTGAAAAGTATACCTAGAAAAAGAAAACAGCTTCAACAGCAGAGACTAAGATAAACCATTCTGAAATCAGCAGTACATTGTATCTTGCCTGTCATCCTCCCAACCTGAAAGAGGAGTCTTGAAATTTGGGGCTGGAGGAGTAATTTGTTCATGAGGTGGTGATTGGTCAAAGGTTGGACTCCGATGATCTTGGAGGTCCTTTCCAATCTAAATAATTCTGTGAAACGTGAGAAAACAAGAGGCTGGATTCAAATGCCAGCTCTGCGACAGCCAAATCAAGTGCTACTGTTACAAAGCAGGCTATGAGCTTGCAGAAAACATTTGAAAGGACTTAGCATCAGCCCTGTGCAATAAAACAATTTTTCTAATCTTTGCAAGATACAACAAGAAAACGATTTACCATTTAGTGACATTTTAAAGTCATAGTGCATCTATTTTAAGGTAACTTTTACATCTTGGGAGTGGCAGTACAACTGCATACACATACAGACATATTAGAAGGAAAAAAAAATTCAAAACTTAGAAGATAAAACAGAATGAAGGTTGACTGCCCAACCTTAATTCACTTCCTCTTTGACATGATAATCCAGCATGGAATGGGTGGCTGTGCAATGCTACATTATGTACTCTTTCCTGGATGCAACTTCACCTCTTGCTCAGTGAAAACAAAACAAACATAATTCAGTGTATAAAATTTCTCTTGGTAGTTTAAAAACTACTTTCAGGTACATTCAATGTTCTAGTAACTTGATTTTCATTACTGCACAGACAATGTAAAAACCACTCACACTGCAGTTTCTGAAATACCATGACTGATTATCAATTTTACAGCTGGTTAAACCTCATTCTAGTTAAAAAAGGCCATTTGTTGTGGTAATACTCTAGATGGTAACTCTGAAATAAAGTGGGACACTTGGTCTGGCACTTGCATAACGAGCTCCCAGAACATTCCTCTACCCAATGTTCCAGCTGTAGGTGCAAGTCAAACAACTGGGTGTGCTTATGTATACAAGATCTTTTTGTTTGCATTTCTGAAAAGGAATCACATCAAATTGGCATAGGAAACTGTAGTCCTTTTAGAAGAGACTCAAAATCATAATGAAGTTCCTTAGACTTTTACTGCTAAGAGTGAAAATAATTTCAAGTTATAGCCATACTTTATATATACTTATCTTTAAGAGAACTCTAGTGTCTTTTTTTTCCCAGATACCTCAATTCTTAGTATCTGAATTTAGTGTTACTTGCACAATTTTTCCAACCTAGGAAATCATAATTTTCAAATCCAATTCAAAAAAAGACTTATCTCTACTAACACAAGCACTATTTTTAAATTCTGAAATTAGAGCAAATATACTTCTTTTCACAGTAAAGATGATATTCCTGAGCTATTGTAATGAACTCTTCTGTTCATTATGGATGAAGTAAAATCAAAGGTTTTGCTCTACATATGCACACTTGTCCTTTTACCCATGAGTAATGTAATTTGCAGATGGACATACAAGTTTCCAAGCTCTCAAGGAAAAAATCTCATCCAAACCCACCACATTTTGAAGTCAATATGCACCTTCACTGTCTTTTACTCTTCAAGAGAGTTCCTGGTTCCTAACTTCCTGTACACAAATCAGGAAGATGAAGGTACACAGGTGAGAGATAAGAAGATCCCTATTTTAATTTTCATCACGTACAGGTGTAATGACCCACCATGCAGCTTACCTTCTAATACTTATTTCTAAATTTGATATCACCCTATACTACACACTATGCAATTCTATATTTAATCCATCTCTTCACTCAGAATACCATCACTCTTAGTGGAAATACTTCAGTTACATACCAAAATAGAACTCCTAGAAGCAGTAATACTTTATGCTGACTCATTAATCTGAAAATACAATTTCAGTTCTTCGAAAGCATATACCTAACTTCATTATGTGCTCAAATCACCCATGTTTATGTGTACTTTTCAGAAACAGTGAATTACAGTTACCACAACAACAATTATGTCTGAAAATTCATTAACGTGCAGCTAATCCCTACTATTTTGTCTGATCCCACGTGACTTTATTACATCTGAATAGCAAACCTGTCATGGAAACCTGTTTGAAAAGTACATATGATTGTATTTGCCTAATAACAGCAACATAAAGCTTCTTCTACAAAGGATCAGCAAAGAAGTGTTAGGCTAAGTACTGTGGTCATCAAATTCTAAGGTATTTAAGACCTGAACTTTAATCATGAAATATTGATGAAAGTTTGGCACAAAAACAAGGTCACATTTGCTCATGCAAAGGATTTGGAAGAATGAAAATCCACAGACAGGTTTCTACAGTAAATCATGATACTGAAAATCCAAGTTAGCAGTAAAATGACCAGAAAAAACAGACCAGAGTTTTAGCAGACATAATGCAAACAAGAAAGGTGGTCAACAGTTAAAAAGATGAAAGGACAGAAAAGGATTACAGAGGGAAATGCCAAAGATCATTCCAAACACATTTTGAAAGGAATTCTAAATATTATCTCTTGGACTTGGGCAAAAGGAAGAAAGGAGCAGCTAAAATTATTATGGCTTTTTCAATCTGAATGGCTTAATTCCAATTATAAACCAATGTTTCTGCATTGACTTTAACTTCCATTAATACTAAACTATATGATAAATTAAGTATTAAACTCCTTTAAAAAGAAAACAAATTCATTAAATGGCAATTTAAGTCCCTAGCTACACCACTGATTGATAATATTGGAGAAACTGAAGCCACTTATTTCAAAAAATATTTTTCCTGTAAAATTCTAAAATCCTACTAACACAAACTAGTGCTAGAATTCTAGAACTGGCATTAAAATTCTAGAACTAGTTCTAGACTTTTACAATCTTTGTTCATAAATTTCTTTGGTAAAAGGACCAAGCAGGTTTTTTGCAGGTACTCCTACATGCACACGTAAAAAAAAAAGTCCCGAAAGCATCATAAATCTAATCAGATTTGATGACCTCTTATCTGAGTCCTTCCCAATATCAACCAGTGAAAAAACTATGTGCCTTGAAGTTGCTTGTTGAGGCAGCAAGATAGATGAATTTCAGGTCATTCACTAGTACATGTACATCAACACAGAATACGATTCATGATTTGTAAATTGTTTCCAGAATTCCCCACATTATGTCCATGGGAATAACGTGGGGGAAAATAACCTGAAAATGGAAGTTTATTTTTTTTTTAATGTTAGGTTAGTGGTTGGACTTGATGATCTTAAGGGTCTTTTCCAGCCTTATTGATTCTGTGAAAAGCAATCCAGTAGGCTTACAAAGCAAGAGTGGGGGATGCCAGCACCTCCAATGCGACAGCACAGACAAATGGGGAGTCTTTCAGACAGCACAGGCTGAGTGGGGTACAGGTCAAACAATAACAACAAAAAAAATGGGTACAGGTGAAAGAAAAATCCCCAACTCTAAGAGTACAGTCTTCTGCCAAGAGGACAGCCCTGATTTCAAAATCGCAAGTGCCCTGAGTTCCCAGAGAAAGGTATTCTACAACAAACCAATGAAGTCTTCCCTGTGCAGATACCCAAAGCAGTGGCTGAGCCCCATGCAGACTACAGAGCGGTATTTTATAGCTGTGGCTGTTTCTGAACAGCCAGTGAAGACCATGCCCAGAGTCCAGCTCAGCCTTACCCCTGTACTGCAAATCAAAAGGTAGATGATCTCAACAACTGTTACTTGCACTTCCCATTGTAACTTGAAACACAGACACATTTCTAGGCAGAGACTTCTGGTGCACAACCACACCAGATTAGTGATGCAATTCCTTGCTCCTCCTGCTTATGAATTTTCACTCTATACCAACATCAGAGCTCGTATCTCATCCACTCTGCAAACACAACACTCAGCTAAGCAACTAACATGCTTTGTTGGGAAATAGGATCAGTTTAACAAAAATGCTGCCTTACCATCCCTCTACTAGGCACCCTGTCCCCTGCAGCCAGGGCCATGCAGCCCACAGTGCACTGCTGAGAGCAGAGCAGTAATGGTGGCCAGGGCAGGACACAGCCACTCTGGTCCTGTCCTCCACACTTACAGCTATGGTCGAGAGCAGGAGCTTTACGTCCCTTTACACATTCAGGAATAAGAACCAGAATTCCCCCCCTGCACCAAGAAGCCTTCAGGGTTGCTTCCCCACCAGTATTTGCTGGCTCTTCCCTGCTACATCACAGCAACCTCTCTTTGTCTCAAAAATATAAAGGGGAAGAAAAAAAAACTACATCCCCAAGACAATACCACATTCTCAAAACTAGGAGACTGTCCTTCAGCTACATATGAAAGCCAATGCTGCCCTCAGAGCAACAGCCTTATCCTTATTTCAGACATGGAATTCTATTCTAGCTGTACAAACATTACCCTTCTTAACCAAAATGAAGTTTACGAGAAATCAGGGTTGTTTGCCAGGATGTACTGTTGTGGAGATCAATTTTACATTTACAGTTGTAATATTCATTTTACAAGAATGCTAATGAAAATATTAACTCACTCCCTTTGTCAAGCAGGAATATTTTAAATATGAAACCTCTTACTAGCACAATTTTAGATTTTCTGTATTTAAAAAAAGTGCTAGGAAAAAATCTACTGTGGGAAAATTAGCAATAAGTAATCAGAAATCATTCTGAGCTGACATTTCCAAAAGTCTCCCAAGTTCTGAAGCCACTTGCAACCACGTTTGCTATATATTGATTCCAACCCCCTCAGTTACCTCAATTAAGATTGTATGTGCAAAGTTTACAGTATGACATTTTCATCTTCAAAAATGTTTAAGAAATTATCATCATACTTTGCTTCATTTTAAAAATCTTTCACTCACCACAGGAAGTAGCTGAATGAAAGCAGGATAGGGCACCTGCCCACCCCTAGGAACAGCTGCTCAAATACTATCCTCTAGTAAGTACGTGATTAGATGGGAAGTTATTTAATTTCCTGATCAGCCTCAAATTTAAGGTGCTACATAACACAGAACCATCTGCATGAGCTACCATGTAAATGTTTCTGTGAAAAGCATTAATTTTTAACAATATTAAGATTTGAAATTTATCCAAACAACACGTATGGCAAACTCAAAACTCCACGTGTGCTACCATACTTTGCTAAACTGACATTCGCAATAGAAAAAACTAAAGCAACACTCAGTGCAGCTGTGACAATGTAAATCATGACACTCTATGAAAACCCATGTTCTGACTGACTGCATAACTAAGGCATGCTGTAATTATGCACTTTCTTCCAGCCAGTCATGATCTTAGTAAGCCAACTCCCTCCTTTTAAATTTTCTCATCAAGTCAAAAAGGAGGAAGCATTCAGAGACCTTCACCAACCCCTCCAAAAGTCCTATGACACAGCTGCCTTCCAGCTGCTCAACCTTCCCACTGACACGTCATGTTCCACTAAAAGATCTAGGTCCTTGCCTGGACAGAAATGGACTGAATGAACATTTTAAAGCATGACAGAGGAACCAAGATCAATGGAAATTTATGCTGTGATTTTTTGGGCAGCTCAGAGGAACAGGAAGTCCTGCCTCTGTAAAGGCAGAGGTAAGTCATTCGTAGCAGCAGGCAGGAGGTAAGTGATTTCACAACTTCCACTTGCAAACCAAGCTGCACCAACTCTTTATGCTACAGAAATAAGGAGGAAAGCTAAAGTTCCTTACTACTTTCTGCTGCAATACAGCACTTCAGTCAAGAATCATTTTGTTTCTACAGAAGTCAGCAGAACTGTCTTGTTTTAAAGCTTTTTAAAAAGTGGTGCTTTAGCTGAGCCAGTAATACAAAGTCAGAAGTAGATTTTTAACAAAGCCATGCTCCTCTGTTCTTCTCATCTCCTGATTTTTTCTTCTTTGGGTTTCTTTCCTTGCTATAGCTCCATATCAGCTGGATTCCCAGAGAGAATTTCATGGTCTAAAAACTGATCTTGCATTATTTCCATGATTTGTCATTAACTGCTCTCAATATGAGAGTTTGACCACAGTCATATCTCTTCTTCAGAGCTGCAGTGTCTTATTCAGCCAGCACATTTGCAGCTCTTTAAACTCATCTTACCTATACAGTCCAGGTTGCCATGTCATTTTTTCATACAATTAATATATTTTTCTTCCTTACATGTGAAGAGATCTGCAACAATGCTTGCTGCTTTTTTCATCAGATCATGCAGTGAAAAACCTTTTCAAACCTTCAGATTGAAAACAACACAAACTTTTCAATATTATGGATGTTTTCCCAGCAAAGTCAAGCTTTTAAATAATACTTCTCAGAATCCTTTAGATTACAACAGTTCAGCTGTTCAATTTTTCCTCTAGATGCACCTACAGGCCTTGGGAGGACACCAGGAGTTTTTCCTTGAACTTAGTGCCTTCTTTACATTGCTCTCTGAAGGTTTGTTGGTTTTCAGTCTACTCAATGGCAAAAAGTAATACTCCGGTTCTACTTCACAGCTAAACAATGGCACTCCAACAACTTCACAAAACCAGAGAAATTCAAATAACTACTATCAATAACCATTTAGAAAGAACTTCCGTAGATCTGTCACATGAAATGATAATATCTCAGCATTTTCTGTGAAAGTATTACATTTACCACACAATTTCAGTCAAGTTGTAGCTCTGTTATAAACTATTAACTTCCATATGCTTCAAAGAGAATTCTTGAGTGAGCACAACTGCATAGTGGAATTTGACAGAAGTACCCAATGTACTGACAAATGCTGTCAGTAAATTATCAAATGTTTATGTATTAATAATTAATAATATTTAACAGCACTTCAAAAACTTGGCTGGGGAGCAGAAGAGGATCTAGCCTGGCACTACCTCCTAAGGAGGCACACACCACTGCATAAAGGACTGGGGTTTCATCAACAGAGCACCTGGGTGGCCATATGAATTTGGAGCTTTACATTCATAGTATTTATTTTACATAATTTCTTGGAATGCAGTTTATAGTTTAACACAGAAATCTGCCCAATCTTTTAGTTTTAGCTCTGTGATGTCATTTCTTCTCTTTAACAAGATAATTTTCAGACAATTAAGCCCTTCATTAGAAAGGTTATGTAAATGAGAGCATTAATACATTCCTTCCATGACATTGACAATAATGCACCTACTAGATTTATAAATAAACTCTATGCACTCTATGCCTCCTACATTGCCTATCTCCATGTCTCAACATCTCAAAATATCTGGCTTACACAAAACAAATTGTCCCAGGTATTGCAAACATTAACTACACAGAATGTATAAAAGTATTTCATAATGACAGTTTTAAAAAGTAAAGTTAATAAGTCTGAAACTCATGCCTAAACATACTATAGTCAATTAAAATAATTTAAACAGGATTGTCTTAAAGGTAAAATGAGAAAAAGCCTAGCGGTAGTGAATGACCCTTGGAATACAGGATGAAGTAGTTATTTGCTACATCTTTTGCTACATTTGCTAACAAAGCCTGAAGGACTTCCACAAATAACAAGTGTTGAAATGTTGAAATTGTAGGACATGTCGGTAATTGCTCTGTTTCAATTCACTGAAGAAAAGCAATCAAAAATAGCTCTTTGGGAGGGGTTCCGAGACAGAATTACTGAATAGCTTGTACTTTTCATTAAGAGTGACCAATACTGATAATTTTTATATAAAATAATTATCATTATATGGCATTCTAATACAGATGCTGTATCAAGGACAAGTGTAAAAGAACCTTTTGAAGCTTGTTTCTTTTCATTTGCCCCAGACTTCAAAAGACAGTCATTACATTGTTGACCCTATTAAGAAACAGTTGAATAAAAACCACAGAGAAATTGGAAGCTCAAGCCTATGCTCTCGGTGATATCCACAGCAGTCAGGATGGATGTCTCAAGAACTTACTCCACCCAACTCTTCTCAAAACAAACTTTGAAAGCAGGTTAACACTAACATTTGCTTCCAAAGCTGTGTGTGCTGCAGGCACCTAACAATGAGTAAATAAATTACAGCAAGCCACAGTAATTTTCAGAGCTGCAGATTAACCAGTCAAGCAGCATATGTTTGCATACAGAAATGATCTATTCAAGGTCTGAGGATGAAGTTCCAGGACAGTCTAAACCAGTCTCCCTATCCCCTAAACAAAAAATCCCCACCCCTCCTTTGCCTCAGCAGTGATGTCTTTCTCACCCTGAGCAAGCCAGTTGAAGGAGCTAAATTGGACAGGTCTTCTGCTGTTTTCATTTTTGGCCATTTAGCTCCTTAAACCTGCTCACTGCAGGGCCAGAGAAGTAAAATTATCAGTGAAAAGGCAGCGGAAAGAATATAAAAACCAAGGCAGATCAGTCCCATGCATGGGGAATTATTCCTGAGAAAATATCATTTCATTCAAACCTGAAAAACAGAGAGAGGGAAAAACACAAACAAAACAACAAAAAACTGTGAATAACTTGCTTCTTTTAGTCTACCAATATAACTTCACTTGAAAAGAAGCTGTATCAAATCTTTACAACTGACTGTTTCTTGGCATACTAATCAGTCTACTTTAAGACTAGATAATACTTCCATAATTCTGTAAGAAAAATATGCTAAGCATACTATCAACAGCAATTAGTTTATCCACAGAAAATGTTTTCTATTTCACTAAGTTATGGTTCACATCCAAATGGACAGATAGATGTCTCAAGAACAAAACACTCCCTACATATTTTAGAGTAATCCAGTAAGTTCATTTTTCACTTTCTGCCAAACATAAAAAAAAAGCCAAAATGTCAAAACAGTGAATATTTATGTAATTATATTAAAAAAACTCTTCACACATGCAAATAGTACTTTTTTTTGCTTAGGAAACAGAGCCATAAATTTAGAGAGAATGAAAAAGTGGAAGGTCATTTTTTAGAAAATCACAATGACATACTGCGCAAGGGTCCCCTTCAGCTGCAAACACACAGAGATATATCAGTAAGGATGTATTTTGGGAAAAGATTAATACAAACTATTGTCCTCTACAGAGAAACAGTAACATCACCTCTTCAAGTAATTTTCCTTTCTCATTCTATTTAAGACAATGGTCATGACCTCGCTCATAAAAGTGTTGTTTGGATTTATATCAAGTAGTTTGAAAGAATGTTTATCCCAAGTTTCATGTATCCGTACTGTCAACTTGAAAATCTCTTCCCTCCCTACCCTTAAAAAAAAACCAAAACAACAAACCACCCTGCAAAAATCTGGAACGTTTTTCCTCCTCGACTTCCTATCCCATACTGCAGATAAGCCTTACTTATTCACTTATCTTAAATCTTGCTGGAGTGCTGCCATACAATTTTATGGACATGAAGATTTCTGGAGCCTAGTCCTGCTGTACCAAACACTGCAGTGTTACTCCACAGCCAGAGCAGCTGTCTCAAAACATTTGCCTTTGGCTCCTGGAGTAGATTTAGACTTTGCAAATCGATCTCAGCATTCCTTGAGGAACACAGAGTTCATTGACTGGCCCTTACAGTGTCCCCCCACCACTGAAATCTCTCACCTGAAGACTGAGGTGTATAATTATGTCCCTCTTGAGCAAAGAAGCTTTGCAAAACAGAGGTGAGTTTTAACATCTCTGTTTGGAAGCCTAAGATTTTGAGAGACTGGTCCAAAATTAAGCCATGAAATTCCACAGATCTAAGGACCACAGAAAAGCTCACTATCTTTTCCAGCACAAGCTGCCTTTCCTAGTCAGGTGTCACATTTTTCCTAGGATTTGTCTCCAACTACCACAGTTGAGGAAGCTGGCATAACAACTTAGGGAAAAGCGAATATAATTCCCCGAACTCTAAACACAAAGAGCAGCTCTGGGGGAAGCCAGTGCCACAGGTCTGAGACAGACTGCAATTTTCTTCACTTCTATCAAACTCATTTTTTAAAAGCATTTCATAACACTGAAGTGTGTTCTTTCAACAACATTTGAAGTTTGCTGCAGAAAATTTCTCGTACAAATAGTAAAGAGGTTAGCAGTTACCACAATCACTTACAAAATTAGTGGTTAAGAAATACTACCGTTTATCCCAAAATTTTGAAATATATTTATTCTTTTTAAGATGATCTATCTGCATTTGGAGAAAAAGGAGAGAAAAAGATGACAGCTGGTTATTTTTTGACAGTTTGGGTCAAAACTGCTTTTCAAAGACTAGCCTAGTAAAGGTAGTGCAGCTTGGACCAAGATGAGCAAAGTGTGTATAAAATCGATGTAAATTTCACTAAACACTTGTCAAAATAAGCTGAACATGAGAAAACATCTGTCACCCAATATCACCTGATTAAACTTACTGAAACACTCAGGGGAAAGAAAAGACAGGTACTATATATATTTCCTTACTAAAAATATTGAAAAATACTTATTATTATTTCCAGTGTAACATATTCATGTTTGTCAAAAAGGTTGAAAACTCAGAAAATAAACACTTAGATAATCATAGCAGAAATGAAGAGTAACACACTTTTGTAACTACTCAAGTAAGGCACATGAAACAAATCCATGGCCAAAACTCACTTTCAGTAATGTAAAGAAATACTGTCTTCCAAGTACACACACATATATATATTATATATATTACATATATATATATATATATAGATATGCAACAAGAAATATTGTAGACTCCAATCACTGATCTCAAAGAAAAGCTGACAGCACCATGGAAAACATTTGATGTTTTACAGATGTTGTCTTTTAGAAAAATAATAAAAAGGTTCTTTCAATCCATTCATATTTAAAGATGTGATAAATCAGTAATTTTAATTCTGTGTTTTTATCACAGTGGCACAGTGCAAATATTCCAGTTATGCTCCTAATTTCACCTGGATATTCTAGTAGCAGAAAAAAACATCTGGAGTCTGAGAAAAATAAAATAAAATTATCACTGGAGCCGGGACATCTGCCCTTTCCTCTTCCTCCAATTATTCCTCCATAAAGCATACAAAACTCACTCCAAAAACACAATGAAATACCTGAGAAAGAAGGGGCAGAATTCCACGGAAATATGTTGAATGTATTACTGAATAACTGAATGCATTACTAAATTTCACATAAAGTAAACTGTTTGGCTTCAAAGCAGTAATGACTAAGCTCACAGAACTACACGCTAACAGAACACACATTCCAACATTAGCTCTCAGATGTCAGGAATCCACTTACACAGAGCATATTTTTATTAGGAAACAGATTTCATTTGTTAGCCTCAACTGAAATGGCTCCATGTTGCTCTAAGATGAGTAGAGAGATTAGAACGAAGTGGGTGCAACAAGTATCTTACGTATCAAGGAGATGACAAGGAAAAATTACACAGTCCTGGCAACAACCACCCAATCCATGGCCCTGTGGACTGAAACAACCTTATGTCTAATTCTGCGCCTCTAAGTAGTCCTACCCACTTAATTGTATTTACAAAAATGTTTTAAGCTAAACATGCATGTAAGGGCTTGCAAAACTGCAGTCTAACAATATTTCTGAAAAACAGTCCCCCTGCCCCCAAGAATCATTCAAAAGACTTTCAGGAATCCATCCCTCTAGGATCCATATCCATTTCACTTTCATGATTTATTAAGTAATAATTTTAAAAATCCATGTCTGGCTATTGAATCTGTTTATCAAGGGGAAAAGAACTCAAACAGCTGAAGAAGCTTCCCGCTATGACAGAGAAATTTGTAATTTTTTTTTTTTGTGAACAGATGATATATTCACATTTTGACAACATCTGAACAAGTGTAACAATATAGATTTTTGATTAGCTGTATTTGATTTTTCATATTAGTGTTGTCAAAAAAAAGAAATTGTATGAAAATAACTGGCTATTCCCTGGGACCCCCACTTCTCTGAAAGAAAATTTCCTTTGGCATGTCTAACCAGGAGATCCAGTATCTACAGAAATTCATCCTGTCATGGTTCCTGCACTCTAATGGTGAAAAAGTATTATTTTGTACCACCCTCAATCTGTTTCATTACCAAAATAGAGCTCTGAATTGCTTAGTATCGGGCTACAAATAGGAAACGAATGTAAAACTGACTGTGGTGACACCACAAGTGGCTATTCTCTCCATAAATTGTATTTGACATAGTTTTCTAACATTTTCAGGCAAAAAAATCAAGAATACTGATTCCAGTTACTGCAGTAAACTATTGGCCTGGTGCTTCATGTGAACCTTATAAAGTTCAACAAGGCCAAGTGCCAAGTCACGGATGTGGGCTGGAGCAATCCCCACTATCAAGACAGGCTGGGGGATGAAGGAATTGAGAGCGGAAGAACTTTGGGGCGCTGGTGGATGAGAGGCTGGACGTGACCCGGCCATGTTCCTTTGCAGCCCAGAAAGCCAAATGTGTCCTGGGCTGCATCCAAAGCAGTGAGGGCAGCAGGTGAGGGAAGCAATTCTGCCCCTCTGCTCTGCTCTGGTGAGACCCCACGTGCAGTGCTGCATCAGCTCTGGGGTCCCCAGCACAGGAAGGACATGGACCTGTTGGAGTAAGTCCAGAGGAAGAGCACCAAGATGGTCAGAGGGATGGAGCACTTCTCCCATGAGGAAAGACTGAGAATTGGTTTTGTTCAGCCTGAAGAAGAGACTTCAGGGAGACCTTACTGTGCAACCTTTTAATACTTAAAGGGAATAACTGAAAAACTTACTTAAAGGGAGATAACTGAAAAACTAAGAGAACTTTTAGCAATGCCTGTAGTGACAGGACAATGGGTAACATTTTAAAACTCAAAGATGGTAGATTTATAATGGACATAAGGAGAAATTCTTTCCAGTGAGGGTGTTGAGACACTGGTTGTCCAGAGAGGTTGCGAATGCCCCATCTCTAGAAAAGTTAAAGGTCAATTTGGATGGGCTTTGATCAATCTGGTTTAGTGGACAACATCCCCACCCCTGGCAGGGGGCTTGGAACCATATGATTTTAAAAGCCCCTTACAAGTCAAACTGTCCTGTAATTCTGAAAGATTTTGTAATCAGTACTGAAAATGATACATCAATAATCAGCTATTTTCTTAATTTGTAAATGGTACCTATCATTAAAAATACTTTTTTTCTTTTACCAACTGTAAAATTAAACATTTATTTTCTTTGGAACCTTCAGAATAATTTTATCTATTATACATATACCCATCTCTCCATCAAAAACCTAGAAGTTAAACCCTTTTTCTTTTAACAACCTTTTCTCAATGCTAACACTACTGATGTAGTTGATGATGTTGCCCTGATGTAAGAGTATGAAATCAGAAAACATTACATAAATGTAAGGTCAAATTACTATTTATATAATTTAGTTCAGTCAGGTTATCAAAGCAGGCTGCAGTGGTATCACTGTGCTTTGCGCTGGTGTAACAGGACCTACACATTGGAGATGGAGCAATAATAACATGGCACTAAGAACAACTTTTAGCTAATCACTGGGAGCTAACAACTGGAATTAGTCATTTTGGCACTTCTTATGTTGATGGATTACACTACTTCCAGAAGAAAATATGAGCCAGTATTTATCTTTAAAACAAATATGTTTACTCACAGAATCCTGCTTTTCCCTAAAAGAACAGATTGAAGCAATAGACTAAAACACAAAAAAACCCGTTTAAGTTACCTAAATGCAAACACAGGCAAGTACTAATGGGAATTGATTTTTTACTAGTTTTTTTGGAAAAGAAAACCTTTTCAGTGTCTACAATTTTCTCTGTACAGAGACTAGTAAAACAGTGTGATATTACCCGCGAATGTGATAGCAGAATTTATTTCATTCTTTTATCTGAATTCTCTTTTCTCCTAAGCTTATATTAGCATATTCCATCTGAACTGAAGTTCTTTGCAATCTGAAAGTAGCTACAGTATTACCAGAGCAGTACACAAAATTGTTTTCTTGGCCTCATGCTCTCTTCAAAGTTTCATCACCGACACTGTGGTAGGACATGTAGATGATGGCCTGCATTCAGAAAAAGTAGGCTGCATATTTTAATCAATAAACACACCATCCACTTGGATCCTAGTTCTTTGAAGGAAGGAGATATGCTGTGGGTTTTTTAGTTTGCTTTGGACAGGTTCAGGATTGTGGGCTGTTTGGAGTTTTTTTTATGTTATTGTGATAGTTCATATGCTCAGAGAATATGCTGAGTTGGAAGGGACCCAGAAAGATACTGAGTTCAACTGTGGGCCCTGCACAGGGCACCCTAAGAAACCCACCATGTGCCTGAGAGCATTGTTCAAATGCTTCTTGAGCGCTGTCAGGCCAGTGCTGCCACCACTTCCCTGCGGAGCCCATTCCAGTGCCCAACCACCCTCTGGATGAAAAACTTCCTGATACCAACTTAAACCTCCCCTGACTCAGTTTCATGCTGTTTCCTAAAGTCCTTTCAGTGGCCATGAGAGTGAAAAGAGCAGTGTCTGTCCTTCCTCTTTCCCTCATGAGGAAGTTGTAACTGCAATGAGGTCTCCCCTCAGTCTCCTGTTCTCCAGGTTGAACAGACCAAGTGACCTCAGCAGCTCCTCATATGGCCTCCCCTCAACACCCTTCACCATCCTCGTGGCCTTCCTTTGGACACACTTATTGTTTAATATCCTTCTTATATTGTGGCACCCAAAACTGCCCCCAGCACTCAAGGTGAGGCCGCCCCAGGGCAGAGCAGAGCGGGACAATCCCCTGCCTTGTCCGGCTGGCGATGCTGTGCCTGATGCCCCCAGGACAGGGTTGGCCCTCCTGGCTGCCCAGGGCACTGCTGACCGATGTTCAACTTGCCATCGACCAGGACCACCAAGTCCCTTTCACCGGCACTGCTCTCCAGCCTCTCATTCCCCAGTCTATACACACAACTGGGATTGCCCCATCCCAGGTACAGAATCCAGCACTCGTCCTTGTTAAACTTAATACAGTTGGTGATTGTTCTGCAAATCTGCGAAGATTAACGGAGAAAATGATTCAGGCTAGTTTTAATCCAGGTTAGGTACTCAAGGCAATTCACAACACACCAGCACAAATACTGTGTCACCACCAAGGTGGTGCCCCAGGGAAGCAGGTGGAGTTACTGCTTTAACTGATAGTGAAACTATTTCTGTTAGCCATTTGTTTTTAAATGGCTTAATATAACTACTGAGGGAGAAAGACATGGGTTAAAAAGTTTCTGAGATCACAGAGGCTGTTTCTCATATTGAAAAACTTCTCTGTTCTTCAGATTTCTGAGCATTTCTTGTTCTAATATTAAAAGCTGCTTGGTATCTTCATCCAACACTACAATTTTATTGGTTCATTTACAAATTCCTCTGAGACAGATATATTTTTGTTAAATACATAAAAATTTGATTGGTACTACCCTCAATGACTGAAGCCCTTAAATACACAAATATACATACCTTATAAAAAAAACAATCAAAATCTAGACTATTAAAGAATAATCCAGAAAGCCTTATTCCAATTATCAAGATCACCAAAAGAACAGACCATGTCCATTCCTCTTCTAAGTGTGCTAGTCCCAAGGCAGAGAAGTTAAGTAGCTGCCATTGATAATGATTATTGCACATATATCTGAAAACACGTGTCCTCTACTGTGCCCACCTTCTCCAAAATAAAAGGGTTACCCTCTCTGTTGTATCGTCCTTCAGAGCACTACAGACTACCTGAAAATACTTAAGCTTGTCTTAATTACTGCTGCATTTACATCCACATTGCAGACCAGAGTTGTCTGACCCAAGCATGGCACTTGCCTATTTACTAAGTTCATGCCTGCAAAATCTCATTTCTTTCTACTTCTGTAAGTAATTCAGAAACAGGTACAGCATCCTACAGCATTTTTAGGCCTCCCTCATCCCCCATGGACATTCTAACATCTTTGTCTATGGCTGATAAAGGTCTTCACAAAGGAACCGACATCCTCAGGAAGTTTGGTCTCCATCTGACGATGAAGTATCTTGTATCTTCAGAATGGTAGGACTAGTTCACAGCCTTTTCAAGGTAAAGTTATTACCAGCAAAGGCTCCTGGGCACTGTAAAACTTGAACCAGATAAAAAATATTCTTTCAAATTGATAATAGCTGTGCACAGTAGTGGTATTATCTTCATATATCCAGGCAATGAAATCCTGCCTTTTCACCTTGTAATTTAACAGAAGACCTCCAGGACTGCTTTCATTGAGACAGCTAAATTAAAATTCTATCAGAATTTGTTTACAAACTGATACTAAAAATATCAGCTGAGAATAAATGGTAGCAAAAAAGAAATTTTAAAATAGAAGAACTTTTTTCAGTTTATTTAGCTTGTGTTTATTCCACCCTGATCACTTTCCTTTTTTTGAGCAAATATAACTTTGGAATACAAAGAATTAAAAAACCCACAACTGTTAAATAAAAATATGTCAAGAAATTCAGGGCTAGGTGAATATCCTAAATTACTTGGGAAAACAAAGCGAAACAGAAAATAGATTTCAAATTCCTCATGGTTTTATAAGTGGAAAATGGTTTTCCCACAGACAGTAACCCAATGTTTCCTAAATTTTCCTTCAGCTTTGGCACCAGGTGATTCTTATATGGAAAGGCAAGAAAATACTTGCCTAAGACCTGAGCAGATTAATCCCCACAAGAGCCATCTTGTGGAAGCCAGCTGCTTCCTCAAGGGATCACATTTTTTACATTTGAAGGAAAAACTTGGTGCATCAAGACCATTAAGGTCAGAAGAAGTTTGTGCACTTGGCTAAAGGTTGTGGGGAAGAAAAAAATTTACATAGGGCTCTTGTAAGAGTATTTTTGCACACATCCTACATGAATATACACAGGTGGAGAGCACACAACAATGACCTAACCAGAAACAGGACAGCCACAACAGCATGGCACTACCCAACAGCAAGCAGAGATCACGACTAGCCCTCTACTGAAGGAGAATTTAAATCTGGAGATACAAAGTCCTTGTATCAACAAAAAACAGTTTAACAGCTTTACTGAACATTGAGTAGGTTAAGAGCATGACCCTGGCATTTCAGGCCATTCTAGACAAAATTGTGTCCCTAACTGATTTGAGTTTCTTGTCATTCCTGATTACATGGAAAATGTGCATACAACTAGCTACACATACCTCACTGTCAAAGGGAGTTCAGACATACAAAAAAATTGGTTATTGAATAGGGATACATTCATTAAAGATCAGCATTTTCAGAAATAACTCAGGAACAATATGAGATAATTGGTGCTGCTGTTGTTTCACTTGCTGCTATAGATGTGGCCTTGGAAACCATCATTCACCCCAAGCACTGGCAAGATTCATATTAAGCCTAAACTGCTGATTATTCTGCTGGTTTTGACTTCAATCAGAGATTCACAGAAGGATTCACAGAATATTCTGAGTTCAAAGGGTATCCTGTGAATCCTGTGAAACAACGGCAGCACCTGAACCTCTGTGTGAGACCTCCAGTCCCCTCACGGTGACCACAGCGATGCTTTTGGACAGCCTTGGGCCAGGAACTTCCCTCTAGAGACAGGGCAATACCACACCAGCTACAGAGCAGAATCCTGACACAGTCTGAGTTACTGTTATTAGATACAAACTTACAGACTACAGTGATATTTTACCACAATAATGACTTTTTCATTACTTTTTTACATGCACTCAAACACAAAGAAAAAAAAATGTTATGCTTCTCTCCTGATCCATGTGCTTTCAGCATCAGTGACCCTATGATATTACAGCTTCAAGCACATTTGTTGCTCCCCCACTTCCATTTTAGAGGACAACTGACCCAACAGTGCTAAGATTTCATACATGAGAAAAAAAGCAACGCATGATGGCAGTAAAAACAATACAAGTTCCACAATTCAGAAATTTAGTCTGTGTATAAACCCAAGAACAATTCCTGTGTGCCAAGAAAGGAGTCCAATTACACGGCAGCCTCTTTTGATAGTTATGCTCTAAAAATTAAGCTTGAAACCAAAATGGAACTAAAAAGTTCTGCCTTGGAATAGAATATGTCAAAGAATTTTCTTCAGTCATGCTTCCTGCATACTCTAAAAAGGCAAAACAGCCATTCTTCTCCCCTGTAACATTCAGCATCCATTTGATGAAGCACATTGATAAATAGAAATAACTGCAGTGTATATTTACTTGGTTTTGATTTAATAAAAAAGTATTTGGATTGCAAGTATACTGCAATTTTATTAATTCCCATCTGTCTGTAAGACATACTGCACATCTTCCCTCATAAATTTAGACATTTTGATTTCAAAACATGAATACCATATTACCATATTTACTGTTATCCAGGCTATACCAAACACACTTTCAGCAATATGGCATAAGCAAAACAGTCCATTCAATGTAGAAAACATAAAATAAACTCTACAGCTGGGCTCAGTGCTGTCTGTGATTTTCTGATTCAGTCAAGTCCTGCAGTAGAGTCATATAAAATAAATCCAGGAGCTTTTTTATAATGAACAATGTCATACCTTACAAAATTTTTAAAGTTACATTTTCCATTTTATATCTATCAAAAATTGCCTAAGATGTTTTCCCAGGTAGAGAGGGGACACTGGGGACTTCTGGCACTTAAGAAACACTGCAAGGCACATGTGGGAACAAATACTGGTATTTCTTCTAAAAAAATGAGAGCACTGAAATAGTTTATTTTGACACTTAAATTGCCTTTCTTCAGAGGCAGCCAACCGTTAAAATACATGAAGTGATTCACACCTCATGGTGCTACTGTTTCAGGCTTCTACGCAGATGAACCATTCTTCATCATGGCATCCATATTTAGAGGTTTTCTTCATAACACTAACAGAAATCATTTCTAAAACAGAGAACTAGCTGGATGTCTATGATTAAAAGGAATTGCCAACATAGTATTTTTTCAGGAGATGTAGCTTATATTAGGTGTATTTATTATTTATCTTCTAATTTAAGCTTAAAATATTCCTGACACAGAACACTACATGCATACAAAATAGGGTTCATGCTGCTTCATTTGCTGTTACATTCAGGTTTTACCAGCAGAATTCTGACAACGGAGTTCTGCTGCTTCCCACCCTCCCTGGCAATAACGCCACATTTGCAGATTCAAGAAAAATCCTTCAGTTCTGGGAAGATGACGAGTGGGGAATAAGGAAAATAACTTCAAAATACAATTAAAAAGAAGCTCATTCCATGTAACTAAACCAATACTGAAAAATGAACTTGAAAGTGATTAAAAAACAATGACTTTACAAAACATAATTTAGTAACAGGATTTTTTTTTTTTTGAAAATGCAGCTATTTTTAGCTTTCCCTATCAGATCTATAGCTCGGTTCAGGAGCCTGTAATACCAGCATGGATGCAAGTCTTAAGTTTAACGGAATTACTATTTTGTGCTCACAGAGAAAAAAATTTAACGTAGAATAAGGCTTAAATTAATAGCAGCAGCTGCAATACAATAATAAACTGTCAGTACCTCCTTGCCAGATGAGTAATTCAAGTAGTTCTTCTCAGTCACTTTTCATATAAAAGCATATAAAAAAAAAAGAGGGAGGGTATTTTATAATCCAGGTTTTTAATCATTAAATTGAGGTCATTAAATTGAACAGGCCAAGAAATAAAAACTATGCCTTAATGCCTAAGTGGGCTAACTTTTACTGTTGGAGTAGGAAGTCCTGAGATGTTCACTAAAGGAAACAGATTGTGCATGCATACCCCTGGCATTAGAAAGGTTTTCATCACTCACTAAACCAACAGCTTCCAATACGGTATTATTTCCTGCTCTCCTCCATTTTCCTGAACTATTAGAAGGAATGATTCTATCCCTAAATTGAGAGACTTCATGGTTATTCTATCATAGAAGTTTAAAACTCCACATAAAAACTCATGATTCAGAAGTCAAGCATAATTATATGATTGTGTAAGAAGGGGTGGAACCAATATTAAGTAACTCCATAAGATCTTTTATCTATTTACTGCAGCTTGCTTCCAATGGCTTTAGCTGCACATTCTAGAAGTCTATCATAATAGTCTTCCGTATATAGCAGAGGGTGCTAAAAGTAACCTACAAAAATCTATGTCCTAAACATGCAACAAATGACAAGGTTTGTTTCCCTAATCTTGCACTTAACATAATCAGCACTAAACTGAAAACAGATACTAGAATAAACGAGTTTCAGAAACCACAAGGAAAACCAGTTTAAAATTATTTTCTGTACGAAATAGAACATTTTCATAGCACAGACAAGCCAAACGTTCATATACTCCTCAATCAAAACCTGTGCTATTGTTTTTAGAGCATAATCTCTTTGAAAGTATGCACATGCACACTACCGTGAGTTTATCACTGCAGCACTTTTCATTTCAAACAAAGGAAAAATAAAGAGGGTCAATCAAGTTGTACAGTAGCAACAAACACAAGCAGATTTCCAAATTCACAGCTCATTCAATAAAAAGTAATTTCCAAGGAACACCCAAAGATCCTTCTCTCTATATATTCCATACTAGAGTAAATCTATGCTGTTTAGATAGCAGTGTTTGATATTTAATCAACAATTAAGGTACAGACTTTGGACAAGTACCTATAACAGCAGTGACACAGACAAAGAACAATGAAGTGTTACAGCCTTTAAATAGTAATCAAGATTTTAGTTAAACTTTAAATAGCATTTGGAAGAAAGTGTGGAATTCCAGCATTCTTTCTTCTAGTTATTTATTTATTTGGCAACAGTAACAGTCAACATTATGTGTTTTGAGATTAAAAAAAGTTAGAGTATTCGCTAAAGCTTAACTTTTCTTCTTTCATAGTTGTTCAAACCTACTTTCATGCTTGTATGTGACCTCTTCATTTCCTCCTGAAGAAAAGTACAAGAAAATTCTTGTGTCTGGATGAGTCACCCAAACTTTATCTTGCTTTATGTAGGATACTGTAATTCTGTACTTTAAATACAGACTAATAAAATCAGTACCCATGATCTAGAAAAGTCAAAAGGTAATAAAGCAATCACTTGGTTACCTGAGTCCTCAATATTCAGAATTAAACACTTTCGCATAGCTTACTTGTGATCATCTTTTTTAATCACGTAAATCCATTCTAAATATTAAATTATTCTCCAGTACGTGTTAAAAATAAAACTTCATCATCTCCATCTAATATTGTTGGAAATAAAGAAAGATTTGTCTGAAGCCATAAGGTGACAGCAGATTAGGGTTCAGACCCTCCTGCACACCATTCTTTCTATTCTCTGCCTGTACCATCTGAACAACACTATCCTAACAAAAATGAATGATGAAATGACTATGGAATTAAAGTAACAATGCTGCACACTAACATCATAACTCATTCGTCTCTATCTGGGCACACAGAAAACACAAAGTATGTGATTGGTTACTTTTTGCAAAAGATTTGACTTAGGTAAGTCATTCTACATGAAATAAAATTAATGGAAGACAAGCATAATCAAAATCCCACTGTATGTGGCACCCAGATTGTTTTTCTTCTCATGTCTATCACCTTCTGCACCCTACAACAAATGAAGCAGAGACTGCACAGGAGGCATGTTTCACATGACAGTGAAGAAATCTGTGTCCATCCAACAATTAAACTTCATGATACTTCACAGACGAAAAAAGGCCCCTCTCTCAATAGCTGTAACTGTAGCAGATGAACACGGAGAAAAAGCTAAGTCCATACCACATAAAGCACCCGTTACAGACTGAAACTATCCAACCTAGTGAAACCTGGACAAAATGTACAGAATCACATTCTTCCAAATATTCCAACCCCTCTGCACATTAGAGGCCCAGTCACCGGTTTAAGCGTACAGTCTTAAAATTAGCAGGTAATGAATACAACGCTGCCAATGAAGGATGCACGTGACGCTTCACCTGCACTAAGGCAGCTGGCGCGTGCCCGGGCACACGGGCGCTCTCCTGGACACGCGGGGCTGTTCGGACACTGCACTGCTGCAGCAGCAGGAGCTTCACACAAGGCAGGTATGCCTTGGGAACTGAGCACTACATTCAACCTTGTGTTTACATTGCCAATAGCTCATTAAAATAAGTTTATTACTAGCTGAGTCTGCCAATATAAACATAGTATTCTTGTTCTTAACCAATGGGATGTACCAAGAAAAAAGTATTTTAAATAAATTTGCTACCAGAAACATTCGCTGCTGTTCAGTGTAACAGTTTAGAAGAATCCTTGGACACAATATAGCATTCTTCCCCCCAAACTCCCCATGCTTATGGGTTATAAAAATACACAAATTTTTTTATATCTTTCATTATGTAAAACTCTACTACCAAATTTCAATCACTTTCATCTTTAAAATCCAAAATCAGCTCCTCTGTAACACTGATAAAATTCAAGTCATATTTTGTAGATCAAACACTGGCAAGAAATCATCAACTGATAGCTGTGGAGATTGGCTACTGAGGGAGCACTTTTCTTTCTTTTTAAATTAGGCAGCTTTTGTTATGGATTGCATTACTAGACAAGGAGCCAAATGCTTTGACACTGCTCTGTCATTTGTTAGAATTGAAAATGTACTTTAAAAAACAGGTTCTGATGAGCATTTGCACACATTCCAAGCAAAACTGAGACTAGTAATATTCGGAAAAGTGAACAGTTCCTGAATTTTTATTCCTGCACATATAAAGCAGAAAAAAACTCTGCTAATTTTATAGTGTAGGTGTAATTTTGTTTCTCTTGTTACAAAGATGGAAAAATTAAAGGATACTAATGACACACTCTGCAATCTGATCAACATAGATTAAATACTGGGAGTGAACATTCCTATCATGAATACACACACGTGAAATCTGCATGCATTTAGTGTGGCAGTAAAAGGAGTGAAGCTGAGCAAAATGTTCTTTTTGCTTTCTTAAACCAGAAGTGAAACACTTTAACCCTAGTGTGGAATACGACAGAATATAAAAAAAAACTGTCAAAAAACCAGAACTAAAAAAACTGGTAAAGGTAAAACTCTCAGAAAAATAGAACTATCTTTTTCCAGCTAACTATACTGCTATCCACAAATCCATCAAAGGGGAACAATGAACAAAAGACAATTCTGTTTCCTTAAAGATCATCTTTTTCAGCTCTACAGTAGATGCTCTAAAATTACAGCTCAAAAATAGAACATTTATAGAAAGAGTTAGAAACGACGAGAGAAATAACAGCACAGGAAATGTAACAAACAAGAAAAGATTATTTCTTCAAGAATAGAGAATCATCTGGCCTTTCTTAGTGGGCAATGAATTTTAGATCAGATCTTGCTAACTGCTACACTTGCATCTCTTCCCTGTACTTGCTGGCTCAAATTAACACAACAGATTGTTCTTGCTGATTCCAAATTATGTGTGGCAATAAATTCAGGAAAGTGAAACAAGTTTCATATTAAATATTAAATACTTAGAAAGTTCCTAAGGCTAAAATCCTGCAAAGGGATACATTGTATCAGCCATGATGACCTGGAGACCCTGAATTAACAGAGCTCAGCCTAGTGATCTGCTTCAATTAGCACTCTTGGTAAAAGGCTGGCATCCACTCAATTGATGAGATCGCTATGGACAGATGCACCTATTGAAAGCATGAGAGTCACAGCCTATCTGCAACCCACTTTTCAAGAAGGGTAAAATTCCAGGGTCTTGATGGCAACGATCCACATAGATGAACATCTATTCATGTTCAAACTAGTGTAAATACACAGTTTACCTGTCAGCTTTATTTAACAAAGAAATAAATGGCAAATTAGTTCAGTTTTGGTTTGTGGGTTTGGGTTTTTCAGGTTCTAAGGCATGTGTATTCTGAGACACTTGAGCACTCTCCTGCCAATTATCTGTCCATTTCTCAGTCCACCATGCTTGCATTCCAGCATAGCCCAGCACAGTGCTCACAATTTCAGTGCTGCATTGCCTAATTAACAGTTTTAAGAGCTCCTTCTTTCAAAGGCTGACACAACCATAGCAGAGCAGGCAGAATATACCCAACGTTTTACACCTCCAGTGCAACGTCAAACTTCAAGCTTTATGCTAAAATCCTGATGCTTGCACTGAACGAGTGAGTCCAACGGCAGACACCAGAGCCTTTCTCTGGACAAGCGCACTCAAGCAGCTCCAGCCCAGGCAGAGCACTGCAGGGAGGAGGATGGTAAGATTTACCAGAGCTGTTCGTCACCACCACACAACTCAAAAGTTCAGTTCAGCATGTGCTGAAGTGATACAATTACACACGGCAAGGAAGCGGAGGTCTGGATTAGTTTTACACAGCCTACAGTGACCTATCTGCTCTAGAACTAGAGCAGATAACACTTGCCAACACACCCCTAGATAATGTGTATTAAATACTAACAAAAATAACTCAGTTCAAACTGTAGTTAGAGGTCATAAGTGAAATCATAAATGCCCAAATGTATTTGAGTACCATTAAGCTCTCCTTAAATTTAGTTGTCAACTTGGAACTATTTGGTAGGAACGTATTTATAGAAGGGTTTCTTATGGATCACTCAAGGCCAAATACCATTAAGTGCTATCATCCATGTGTTCATGCAGTACGCATAAAAATGTCACTTCATTAAATTAGTGGATGACACAACTAGCAGAAAAACAAATAATAAGAATATGGTAGCTTTACAAAGTAATCTGCATGATCTAAATATAATACAGAAAACAGGTTTTCATAACCACTAATGCACTGTTACATGCCCAAAAAGAGTAAGAGTATACCACAGAAAGCTGTGACAATGACAAAATTATTTATTTTAGCATAGGCAACCTAACAACAGGCTTTCAACAAGACACAGTGAGAGAAGGAGCGCTCAGCCGACGCCTCAAAGAGGTTGCAGTAACCAGTTCCCTTTGTGCACGTCTTTGCTGACAGGTATCAGACCAAAACCGGAAGAACCCCAGCAAGTGCTGGCTGCGCATCTCACCTGTGCTAATGGGTAGAAAGTCCTCCATGATTTTTTTTTATTTAGCAGAAAAAGGATGGTAATAACCATGCCAGATATTTCAGCTGGTTGCTTGTTTTTTGCATTTTTTTATTTTGCCTTCATAATTGCCTGTGAGAACAAACTAAATGCAAAGTTCTCCATCTCTTAATGCCTCTGAATTGAGAATGCATCATGTCCTTTTTGAAGATATGCTTTAATCAAACAAAAAATTATGCTCAACACAGGCATTCATAATAAGTGTTAAGGCACACAAGACAGCAAAAATCACATTAGAAAATCTAACAGTTTTTCTTGAGCCCCAAAGGGGGTGGGAGGAGCATAATCAATCAATGTATTTGGCTTCATAGATTCTCCTGCTGAATTAACAGATGGATGTGGTCAGCCATCCTGTGGTCAGGAAGGTACGCAAAGGAAGTCTCTTCATTTAGAGCCACTGAATAAAACATCTCTTGATGACAGTGGAATTGCTATCTAGAGAAGGACAGTTTATTACCTCAGCTTCTCACATCTTTCAAATTACGCCATGTGTTATAGATTAACAGCTACTTTTTTGCTTTTTACGGCTTCCCAAAAATAAAGCATGCACACAAAATACAGAATAGCAGCTGTTTATGACTTTTTACACTGTAAGGAAATGAATTCCATTTTGAATTCCATTCCACATTTTTAGTTTTGGTTATGTTATTTTTGGAGGACGAAACAGTGGCATTCCAGCTAGCCTTTTTAAGATGCTTTCCCTGACTCTTAGTTTGTGTTGCTGTATTTCTACTTTTAACTGAAAACACATTTCCACTTTTGATAATTTACACTGAATTGTAAGCTGTTAAGTACACAAGTAAATTTTTCAATATGAATACGATGTTTTCATACTCAGACTACTTAGCAGCACACCAATGCAAAATTAATGTCAAATTGCATAAAGCAACAATACCAGAGACCAAAAGAAAAAGCTTTTACAGGAAATCTGTTGCAAATTTCCTAAATAAGAATAATAAATAGTTTATTATTTCATACACAGATATGTAGAATGCACAAGCTAGGAAATTTGGTTGATTAGCATTATATTTTACTTGCTGCTAGTTTTTTAAACAATACTTACAGACAGAGTGCAGAGAACAGTGATGACCTTTACCGTAAAAAAAATCCATTTATAATCCAGCTAACACTCTCCCATGGTTTGCTTTCTCAATATATTACATGAAGCAGTCTACACTGGTAGCATATAAAACAAACAAACAAAAAAAATCAAGTTCTAAGCAGCCCAGTCTAAATTTTGTAGCTAGGATTACTCTTCAGAAATATATTTTAGTGTATTCAATCTATGTCCAAGGCATGGGAGGTGAGAGAATAAAAGAATCACGCTGTTGAGTATAAAAGCAGAGTGTGAAAAAGTCTACTGGGGTTAAGTATTAACCTGATGCATTTTTCAGAACGACTGTACTATTTTTAACTGTTCTTTTTTGGCCACAGGTCAAAGTTTTCCTAGCAAAATACCAAAGTGAAAATGCTGGGAGCGAAGCCCAGAGGCAGCTCTCTTTGCTTTGGCCTAGGCAAAAACTTATCTGAATCCAGTCAGATATGTAGCACTGTTTCCCACTCCCCTCCACTGACTGTGGCTGTCATTATGCCTCTGAACATCTATGAGAAGAGTAACACAGCACTACAGCCTCGGGAAGAACATTTTTCAGATGTTATAGGAAATTCCTATATTCTCCACACAGCACAGACATACATTCTGTTCAGTCAGTTCCTGTATTTTTGGCCAAACAGAACTGAGTCATTTGAAAGCACAAAAAAGGACACAGTGTAAGTGCCTTGAGCAACTCTTGGAAGGACTGGGATTTATTCCCCCCTTTTCAGCTCCTCATAACTGGGGCACATTGGAAATCTTGGGGCAGACTGGAAATACAAGATTTGAAGACGCTAAAGTTCAGTTAAAATACTAGTTAAAATACTAATAGTTGTAATACTAATAGTGAAAATAACGACAATGATAACAAATAGTAATAACAATAATGATAATAAACTGTCTTTTGCTGCCTTTGTAGAGTTCAGATGTTTTAAATGGGGAAATCTAACTCCTTTCACACTTCTTCCCGAGGGCATAGATTTCTCACTAAAGTAAATTGTATTTCATACACTCACACGGAAAAAAAAAATCTGAAACAGGAGACAGACGAATCAATTTGCCCCAATGAAAAATAAACGTGACCCTACTGGACCCCCCAGTTACATTTCTCCCTTAGGCGTGTCCCCTTTTCCTGAATTATTTCCACATCACACAGCAACCTCAGCTTCACCAGAGGACGTTCCACAGGGGGTGAGCGATGGGTGCCCGGCAGCGCACACAAAGGCAGGTACTTTGAGGACGGACACGCTGTGATTACGAGGCGCGAAAGCCAACGGTGCGAACGATGCTGGGAGGGAAAACAAGGCGCTTTCCTCTCCCCGGATCAGATCTTGCCAGGGACGTTTCTCACTTTCCCCCAAGTAAGATGTACCTAATCGGGGAGCGTTCGCTCTCCTCTCACAGCGCCGTGCCCGTCCCCTCGCTCAACACAGCCCTGGGGGCGAGGGCCGCTCCCGCCACCTCCCCGCTACCGGTGGCCCGGCCGGGGGCGTGGAGAGGATCCTTCGTCCTCCCCCAGGAAAGCTCTTTCAGGACGCGGGAGCCCTTTCCTTCCTTTCCGTTCCCTCCCGCCCGCCTGAGGCGAGGGCAGCGCTCCCTTTGTTCCCCCGCCCAGCGCTTCCCCCGGGCGCGGTCGCCCCTCACCAGTAGGCTCTCCACGTTGACCGGGGAGCGCGGGTCGCGAATCATGGACTCCAGCTTCCTCTGGCGGCCCTCGAGCATCCCCGCCGCCGGCTCCAGCGCCTCGGCCGCCAGGGGAGCCGCCGACATCTTCCCCGCCGGCTGCTGGCTCATCCTCCGGCCCGCCTAGTGCCGGGCCCGCGGAGGGCACTGCGCGGGGCCGCCCGGCGGGCCTAGCGCGGCGGCGAGCCCGGGAAGGGCGGGGGCGGCGAGGCGGGAGCGGAGGGCAGCGCCGCCGGTGGCCGCCGCCCGGGCATGAAGGGCGAGGGAAAACGGCCGCTGTTGCGCCGGAGCGCGGGGAGAGAGAGCTGGAAGGGAGGGACGGAGCGCTTCCCGCCGTGCCCCCGCCTCTCCCTGCTCAGGGCGTCCCTCGGCGGCCGCCGCCTCACTGCCCGCTCCGCCGGGACATCGCTCCGAGGGCGGGTGGAGGCGGGGAGCTAAGGGGAAGCGGCTGCCGCGGGGTCGGGCTCAGAGTGCGGCTCTCTCTGCAGCGCTCGCCGGCTGCTGGGGCGGGAGCCGCGATCCCGCTGGCGATGCCGGTCTCGCTTTCCCTCGCCGCTCAGGCTCGGCCCCGCCGCTCTCTCCGCGTTCCGCCCACCCCCGCCCCGGCCCGGCCTCCCGCTCCCCGACCGCGCGCGGGCCGCCTCCCCTACCCACAAGGCCCCGCTGCGAGCGGCGCTGTGCGCGGCGCTCGCTCAGTGCCCGGCTACAGCGCTGGGCTCGGCGGGGCCGGGCCGGGCCTGGGCAGGGCAGCCCCTCAGAGACCGGGCTGTGTGCGTTCTGGCTCATGAGACCTCACCCTGCCCGCGTGGCGTAAAGCGCACAGGAAAAGAAGCCAAAAATATTTGAGAAGGTGGGCGAGCAGCGTTTCAGATAGAGCAGCAGTGCTCACGGCGTGAATCACAGAATCCTGGAATGGTTTGGGTTGGAAAGGACCTTAAAGATCATCTAGGTCAGATTGCTTAGAGCTCTATCCAACCTGTCCGTACCACGTCAGAGATGGGGCATCCACAACTTCCGTGGGAAACGTATTCTAGTGCCTCACCACCCTCATGGTAAAGAATTTTTCCCCCAGTATGTAATCTAAGCCTACACTCCTTGAATTTGAAACCATTTCCCCTTGTTGCTATGTGCTCTTGTAAACAGTCTTGCCCCATCTTTTCTATAAATTCTCTTCAGGTATTGAAAGGCCACACTAAGGTCACCCCAAAGCCTTCTCTTTTCCAGGCTGAACAACCCAGATTCTCTCAGACTTTGATCACAGGAGAGGTACTCCATCCCTCTCCTATGCGTATATCCTACATGTATGAGAAGGAGGATGGAGAACTAGGCAGTGAGGAGCTGTGCTGGGGAAGGGTGCAGGCCACCCTCATGCACCCAGAGGAAAATGAGCCTCCACACTGTGCTGGAGGTGGGTACAGCCACCTTGCCACACTCAGCGGGCACTTTGAGGAGACAGAGTGCTGTTTATCAGACCCAGGCAAGAGAGGCTGCAGCAGGGAGGGTGTCACTGATGCCCGAGTTGTGGCTGCAGGGATGGAGGTGAGGAGTTGGATGGTAGGGATGCTCCATGGAATGGCATGTGAAGTTTTGGCCAAACTATGATTCCAGCAGACCTGAGATGTGGCTGCTGGGCAGATGTTATGGGGCAGAACAACAGAGACTGTGAAAATGTCATTTGCCGAGGTGGAGGGACCTCAGGGAGGAAAGGTTAACGTTTTACTGTGTTGACTTTCAGCTGATAGCTGGACGTCAGTGAGCTGATGTCAGAAAAGTGGCCCAATATTTTAACTTTAAAGGAAGAGGAGAGAGAGTCAGAGAAGTAAATATGTGAGTCACTTGCATGGCTTTGAACGAGATCACTCTCAGTGATATTCTGAGTCAGGGCCCTGGTGCTGAACAATTCCCAATTTTAGGGAAGGTCTGGTCTGAATATCGACCCAAACCCCATAACTGGATTCTGTTTTTACAGTCCACTGAGTCAAAATCCTCAAGCCTGACAGAAACACTCACACGCATGAACATTTTGAAGTCAAATTGGGCATTATGACTCACGCTTTGCAGTGAACCGCATTGAGTTTGTGCATTTTCTGAAGGAATTGGTGAAATCTGTTTGGGAGAGGCACTGGTTATTTATGTCTTAGGACTACTTCATCTTCAAAACAGATTAGAATCTGCTTAACTGCAACACCACCAAAAAAAATCACATAGTCTCTTTGAGCAGTTTACTTTGCTAGGAGATAAAAGAAGTAAGTGTGACAACGAGTAGGGTTGCTACTAGGATTATATGTGGGTACTAGATGGGTCATGAAGCTACAGAGTCTAGCAAAACAACAGATCAAAGCTCTGAATTACCTAAGATGAACATGATTTCTTCACTTACAGCCTATTCATTGGCTAATTTTTATAAGTGGCAAAACAGAAACATTCTTTTTTAAGAATATTTTTTAAGGGATTTAAAATAGGTTTGGACAACAGACCAATACGAGGAGTGTGTCTCCAGTGATCAATAAGGAGCTTGTGCTAAGTTCTGTTACTGTCAACATTGATTTTGGGGGTGATTTCAATGCACTTGGAGTTGGGCACCAGGTGATGTGGTGATCTAAGGTCTTGGTTTCCTCTTGGCTATAGGCAAGGTGCTTATCTTTTCTTCAGTTTTTCTTATCTATCTATAAGCTTCATAAAAACTGATCCTTAGCTTATGTGATTAAGTGACATTGTTCAGGGTACTATCTAAACAAAGGTAGCAAAGAAATTCTTAAATAAGCATAACACCCATTTTTACATAGAAAAAAAAAGTGTGATTGTGACTTCAAAAGCAAATGTGTAGAAACAGTGCCTTCTTGAAATTCTTGCCCCATAGATCTATTCTTCCACCCCTCAGGAGATATCTGTTTACTGACTAAACAAGTTTTACTCTCTTACAGGGACGAATTGACAGCGGCAGTCAGCTGAATTCCTTTGTATGACATGAATCCTCAACAAAATCCTCAGCAGAAGATTTATTGCTGGTTATAAGTGACTAAGTGACAAAAAAAAGTACTTAGAAAGTCAGATTCCTCTCTCAGTGTTTGCAAAAAAAACCTGTTTTAACATGCCCTAAAGGAAAAATAACACCACCTTCTGTGGTCTTTTTACAATTCTACCTTTTCTGCCTTCAGTAGTGTAAATCTCTCAGGGTATCACCTATTCCTACAATGACCATCTAAGGAAGAACTGTTCCTACTCGCTCTGTGTATGCCAGTTTTAAAGTCCCATGCAATGAATTGTCAAATGCTATTTACCATGTTTTGTAAGGCAAAGTCCAAGCCTTCCAGCATGCCTGCTGCAGCTTTAAGCCTGTGAGTCCACAGTTGGATCTTTCTTCTCTCTGTCTGCTCCCTGAAATGCTGTTGAACTCTTTAGATGTCTACAGTCCAAATATGTTTTAGGGGTCCCGAGGCAGTAGGGAATTTGCTATTGACCGTTTTCAGAACTGGCTACATTTATAGGAACAGATTTGTAAGAACTTGGGAAATGAGCCTTATTGGTTAAAAGCCATCAGCTTCAGGTTGTTCCTTTAGGGTATTCCATAGGGCTCAAGCCTGTGCAGGGAGAAGAGGGATTTGGCTTTGGACCTCATGCATGCTTTCAGTACTATTGCAAAAGAAGCAAAAGGAGACAAACTACCCATGTGTATATCTGTCTTAGGAGAAGGGGCTGTGCTTTAGCACTTGATGCTGGCTAAGTAAGGCTTTTGAAAATCCTCTTTTCAGGCTCCCACTCTGCAGGTATTTGAAGAACATAAGAGCACTACTGACAGGGGAGTTGATTCTACTAATAGCTGGTGTCTCTAAAATTTAGGTTTAGCATCTCATGTGGATCTAGTCCATTTTTGTGTTTTGCATGTGGGAGAACAGATATATAGAAGAGTTAAATGAGTTGCCAGTGATACCATGGACTACTTCTGTCTAGTGACATGAATCAGCTCTATCCCAAATGAGAACCAAATTGTGACAACAGAGTAGGAAGGACAAAACACCCATCAATAGTCCAAGCAAATACAGTCTTTGAAAGCTGCCAAAATCAAACCATATCAGACTGCTACAGGCAAAGGTGCATAACTATTGTCACTTGCCTGGGATGCTGCACTGATGTTGATCAGTGTTGTTGTGATGGAAATAGGACAAGAAGTCATATTTTAGGTAATGAGGTCTTGAGACTTTGGAGGGTGTAGCTAAAGATCATCATTCTACCTCCAGAAAATAATGTAGATTTATGTCATTAGTACAGGGATTTCTTTACTTTTAGATTCATAAATATGAAATAGGGGTGGAAAGGAATGTGGGTTTTGTTTGTTTGTTTGTTTTAATTTTCGTTTCTCCCGTGCTAGTGTTCCATCAGCCTGAAGGTTAATAAACTATTTTTTTTCTGGATTAAAAATAAACTTTTTCTTCATTTTAGGTTATTGAAAATGGACAGGAAGAAAGGTACACAACTTGTGTATCTAGGAATTATGCTTTTGAAGGACTTGCAAAGTCAGCCACAGACTTAATTGTTGATATACTGATTCCAGTGTTGTCTTGGGACAAAAAAACCTCCCAGCATTGTTTAACATTCTTTCATTTAATTCATAGTATAGCATCTTTTGCATCGTAACTAGATGCTTTAAATACAAGCAGCTTTTCAAACCCCATGCTTTTCCAAACCAGCCCTCAGTAAGATTGACACTACCACATCAATTACTAGCACAGGCCAGCTATAAAATTACAAAACCACTCAGCCATCTGTATAATTAAATGCAAACCAAAGTAATCAAGCAAATATTAAAGAAAATGTCTTCATCTGGTAAGCTTTGTAGGTAAAGGCCTATATCTACTGTTCTGCTTGGGAAGGGATATACTTTTGTCTCTGAGGCTGTGCCAGGTAGCTGCTTCCCACTTTTTCAAACAGCATATATAGCTGATAAATACAGAAATATTAGTTGGTACTGTCTGTTGGTGTGTTAAATTCAGTATCTTAAGCACAAATACCAGAGAATCAAGAAAAGGAGGTGTGAATCAAAAGTGGCTGCACAATGCCTGGGTGTGTCCTGATAACACAGGACTTGGTCTCTGCCTGGCTCTTAATTGCTTACATAATCCTCCCCAGCTAAATAGCATTACTTTTGTTAATGAGGTAGTTTCATAGTTTCTTGGATGCATTGGGAAGACAGAAGTGAAGCTGTGAATCTAGGTTAATTGAAATGCTTACGTGATGGTGATGTGCCAGATTCTCTGCTGTAAGTCTCAGGAGGAAACTTGCAGTAAGTGTAGCTTGGAGAGTAAGGACAAAGTGACCTCGAGTTTTCCTTTGCTGCTTTGTGCATTTAGGTGAAGCTTAGGGCTCTGTGGCTCATAGGTGTAAGTCACAGCAGTTTGAGAGGCTGCTGTGATTTATGAAATTCTTGCTGGTTTGCTATTAGTAGGCTGTTTATGCCTCACAGTACCTTGGAGCAGAGGAGGGCTTCTGCCACTCTTCTTTCTGCTGTGAGCATTATCTCTAACAATTCCTTTACATGAAACATTGTAAAGGTTGAAAAATCAGAAACATGCAGGAGTACAAGGCTGCTGGTCCCTTGGAAGTGCTGGCCAGAGCGTCTCAAAGCTATCTCTGCCTCCTTTTAATTAGGCAAGGGGACTAGGGATTGATTCAGACCTGTCACTTGCATGCCTGTGACCATCTCTTCCAGTGAACACATACCTGTAAGAACAGAAGCATTTCTGATAGTTTATTATGTATTTAAGATCAAACATTTAGCTACTCAAAATGGAACCCAAAATCCAGAATTGGGGAAATAGGTTCCATATAGAAAGTCTGAGGAGAATCGGGAAGGGGTCCCAACTGGATACCGAATGGGACTTATAAGAAATGTGGCCAAAGCCCCATGTTTTCCTAGATGAGACATAATCTGAACCAGCATGTCCATCCTGAGCTGAAGTAGAATTCTTTAGCAGAGCAAGAACCCATGTACATATTCTCCTTTCTCCATCCTGTGGCAATTCCTGTTGCACAGTACACCTCCAAATAAAGTTCCTAGACGCTATCTTGCAGGTTGGGGTTGGTGTGTGGTTTTGCCTCTTTAAGGATGCGTTCTGCTGAACAAGTCTTCCTGCAGAAAATTGCGTTAATAAGAAATGGGATGCCAGGAAGAAAAGGCTCTGTAGCCTTTTGATGAGAGCACTTAGCAGGATGGAGGCAGAGGTAGGTAGCAAACTTAGTGACCTTCACAGTTAGACAGCTATTGAGTATTTTTGGATTGTGATCTTGGATTTTGGTGTAAGGACCACTGTAGGCACCTAATCAATCCTTCTTTTGGTCTGGCCTTTTGCCATAAGTATGCAGGAACTGGCTTGGAAAGTGACAGTAAAACCCTGGGCACTGAATGCTCCCTGCCATTAGGGAGAAATGCCAGTAGAAGATGACTTGGATAGAACAAGCTAAAAAAAGATGATTAGTGCAGCGGTTCTGTGTGCATCTCTGAATACCCACATTATGTGTCTCTGCATTACCACTGTCATTCCTACGATCTGCTTTTCATCAAGTCTTAGCTACTGTTAATTGTGGGGAAATCAAGCCAGCTGATACTGGGGTGTAAACAACTACAGCTGCTGTGCCTGCTCTCAGGGATCTTGCAGGGGCTGTAAGATATGAATAAGAAAAGTTGTGAGTGCGCAAGTGAAGACACAGCTTTGTATATAAGGGTTTAGAGTCTTGGAGAAATGACATTTTGTATTTAAACAGCATCAGAGTCAAGCAGCAGGGAAGGAAGGAAGGCAGGCTGAATGGATTTTTTCCTGCTTGGAAAAAATACGACTTTTCTATCTGTTCATTTGTCCAACAAGGACAGTATGTTTAACTACTGTTATTACTAGACTTGACTTGACTGTCAAATAGTAAATGGGATGACTGTGTGAAGAGTCTGGCATAGAGGTGATCTCAGTTTTGCTCCAATCTTTGGTGATGGGGGGCAATACTAAAATGAAACACTACATGGACAAGAAAAATTAAGGTATTAGAAGAGGTAGTTGCAACCAAATTGGAAGAAAACTTGGAAGATTTTGATATGAGAAGGCTGAAGTTAGTGGGAATTATTAGAGGACCTTTCCATGTACATTCTTTGTAGGAGAATAAAACATTCTGAAGGGTATCATGCTATTCCCAAACTACAAGCTCACTTCATGTAGGACAGCAATGCCTTATGGGGTGAAACAGGGGGGTAGGTATTAGTTGAATCCTTGAAGATTTGGACTGGTAGGAATTACAAGGACCAGTCCTGGTCCATCTTGTTTAACTTTTTGAAATTGGAACCTGTTTGTTTACCAGCGTGAAATCCAGGAGTGTGCTGCTGATGGTGGCTGTTTGCAGAAGATAACATCAATAGAGAGTTGAGGGTTGGGATATTACTTGGAAGATCTGGATCAGCTGAATGATGGGAATGATAGAAACAGGACATTATTGAATGGTACAGTCTATAAAGAGATGTGCCCTTGGGGACTAGTAAGAAATTCTGATGTAATGTGGGAACTTACCATTTGGAAATAGCTGAGGAGAAGTACTTCAGGCTTACGTTAGCCAACAAAAAAGTGGAATTAAGAAGTATAAATGGTATTGTATACCATCCCTCTCTCAAGCGAGATAGGGTAGGGCATGATCAAGTGAAAACACCGGGGCATAAATAGTTCAATTCATCTGTTTTGGAGAAGAGGAACTGAAAATGGGAATTTGGCAGAGATAAAGGAACAAAGCAGCCTGTTTTATGTGAAGTGGCATGAATAACTCTGTTTTCTAGATCCAGCAGAGGTGAATGAGTGTATGGTGGTGTCTACAGATACACCAAAGACAGCAACCAAGGAGTTTAAGAGCTCTGTACATTACAGAACAATGCTGGCAGAAGAGCATATGCAAGTATGCAAGGTCATGAACAAGCTTAGGTGGGAAATAAGACTGTTTCTAGCTATTTACGATGGGGGGGGTTGGTACAACCTTCATGCAAGTAAAGGCAGCAAGAAAATACCTGCAGTGTATCAGTGCACTTTGAAAGGGCTGTTAGATGTGGTGTCTGGTACCTCAGGGACTGCAGTCAGGAGCTCTCAATGTCATTTTCAGTTCTTTATGTGGCTGCAGACATAAGGGTTTGTAAGGAGCATAGGGTAGCCTTCATGAAGGTGCTCAAACTATTTCATGATCACTTAAAGAATTGGTGGAAATTGCATTTTTGTTCAAGAACTGCAGTGAATGTAATAAAAATCAGCACAGTTTGAACATAACTAAACTGACTATGTGTCCTTGCTGAAAGAAAATAACCTGAAGGTTATTTCTTTGCATAAACCATTAAATGTTATGTTTTAATCTGATGTAGAATATTTGTTTTGGATGCTTGAAAGAATGTCATAGCATGGATATACTTAGAATAAGGAAATCCTACTTTTGTCCAAGGGAATTCAAAGCAGAATTCTACTTCTTAGAAAGCTGTCCAAGGATTCGGTATCCATGAAGCAGGAGAAAGAGGAAATTCTTCCTCAATTGAAGCTGCTGACCTGCACAAAGGCACCAAGTTTGTTGGGTCAGCGAGGGGGAGCATGAGAAGCACGGCTTCCTACCCTGGGAACCAGCCTGCTCCCTTGGAAGGTGTGTCCCCATCCCTCGAAGTTGTGACAAAAGGAAGGTGGTCACAGGAAGGGCTGAGCGTGGCCTGCCTCAGCAGAGCCTCTGTTAATGGGTGTCTGCTACCTGACTAAATGCTCTGATCGTTGAGCTGTTGGGTAACTGGGGACTTTCCTCCAACACAGTTTATCCCCTTTGTTTTTTTTCCAGCCAAAACTATTCAGCAAATTTGAAGCAAATAGTTTAGACATGACCGAAACCACATTTTCCAGGGAATTAACTATTAAAATAAATAAATAAATAATCCAATTCTAACTACTACCTCTTTTAAAATCCATGATGCTTCTTTTCCACATGAATTAATTTTTTAAAATTAATAAACGTAATTAAATATAATGGTTCGACTCATCTACCCAGGGTAGTAAATAAGGGTTCCTTACATATGCTGTTCTGGAGTGCACAAGGTAGCACTTAGAACTAATGCTTATTTCTTCAGTATACCCATATTTTCCTTTTTTTGCAGCCCCTTTCATCCTATCAGTTCCAACAGTTGATCCCTGTAGGAGAGGGAACTCTTCTCTATGACATTTTCATGCTTTTCTAGTCAACTAATATAAACTAATAAAAAAATAAAATACTTTTTGCACTGAGCCTAGTGCTAACTTGTTGGCAGTTTAAATAGATTGCACCATTCCACTAGACACAAGCTAAACTATTGGAAACAAATAAAGGAAAAAAAGGATATAACTAGATGTAGTCATTAAGAGTGATCTTAATAGTGTTAAAACTATTTAACCAGAACAAGGTGGGGTTGGATTTAGATTATTATCAAGGTCCTTTCTAACCTAAATGATTCTGTGAATCCATGACTGTATGATATTTGATCAGCTCTCTTGGACCTTGTAGCACTCCAGCATTGCATCTCATCTTTCCAACTGGTAGTGTCCAAATACTCTGCCTAGACCACGCCGAGCAGCCCTCTGATACATTCGTTGCAGCATTTCTAAGGGCTGTTTGATGCCGTGTGTGATTTGCAGCTGCTCGGGAATGTGAAGTGCCGGTTTGGCGCTTCAGAAGCCGTGGAAGGATGGTTGTAGACATCCCTCTAGTGGCCCCGCAGCCTCCGGGAAGCCGGGAGCAGCTCTGGCATCCCCGGGCTCAGCAGGGGTTAGATGTGCTTCTCTGTGGAGCTGGGTCCTCTGCGGGGCTGGGGAACTGACATACACAGATAAGAAATGGCAGATAATTTCTTCCTTTTTCCGTTTCACCAGTTTCCCTGGAAACTCCACACCAGCTCAGGGTGTTTATAGAGTGTTTGTTTCACACAAGCCTAAATACTGGAAGGATGAACCCATTTCACTGGCCACTGTAAAAAACAAATGTACTGGGACGTGATATGAGGAAAGGGTTAATCCTGTCTCTAAGCTTTTTTAAATGTCAGTTTATTTAACCTAGAGAGAGAACAATTTTGTCATCATTGAAAAAAAAGACAAGTTATACTTGAAGATTAATCAAATGTTTCAGATTTCTTGTCTCTTTAGTACAAGACTGATAGAATACCAAAGGAAGAAAAAACCAAACAAAAAAATATATGTAAAATAAACATAAGGAACACTTATTTGTACATCTGTACACTTAGGCTTCTCAACTGAAATTGTCAGTAAGATGCTAATTATGTTTATGTGTTTGGAGCATTGAATTTATTTTGCTTTTTGTTAAAAGACATGCAGTAAAAATGAGAGCCCTGGGATAACATTTTTAAAGATGGTGGAGAGGTCTCCAGTGCTGTCTTCAGAAAGGATGCTGTCCCAGGGCACCCTCCATGATTACTTCCTGGAGCACAGCAAGTCCGGGGATTGCCTTTGTTGGGGCTGGACAAGCATCCTATGGAGGGTCCTGGGGAAGCTGGTACACTCTTAGGAATCACTGCAGAGCAGAACTGACCAGAGTTTGCAAAGGAGATCAAGACAGTCCCCCCTTTTTGCAAATTGACACAGCACAGAGGCAGCAAGCTGCCTGATAGCAGCAGGATGTGGTGTTGAAAGGAGATATGGGTTTATATGTAAGTAAAACTGTCCTAAAGGACAGGCCACACTGAGATTTTCTGTGTATGGAAAGAGAAACTACATATCTCATCCATCTGATAATGGTAGCTCTGTATCTCAGTAATTCACCTGTACTACCAGTATTACCATTGTGAATCCATTATTACTTTTAAACTAAGAATTATCTGTACAAAAATATCAAAGTGCAACAATTAAGTTGAGTAAATTATACTTAGAGCTGAACTCAGGCCCATTTCAAAGCCACCATTTGCTGCCAGTAAAGCACATGTCTGAATGACTGTTTCTAGTTGAACCTTGATTTTGTTAAACTGATTGGAAGCAATCAAGTGAACACACACCATCCTGATCAGGTTTTGATTTCAAAGGTGGTAAAAAGCTTTTTAAATTGCATTAGGGAGATTTTTTTCCCCCCTGTAGTTCTGTGTCATTTTCCCTCCAAATCATAAAGGCTGTTTTGCAGACTTCCCTCCTTATGCCCCAAACATAGCTCTATGTGTCAATTTAAGAGATGGACAATTGGCATAAAGTCAGCAGAGAGAGCATAAATGCCTGAGAAGTTTTTAGGCAACATCTATGTAAACAATTACTGTTGCCTTGTTTTCATTTCCAGGCAACTGATCCTCAGAGACACATACACAGAATACAGACAATATCTGGACAACCTTCCAACCCCTTCTTTCCAAGCAGTTTATACTTTCTCCATGTATAAAGGAACAGCAATGGAGAATAAAGTATATCTTGATCGGAAGATACTTGTTTTAAAGAATTTAATCATCATCTAATGTCACAAATTTAATACCTTTTTAAAAAGAAGTAGGATTCTTGAGCTTCAATCTGCAGTAAGTTTTTAATACAGTCTAGAGTATTTCAGACTGGGAGAAACATATAATTAATAAATAAATACACACTAATCCACATTTGCCTTTTGTGCTTCTCAGTGGCCCAGGGTTATCAATGTTTTTGATACTTTCCAAACAAATCAAAACTACTAATCTCTGCATGAAGACTGACAATCAATATGTCAACTTTGGCAGTTTGAAAGACTGGCATTTGTTTTAATCACTTTATTCAGTTCTTCAAGATAAATCTGCAATTAAGTCTTTTTTTTATCTCAAAAGAGACGAATGCTAACGTTTTCACAGTATTTAGCTTTTACTTTGCTTTATTTTAACCTCTAATCACAGGAAGAATTAATCCTATATCTCTATATTTCCCTCATAAATATTCTTCCAGGACAGGATAATTCTGCATCATTTCAAATGTGTTTGTTTTCTCTTCAGCTGAATAAATACAGAAATCATCACCTCCAATAGCTTCTTGTCAGCCTGAAGGCTCACACACATTGCTGGGCATTTGAGGTTGAAGCTGTTTCTAAGACCAATCTTCTAAGAGATTATTTTTTTGTGAGGAATTGTTTCTTACACAAAGTATTACTGGCATTGATAGTGAGAACATTGCTTGGTAAAAAGGTTCTCTGACGATCTGTGGGGAGTGCATTATCAAGTAAATCACAGTTCTCACCTCCTGACTGAATTCTGTGCAACTTGCTTTAGTGTATGGGATGGAGGCTGTGTGTGGATATTGTCCAGTTTTTGTAGGTGTTTTAGGGATTGTGAAAAGATCACAACTGACTTCTGGGAAGCTTGGTTTGATCCTTGAGTGCCCAGCTAGTAGCAGAGTGTCTGGTGTCACTCACAGCACTCAAGCAGCTGCAGTATGGTCAGGAAGAAATGGTCTAAAGGTTCATGATTCTCATCTTGGGAAAATGGGAGTAACTTCATTCGTTGGTTCATTCATTCATTGGTTCATTCATTCATTCTACATACAATTTATTTTCTGGACACTCCAGAACAAGAGCAGAGGCAGAGTATAGCTTAGCAGATGAGAATGGCAGAAGACAGTCTCATCATAGTTTGCAAGGATGGATCTTACCAATAACAACATGAGACATACTGACCATGTGTCCTTTTCAAAGTGGCATTAATGCCTTCCCTTATTCCAGATGCCACACTAAAATTTTACCACTTGCAATATTTGGTAGAATCCCCTTTAAAACTTTATTATCCAAATAAATTCTGAAATGTTTTTACTGCGTTTTGAACTTTTCTTCTGACAGGTAACTTTTTTTTCAGATTTGGAATTGAACTCTTCTAATGTCAAGGTCACAGTTTGTGCACACAAATGTTATCCTAGATTTAGGAGCCAGCAAGCCTTTTGAAAATTAGTGTGTCTTGTTATTACAATATATATAAGAACAACCTTTCCCTTTCTGAGCTTTATGAAACTTTGTATCTGATCTGACACCTTCCTAATTTGCAAGAATTTTATCAGTTCTTGTTTCATTTCTCATGTGCCTAGGCTGCATGTTAGAGAAGCAATAACTATGCTTGTAACCTGCTTGGGACATTTTAATGGTTATAAATGGGGGGCTGGGGGGGAAAGAATTGCTTAGAAAATGACAGCTGCAACATCGAAATTGCTCATCTGTCTGAAAAAGAATATTGCATTGTCTAAAGGCAGTTCTGTGCAGGATTTGCATCAGGATCTACAAGAGACTGAAAACAAAACTGTTTAGCTGAATAGCTAAATAGCTAACTGTTTAACTGAATAGCTTCTTGCAAGTTTTATATTAATGAAGTTTTCTCTTGAAGTGTCAAGTTTTCTTTTTGAAGGATGTTCTGAAATATGTCACAAATGAGTGTTTTAAGGTTGCTTAAAGAATCATTGGCAAAGTGATTCAGCAAAACCAGGTTTAATATAAAAGTGACAACACAACGAAGTTTGCTGGCAAGGTTCACTCTACTGTTTACTAGATGGTTAAAACAGATGGAGGAAAAGCAAACAAAAATCCAAAATCAACCAATCCAAACAAAAATAAACCCAAAAGTATCTACATGTAGTCTGGGGGGACAAGGGGAAAGAGAAAAGGATAGGAAAAGATAAGGATAAAAAGGAATACAGAAGACCCTCCTGTTGGTTCATAGTGAACCCTCGCACTAAAATGAGCCAGGACTTCAACAAGAGTTTATCCCTAAAGGCCTAACAACACTTAACAAAACCTAACAGCACTTAATCTTAAGAACACTTAAACTTAACAGTACTTAATAGATAACTGAAGCTAAACAATTTAGCAATAGATTCATACAGAATTTAATATATAACAACTTACCTACAGGCCTGACTTACTACAAATTGAAAGTACTTAAGAATCTAGAACATTCCTAGTACATTTGCTATGTCATATTCACACTCACATGTGATATGACCCGTTGCAGAAGGTGAAGGTAGCCCAGGCTCCTGCTAATAGATCCCCTGGGATGGATTAGAGTGAAATGACACTGAATTATCAGTGTTTGTAAATATACACATGTAGGGCTCATTATGGAACAATTTGGTTGCAGAGGAAAACAGGTGTGTATAATAACAATTTTGGTTGTTATTATCTGTAGTAACATAACATGAAAGTGTTGCAATATGAAAGCACAACCACCTCACCCAAGGACATGTGCAGGGGAAAAGAAAGGAGAGAGAGAGAGGGCAAGACTGTGAAGATCTCACCACCCATAGGCCCTGTGATGAGACTTTGTTGTTCCACAGTCTTGGCTGAAATGGTGATTGCAGGTTGGATCCTTCGGGTGGTTAGGGAAGTCCTAAAGAAAGGGTGGGGAAAAACCCCCAGGATAATCTGCAGAACACATCTATTAGGTTTATGTCACTCAGGTTCAGGTGGGAATGCCCAGGTACCTCCCACAGGGTGGGGAGCTTCACACTGGATGGTGTAATGTTGCAGATCACGGAATTATGTCCTTGGCATCATCTAAGACAACACTGCTGCCCATCACACCAGCAGTTGAGTCAATTATGGCCCACCAGCAGAGACGAACACCCTCAGCCCAACATGAATGTCCTGGTACTTTCCTGAGGGAAGGAGGAGGGAGCCCCACTGAGTGAACCCTACAACCCCGTGGTATGCGCAAGGGAGAGCACCTTAGCATGACAGGAGGCACCATCCCATCTCCACAGGACCTGTCTTCTCTCTCACTCATAGCACATCATTCACCCTCAGTCTTATCAGAGCAGAGGTTAACCACTGCACATCCAAAACCTCACCTCCTCCACCTCCAAACCAGGCTTCAACAATGCACCCTGGTGTCTCCACAAATGGAGAGTATCTTGAGTCATTATCCATTAAAAGTTCAGTCTCTCACAGCATGCACACAAACATGAAGAGTCTGTAGTAGGTATATGCCTGTGAAAAATTCCCGTCAAGTTCAGGGAAGTACTCATGTCAGATGCCTTTGCATCTTCTCTATGGTTGAGCCTTGAGGAATTGGTGTATCAGTCCAGGATCCATCAGTTTGGCGATCCTCCGAGTACAGCAAACTTGAGAGTTCACTGGCCCCGAGAGGGAGATGTTGGTCACAGCACACTGTGGTCCAAGAGAGCTCCAAGGGTCTCACTTTGGACTGCTGTTTATAGGGTTGCAAGAGAGTTGGCTTTAGTAATAGTAATTTTCCATCCTTGCAGCAATTCAGGTCGGTAACTTTCTTTGAAAGTTTGGTAACAAAAATATTATTCCACTTAGGTTGTTATTCAGGCAACAAAAATAAGTTTCCAAGGCTGTTCGTTAAAACACAGGAGCTTGTTAGACAGCACAAGTTCCTGGGAGAGTGTTTCTGATAAGCTCAAGAGGAGCTCAGCCACCTGCTGTTTGTCAAGGCTGAGGCCTAATGAGCATTTCTGAGATCACAGTGTGGCCAGGGTGGGGGGAATGCATCACCACAGTGTGGCCTAATACAAGTCAATAAAAGAGTTGTGATGTCCTGACCTTTGATCTTTGAATTTGCTGTTACAGCTTCTAGGATTGTCTTCTATAACCCCATCCAGAGGCAATTGCAATCACCACCTCATTCATGGATCACATGGTGAGAAGCTTCCATCAGCCCATGTCCACATGGTGCTCCAGGCCCTCAGATCGCCCGCTGTCTGCCTGCAGCGGGGTGGCAGGGAGGGAAGGAACCACAGATGCCTTACATGGACAGAACCAGGCTGCCCTTTCTCTGCAAACATCATTAAGATTTCCTTCGGAACATAGATCATGCTTTCTGACAAACGAGGATGGCAATCCTTCAGTAAACATCTATGTGAGAACCTCGTGTAGATGTATATAGCCTATACAATCAAGTGTAGTTTATGTGATTTTAGCCTCAACACACTTCTCACGAGTTACCCCTGGCAGATCAGAAGTGGACCCAAAAATATCAGATGCGTGTTCCAGATAAACTCTTCAGCAGTTACTGAGGTCTCAGCAGGGCGCCAGGGCCAGCCCATGCACCAGGATCACAGAACACAAGGGTTTAGAGCTTGCAGCCAGCCTCAGCACTTGGGAGCAGCCCATGGCCTGGCCAGCAGGTGAACTTTGCCACTGACAAGGATCAGCTAAAGTGACTTTTGCAATCAATGTTCGATTATGCTTATAAATAAGGCTCTTCACACACACTAAAAAGATTATTCAAAATGAAGAAATCTGCTGGCTTTCAAGTGCTTTCCAACAGACATTCTTTGCAGGATCTTCTCTCTTCTTTAAAAATCACATTATTGAAAACTGCCGTTCACATCTGAAAACTCCGTGATTTCCCACACCAAGTAAGGGCTGAACTGGCAACCTGCAGCACTTGTTTCAATTGCAGAGTCAGCAAAACCAGGCATTTCATAATTATGGATCCTGGTTGTTGCTATTGCTGATTAATGCATTTAGATGCTTAGCCATTCTTATTGAAGGGAAGACAAAAAGATTATTAGAGCCTTTTAATTTATTAGAGTCCTCAAATAGCCAAGAGAGCTTCTTACACATACAAATATACTGAAAATGGACAGATATGGACTCAACAAAAATAATAATCTCTCAGAAAAAAATCAAGCGTTATTATACAACTTCAGAGTTAGGTCCGGTCACATTTACAAGTGAGCTTGTAACTTGCATGTAAGTTCAGCATCACTCAGGAATTTTTCAAGTCCAGGTTGAATCTTTTCAGCTAGTTAGCCCACTGAGCTTATACAGTACATTGTTTTCCAGCATCACCAATGGGTAACACTGTACGTAACCAAGTAGTAACAACAGTGGTTTAATCTTCAAAAGTCCATTCGTTCCACTGAAGGTGCACTATTAAAACAACAGATGTACTTAATAATTGTCATATTACAGCTTCTCCTGTTTCACTGTGACAATTGTGTGGTTAAAAAATTAATTACACAGCTAGAAAAATCAGAAAAATCCTAATGTTTCATTTAAATGAACTGTTCTGATGTTGAAGAGACTTCCTTAACATTTTTAAGATGGTTATTTTGTAAAAATATACTTCCTTACTCTACAGATAAGGTAAGTAATGGGTAGGAATGAGAGGGTAGGTTTTGACTAAATATTAGGAAGAAATTCTTTACCATGAGGGTGGTGAGGCACTGTAACAGGTTGCCAAGAGAAGCTGTGGATGCATTATCACCTCTGGAAGTGTTCAAGGCCAGGTTGGATGGGGCTTTGAGCAACCAGGATGAGGGGAAATGGCCCCAAGCTGCACCAGGGAAGGTTCAGGTTGGAGACCAGGAAGAATTTCTTCACTGAAAGCATTGAGAAGTACTAGAACAGGCTGCCCAGGAAGGTGGTGGAGTCACCATCCCTGGAGGAGTTCAAGGAACGACTGGATCTGATGCTCAGTGCTATGATCCTAGTTGATGTTGCGGTGTTTTGTCAAAGGTTGGAGTTGATGGTCTTGGAGTTCTTCCCAACTTAAATAATTCTGTGATGTAGGGGAAGGCATCCCTGCCCAAAGCAGAGGGACTGGCACTATATGATCTTTAAGGTCCCTTCCAACCCAAACTATTTGAGGATTTTATGATCACATAACAAAAACCCATCCCAACATACAGCATTTGTAATTAGTTGTTAGTGCTGGAAATTTTTACACGTTTCATGGCAAACATTGTCCTGAGTTGTTGAACTAGTGTAGGGGGGAATCAATATTTCTTTTCAGCACAGACCTCCCCACCCACCAAAACAGAAACATCAAATAGAGAGTTTGGCATTTGAAAAGAAACCAGTCATTGAAGGAAAAGGACAATTGTCCTGTGCAAAAAAAATGCTTTCTTAGTTTTAATCCTCACTCCCAGCTTCACTTCCTCATTTTTACTGTCTTCTATGTATTAACTGTGCTGTCACTTTGCTTTTATTTATTATTATAACAGCTCAGCCTGTAGTTTGAATTTCATAACAACAAAAAATAGTATCCTATACTGAAGTCCTGTATTCTGGAGCTGGAAGTTGGTAGGACATTAAAAAAAAAGTCAAAATTACTTTCTGACACAAGCTTGCACTTGGTGTTTTTCCCCGATTTGCATAGTATACTACAATGCATTTTACAGAATCAGTGAACCTTGTGGCAAACTGAATTAACTCTCAATCTGTATTTAGGTATATTTAAGCTCATCAGTGCCACCTGCCCCACATTATTTGTGTCGTAGAACATAGAGCATTTAATTTCGCTGCATCTGTCTAAAATAGCTGTGGAGTTGCTGGCTAAAACATTCAGGGCTTTATTAGCTTTGTTGTTCTCACTTGTGAGTAGATGTATAGTTGTCAATACTGTGTGATCAGGAAAACAAGGACCTGGACTTCCCATTTAAAATCAAACCTGCCAACCCACCCCCCATCCACCTCACCCCTACAGAAACATCTGGTGCACATTTCTGATACTGGGATGAAGTGAGCCCAAGCATGGCATTTGTACAGTGACAGTTCACTCCCTTAGAAAATCCAGTATCCAAATTCCACAGCTTTGTTTTATGGACACAAAACATGGATGAATATAGTCACATTCATTAAGTATTTTACACATTTTTGCAAGCTGAGCCACAAAGACATCACGATACTCGGCTAAAGCTCTGCTGTATGCAAACTCTAGAAACTGGAAGGGACGAATTTAAGTAGTTATTGATCATTCTTCTGAAAACTGCTACAGTACCGTGGTATCACAAGATCCAGATCTAAGTGTTATCTGACAGCACCATGTAAAACAGATTTTAAATTTTCACATAGCTTAAAATGTTTGTAGTCACCCAGTGAATTGCAGCAAAGGCAACCCAACATGTTTCATTAGACTATTTAATATTTTTGTAAGCTTATTTTATTTCTTTGCTGTACAAAGGCAGAAATGCAAACCATCTCAATAAATCTACATCAGTAACTACCTAGAAATGATACAAGTATGTACACAAAGCCCAACTGTTTCACTTCAGTGTTGATACCACAGTTCACGTAGAGCTGGATGCAAACAGCACCTACACAGTGTAAGGCATAACTCTCAGGATATTTACATCTTGTTCTTTTTAACGAAGGCTTCCAATACACCAGTTCTTTGTTACACTCGTATTTGACAATCCTGCTTAGTAGTGCAGCCTCAGAACTGAAAAGTGCATTTCTTCATTTTATACATTCTCACACAGATTGTGGACTGTTCCAGAAATAGTTTTCCAACCCTCCTTCTTGGAAGTAATTTATTATCTATGTTTTCTGTCAATTAAAATTATAAGGTAAAAAGACCATTTCCCCAAAGTTCTCTAGATCACATGCAATTAAGAAAACAAAGATCCTAAAAGCAACTCCAGAAACTCTTGTCTTTTGACTTGGGAAGATAAGCAATCCTGTGAAAGCACTCAACCAATTCGCTGCTGGTTTTTTAAAACACTTTAGAACATTTCAGGTTACGAAGTTTGCAGATCCAAGCAGCTTTGGAAAAGCCCTATAATACAGATATTTACATTCTGTATTAGATTTTTGTGTTGTAATTAATCTAGCATCTCAAATGGTTTTTTCTCTTCCATCGGAGATCTCACTTTGAAAGGAAAGTAAAAAAGGAGTATGATTACTGTCATTGTAGAAAATACAATTCTGAGTTATTTCACAAGCAAAATAAAAAATGCCTAGGATGAAAAACTCTTCCCTTCAACTATAAAGCAGCACTGGCTAAAAATAATTTTTCCTTTGTGTTCTGAGCTACTGCAATTCCTGCCACATTTATTTTTAAGCCACAACATCCTGTAGCACTAAGGTTCTTCAGACTCTATATTCCATCCAATCTTGGTTTAGGAGATTAAAATACTACATCCCCTCTTCTGTCTGCCCTCCCTTAGGGCAGGGAATGAGCAGCAGCACAGCCTCGTTCAAAACAGCATTGTAACTCTCATGGCAACAATCTCAGCTGAGCTGGGCTCTGTACCGCAGCAGCTGAGAACTGACACACGGCGCTCCATCCAGAGCGCAGCTCCGACAGGAAACCAGCAAAGAGCAAAGGAAGGAAAAGGTCAGGGAACAAGAGTGCCTTGCTGTATATGCATGTGCCTGACTCTCTGACCTCCTGCTGCTGTGAGGTAACACAACAGCAGAGACTTCTCTTGTAGGCATTTCCTATACTCACTCCGACACATCTTGGCCCACAAACTATGCTCAGAAAATTATACTTGTTCAACAGTTCAGCTTACAACTTAATCAGAATGGTACAACCATCTTAAAAAAAACCTACTACGTGTGGATAAATTGTAAAACGAGGATGTTACCTTCATCAGAATGAACAGTTTCATTAGTGAAAGTATCCATATCTTCACAAGTGTAGGCACCTGGCTTCTCTTTTTCCACCTCACACAGATACACGTCAATGGGTCCTTTTGTGCTCTTCACATGTACTTCTATGTGATCCTATAAAACAGCAACTTGCATATAATCCAAATAACAAATCTTGCACATCCTTATCTATTTTTGCACATATTTTAAAGACAATAGGTTAAGAACAGAACAAATACAGGAATGACGTAACTATTTAAAATTGTGTTACTACTTCCACATAAATTATGACTATTACATACATTTGTAGGACAATTATTGTGCAGAATTAAGCTAATGAGTTTCCATTTTTGATGAATGTGCATTTAAATATTTGTTTAGTCTTTCTACTGACCTTCAGATACATGACCAAGACTTACTATGTTTACGAAGAGTAACGAAATTAAAAAACTTGACAAAGCAATGCCATGGATCAGACAACAAATTGGAGCACACAGCTTTAATGACATGGTAAAGTAACTAATCCCTATTGCTTCTACTGCTTTCCTTCAGCAGACATCACATTGCAAGACAAAGCAAATAAATCTTAATGCACAATGGAGAAAATACTCTGTTCTAATATACAACCTTTTCAATCCTGTCTTTTTATTGCTTCAGGAGGCCTTTGAAATTGTCTCTTTTTCATCTCCACTGGATAAGAGACAGCTGCTTTGACCAGGGGAAGTACTGGAGATCTATGCAGTGGATCTAACTCTTTTGGTTCTACTGATTCATCTCCTTTTCCTAAGATACCCCTACCTTTCTGCGCACACAGCAAGGCAACTTCAATGACTACGCAATTAAGAAGATTATCAAAAATGCTCACGCAAAAAAGAAAGTAGAATTAAAATTCCATTTGTTATCTTGACTTCCAGGATTTGTCCTCTTAGAGCACTACCAACAGTGGGTTCCCAGTACACAGGCCCCACTAAGCAGGTGCAGCACTGCTGGGTGCAGTGGGCAAAGGTCCGGCTCCTCTGTGAGACCAGAATGGAGCCTGTGTACTGCACCGTGGGGTGAGGACAGGGCACAGCCCCACTCCATGAAATATCCCTCTAGATATGAACTACCAGAGTGACAAAATGTTTTCATTTTCCAACCATACTGTACATTGCATACTTTATTACAGCTGTTCCATTCTCTCTAGCAAAACCAGGTAACTAAAGCTCAGATACATTTATGGCTTAATAATTTAGGTAAAAAGAAAAATACTGCAAGTAAGTTTCTAGGACTATTATCCCTACAGCATTGTTTAGTGGAACACAAGAACAATGAACTACTGATATCTGCATGACAAAGAAACTGGAAGTCAATTACTGACTGCTGCTGCAAAAAATCAAATTTGAGAACTTTTGTTCCCTTAGGAGAAATGTTTAAGTCTTACTTCTTTAGGAACTGGTATTTCCAATTTGGTTTCCTCTGGAGCTTTGATTGCGATCACAATCTGTTCCTGAAATGCCTGAATGCTTCGGATATCTTGGTATGTCACATAAGCTAGTGTATACATTGGTCAAGGATTCTGTAAAGTAATTTGCTAATGGACAGAAGCAAAGAGTGTGATGTCAAGATATGTTGAGGCAGAATACCAACTTAAGAAAATTGATCAACAATTCAGCTGAGGTTAATATTAGCTTTATAAAATGAAGTATCAGCTAACAAGTGGAAAAATACTTTTCTGTATTTTTTGGAAGGAAAAAAACTTTTAAAAATATATTCAATGTTAAAAAATCCCCGAACAGTTTTCACAGATGCTGTCATAAGTCCACAAAGCAGAGGGAATTCTGTCCTTCAGAAACTACATTCTATTTTGTAATAGCATGAAACTAATTTCCTGGCACACTATAAAACTATTTTCTTAACCAGTAAGGTGTAAAGAAAATGGGCACATTCCATTTGAGCACATACCCTGACATCTTGCCAAACAAGGGAGCTAATAATATTTTACTGTAACCCAAAGCCAAAACTCAATCTTTGTGTGATACATTAAAATCTCTTTTCTATTGTCAAAACCCATCTGAAAATCAAAACTGCACCAGAACCTCTTTCAACAGAGAACAGTATTAGGACACAACCAACATACCATTATATCTCCTTGGCAACAGGCCACTCAGACTCCACTTTGAGTCCTCTTTGTCATCTCACTAAGCAGCTTGGATCTCACCTGCCCCTGAGACAACTCAGAGAGAACAAGGTGATGGTCAGGGTACTAAGACTATTGCCCCACTTCTTTCTTCTGGAGTGGAAAGGTCACACAAGCAGCACTCCCCTGAGGACACGCCAGACTGTCCAGAATACTGCAAAGCAAGGCACACGAGTGGCATTCCCAAATACAAAATAATCAAAAAGTCTGCTATTATAAAACTCATTACCAAGCAGTACTGCATACCTGTGCTATCAGCCTACACTTCTTACTAGATACGTATGTGCAACCAAAACGATGTGTTAAAGTAATGCAAGAGTTAAAAGGATATTTTGCATTTTCTTTGTCATCTGTTAGTTCAAATATCTGATGAGCACAATCCTTGATTAATTCATCCAGAGCTTCTTCCATGTCTGATAAGTCAGAAAGTTCATCTTTAAGGTTTTGCTGCTCTGCTGCTTTTCCAACAACTTGGTCAAGATTATTACCTCTAGAAGAATACGAAAGTTGTCTAGTATGTTTGTATAAATAAAAGCCTGTTTATTAAACATCAAGTATACTAACAGAAAGGAGTAAGGAACTCTGGCATCCTTTACTCTGCTGAAATATGCTTCCATGTACTTCTGCACTTGATACGTGTTAACATATTAGGTAATTCACACAGCCTAAGGATCCAGAAGAACTTAAAATATCTGTGAGAAGTAATTCAATATGCTTAAAAATACTCTCAAAGTTATTAACATTACTCAACATTATTGGGATTTACTGTTTCAGTAACGAGAAGTTTCAAAGCCTACTCACATCCACTGGATAAGATTCTTAGATCTTTTCTGAATCAAGTGGATTCCATCCAACACATTGGTGATGTCATACACTCTTCGTTTTCGTACTCCAAGCGTTGCTGCTACTTCATTTAAATCAAGGACACCATCTGGAGCTTTTTTGAGAAGAGCCATAAATCTTCGTGTCAAAAGCCCCAAGGATGCATCAAATCGAGGCCTTTTGGCCTCTACAGTTGCTGTAAAGTTTTGGTAGAATATTTAGGGTAAGCTACTACACAAGCATGAAGTATTACTTTAAAAAAGTGATGGTGATGAAGTAACAATGAAGATAAAAGTCTGGAAGCACCGCAGTTTTTAATGCTAACTTTGCAATGGCATTATATAAAGCCTATTAACTACACATACCTTCATTTGTTTGCAATGACTTCATCTAAACAGCAAGCATGCATTTTTATGCTTTCAACATTCATGACTCCACACTGCTAATATGGATATTAACAGCTGAGTAACTTTATGTTCTATAGGACTTTGAGATCGGATCACTGAACAAATACCAATGAAACCTCTGGTTAACTGTAGATAGTGTTGAAGTGCTGCCAGAGAAAACCTTTTGGTCCATTTTAACCAGCAGACCTCCCATGTAACCATCAGGTATGGTTCAGGAGTCAGCTTGGCTTCAGGACTGTTTCAGCCTGGACATGACCAATCTCTTCTGGAATTGAAGAACTTAGTATGTAGACAAACTCTGCTTGTAATGTTTGGTCTCAGGGCAAAAGAACTGGTCATTCCATTGTTTGATTTACTAACACAACAAAGATCTACACATACCCTGACACCCTGGTTTAAAAGAGATCCCTGTGCTGTGTGTATCCATTACCAACATATTTGCAGAAACAGCAGAAGTCACTGATGAGTAACTAGAAATTATTATTTACGTATGCAAAAAGCACAAAAAAGCACCTATTTTTGAGGCACAAAAAGCTCATGGTATGCACACACTCATTTGATGCCAGTCAATGAAAGACTGTCAAATTCTGCTGTTACTTGTCTTTTCTCCTGTAAAGCAAACCAGGTATTTCATCTGATCAACCTGTGTCCCTGAGCAATATTCCAGTCTAATGCTTCAAGAAAAGGTGAGTGTGTGTGTAAACAAAGTTCCCTAGAAAACACTCTTCAAACATCAGTATTTTTCCCACAATGAATAAGACACGTACTTTTACTCCTAATGTATCACACTCATTCCATGGCTGCAAGTTTGTGCACTCTAACACGAAGTGACAGGTCCAACAACTCAGTTTTGGACTGTGCTACTGTGAAATGTGTGAAACAATTCAACTGGTGAGAAAATAAACAAATCCCCAACACCCAGAAATTCACTCAAGTTTATTTTCGCATTTATTAACACCAGTTGAAAACCAACATTTGCCAATATGTTGTTCCAGTTTTCTCTAACTCACTTTTCCTGTGCATTATTTTCTTTACAGCAGTGGGAAAGTATACTTGCAGCAGATCTGAAGAAGAGAAACTATAAAGAATGTTTTGCTTCACATCTGTTATTTCAATCAGTGTTCAGCATTTCTCCTGCTCTGCTGATATTAAATACATTACAATATTTCATTTGTCTACAGCATGTACTGACATTGTAGAAAGGCACGAAATACTGCAAGATTAATTTTCACACATGAAACGTAGAAACTTACTTTTCACATGCCGTGCATCATTGTACACATTCAGGTCGATCATTGGTGCCTGAGGAAATTAAAAAAGGAAAAAACAATCTGTCATAAAATGCTATCTACAGGGGGAGCTTCTTCAGAAGAAATCCTCAAATCTACTTTAGATGTTACAGCCATCACAGGTCTGACAATTCAACAGCTATCACTGTGAAAAAGTGTCACCAGATAGAAGGAATACATGCTCTTTAATTCCTGCCAGAATTTTCAGCCCTTAATCTCAGCACAACTCACTCTGTTTTTGAAATTAGGAAACACTATTGAACACGCTGATGCTCAGGCAAACTGCAACCTCTCTTGCTTCTTTTTTTTCCAATTCATGGCCATTTCCTTTCAGTCTCCCATCATGTACTACTGTGAAGTATCTGGCCAGCTTTTCAAGTTGTTAACTTCCTTGCAAGTACAGCATGAAGCTGTGTCAGGGGAAGTCTGGGTTGGACACTTGGAAAAGGTTCTTCCCCCAGAGGGTGGTCAGGCACTGGGAGAGGCTCTGCAAGCAAGTGGTCACAGCACCAAGCCTGACAGAATTCAACAAGCTCTGGACACGCTCTCAGGAACATGGTGTGACTTTTGGGGTTGTCCTGTGCTTGGACAGGAGCTGGACTTGACAATTATGGGTCCTTTCCAACTCAGGATATTGTATGATTCTACTGAAGGGCTGCTGTGGCTTAACAAGCTCCCTCAGGATATTAACAGCCTTCCTACACTAGTGGGCCTAAATCTGGAACAGCATTCCAAGGGCAACCTAATACATGCCAAGTAAGGAAGGTGAATCACTTCCCTCAATTTATTGTTTAGTCTCCGGCTAAGACAGCCTCATCTGCCTCAATGTCAGGGCACAGTGCAGGTGCACATTTAACCCACTGTCCATCAGGGCACCCAGGTCCTTTCAACAGGGTGGTCCCCCAGCCTGTACCATTGCGGGGTAAAGGCCCAGGTAGACTTTGACACTTGATTTTCAACTTCCTGGGTTGAAGTTTATGAGGTCATAGATGACCCCTTCCTCCAGCCCATAAACATCATGAGGGGGCACCTCACATCCTCCACCTATCAACAGGACAGGCCCTAGGACAGACCCCTGAGGAAAAGAATTAATAATGTTTCTGAGTGAAGTATGAATTACTAACCACTCCTCTTTGTTCCTGGTGGTCCAGCCAAGGACTTTTTACTTGTGTGGTATTTTACCATCTGTAATTTCCCAACTTCAAGAGGAAGGTAAGACTTTCAGTAAGTCCTGATAAAGCTAACGTAGTTGACATCCATGGCTTTGATCTACAAATTTGGTCATTTCACCACCAAGGGTAATCAGGCTGCAAGTACAGTTATGCTGGTTATTCAACCACATTCTCCTTTATGTGCCTAGAAATAGTTTCCAAGGAAATTTGCTTCATGGCTTTCAAAGGGACTGAAGTGAGACTGTCTTAAGCTGTAGCTGATTTCCACAACCTCTCAAAAGTCATGTGAGCAACCTCACAATGACATCAGCCAGCTCTCTCAGGATGTACCCCAAGAGGATCTTACAGATTTGTTTGGGTTCAGCTTTCACAAGAAGATTCCTAACTTGCCACTTTTCTGTTGCTGGTCATTCCTTAAGACACAAAGCCTAATGGACATCCGATCTGAAAAGCCATGGAAAGTGTCCGAGTACGGCAGTCTTACATGCCTTTACTCCTCCTAAATCACCGGCCCCATTTAGCAGCAGGTTCCTCATCCCATCCTCCCCCCCTTTACTGCTGATGTAACTCTTGAAGAATACATTCAGTACAGGTAGCTCGGGGTGCAGCTGCAGTGCGAGCTGTATGCTGAGCTCTGGACGGTGGGAGCCCCAGGCAAGACGCCGTGAACTGTGCTGCCAGCCAGGTGACAGGACATTCAGAGACAGAAGGAGCTGAGCATCCCTAGGCTTTGGCACGCTTAACACTGTGAGGGTATGTAGTGTTTTAGCTGCTTTATCACTGCCCTGCATAAGTGGTCAGGGGAGAGATGTAACAAGAAGTTCATGAGTTGACCTAAGGACCAGGAGCAATCACTCACCAAATACCATCATGGGCAAAACAGACACAACTGGGGAATATTAATTTGAACTTATAACCAATAAAACCAGAGCATAATAATGAGAAGTAAAACGTGTCTTAAAAAAACACCTTCCCCCCACCCCTCCCTCCTTCCCAAGCTCTACCTCCTCCACACCAGCAGTGCACCGAGACAAGAATGGGGGTTATGGTCAGTTCATCAAATGTTGTTCCTGCTGCTGCTCAGGGAGGGCAGTCCCTCCTCTGCTTCAGTGTGCAGTTCCCTCCCACAGGAGGGAGCCTCCCATGAACTTCTCCAATATGGGTCTATCTCACAGCAGCAGCTCTCCCTCCACCAGCTGCATCAATGTGGATCACTTTTCCTGAGGGTGCAGTCCTGGGTGCAGGGCACAGCCTGCTCCAGCGAGGGTCAAGGGTCACAAGTCCTACCAGACAACCTACTCCAGAATGGGCTCCACTCTCCATGAGTCCTTGCTAGGAGCCTGCTCCAGTGTGGACTTCCCACAAGTTCCCAGCCTCCTTTCAGGCATCCACCTGTGCCAGCCTAGCTCTCCTCCACAGGCTGCAGATGGATCTCTGCATCCCCATGGTCCTCCATGGGCTGCAGCTGCTTCACCACAGGCTGCACCACAGGCTGTAGGGAGTCTCTGCTCCAGCACCTGGAGCACCTCCTCCTCCTCTTCCTCCACTCACCTTGGTGTCTGCAGAGTTGTTCCTCTCACATATTCTCACTCCACTCTTCTCTGGCTGCAATTACAACTGTGCAGTAACTTTTTTTCCCTTCTTACGTATGTTATCACAGAGGCACTACTACCATCTCTGATTAACTCTGCCTTGGCCAGTGACAGATCCATCCTGGAGCTGCCTGGCATTGGGTCTGAAGGACATGAGGGAAACTTCTGGCAGCTTCTCAGAGAAGCCACCCTGTGGCCGCCCCCCCCCCCCCCCCCCCGCTATCAAAACCTGACCACAAAAACCTAACAGGATATACAAGCCCAAGGTTTCCTTTGTTTGGGATCCCTGCTTGAGCTGTTGTACCAAGTTATTTTAAGGATCCAGATGTCTTAGAGTCTGCTATGGGAAACCTGGGGTCGAGCTGGTGAGGGGACCTTGTCTGACTGTGTGAGTGTGGGGGTGCAGCTGCAAAAGGGCCTCAATCCCAGCTCAGGTGGTGCGAGAGTGACTGACGAGAGTGGCTCCTGCATGGTCAGACAGGAAAATTTCTTTAATACTGTGACCTTTGACATTCCTTGCTAATTTCAACACAACAACTCTGGCTTTCCAATCATCATGTCCATGTCCAGACAGTTTTTATCCTTGTTCTTTAGTCTGTCCTTTTAGACTATCCAGCGTATGTTCTTTTTGCCAGGAGTGTCATGATGAAATGTATTTCTCCATACTGACCTCCATCTCTTCAGCTCCTCTGGCTTCTGAAGTTGCCTTCCCAAATATCTCAACTACCTCTTGACAGAATAAACTGAAGTCTTGAAGACTGAATAAGCTGGAAGCCAGGTTCTGCACTGTGCTACTAGCCTTCCTTACTATACTCAGGGCCTTGAATATCCCACTGTTAAGAACATTTCCCTGTCTGACCATTCATGAGACTCTCTGGCAGTCACACTCCCAGTGACAGAGGCTATCACTGCTGGGACTGAAGCCCCTTCATGGTGGGCAGCTTCAGTGAGCTACTGGGAGGCCCACTTGGCTCCCTACACACCACACTCACACCATCAGGCCATGTTTCCTCACTGGTTCAACCCCAGGTTTTCCACTGCAGAGTCTCAGGTGTCTCTCCATAAAACAATTTATTCATGGTGCAGCAACACAGAAACAGCTCAAGCAGGTACCTCCAAAGACAGATCCACAATAAAGGAACTTCTGCATTTTTATACTCTCACAGTTTGCCCAGGTGAATCTTCCTCTTCCCCCTGAGTCCTCTGCTCCTGCTGTGTCTCTCCATCCACCTCGGCAGTGCCACCATCTCTGTGCCCTTTTGTTATCCAAAGGATTGGCAGTCCATGGCCTCTTGTCCTGGGATCCCACCCATCAGCTGCCTGCAAACTGAGCTACCCGTACTAGATATATTCCTCAACACCTACTATTCCATGCCCATTACAGCCAAGGCTGTTAATAATTACTACATCTTTGACTTCCCTGTCTATGAGCAGCTGATTCAGGAAAGTATCACCCATTGAAAACTCATCTAAATATCTACATAAAGAAGCTGTGCCAAACACGATTTGCTTCTTACAATCATCACTTCAATTACCCACCCAAAAACTTATGTGAACTCTTTCATACCTTTAAGAAAGTACTACCAAGTAACATTTAGCCCAACTGTCAAGATTAATTAAAAAAAGCAGTAATAAATTTGAAGAAGTTTCACAAAATTAAATGTACACACCATCAGGATAAACCAAAAAAAGTAGCAGATTTTTAAAAGTTTTACGAAATAGGCTTTTTTGTTAGCTACTTCATAGCATTGCTAGAAGTAGTGGTGGCAGCTGCATGTAAGATGACTACCTCAACATCACAGACGTTTAGAGGAGAAAACACAGTTGTAATCCCTTTTTCTCATACTTAGCTACAACATACTTAGCTCAATTAAGAGGCTATAGGTAACACTGGCAAGAAAAAACATCCCTTCGCATTGTATCACCTTTCCCGGGAAGCCCGCTCCAACGCCACGACGGAGGGGAGCATCCCACAGCTCTTTCCGGGGTACCACGCTGCCAGGCCCGCCGCATCTTTCCCGCCCAGGGATGTAGGACGGGCTTTCGGCCGCCTCCTGACGAGCTCCGGCAGCAGAAGCACAGCTGCACCGCCGTCCCGCCCTCTCCCATGCACACGCAGCGCCTCCCAGTGCCGCCCGCCATGTACCTCACTCACACGCAGCGTGTCCAGCTGCAGCGGCCTCAGGCGCTCCCACTTGTCGGGGCTGGCCATGTCCGCCCGGTCCCTCCTCCTTGCCCCGGCCGGCCCCGAGACGAGGCGCTGGAGGAGGGAGGGCGCACAGCCGCCCTCACGCCGAGGCCCCGAGCCGCCGCCAGGCGCGGGGCGCCGCGGAGCCGCTCCCGCCCTCGCCGCGGCCCGTCATGGCCGCCGCTCCCGCGCGCGCCTGAGGCGACCGCTGGGGCGGGAACGGGCAGGGCCCGCGCACGCGCCCTCCCCTCTGCCGCCGGGGCGCGCGCGAAGCCACCGCCTTCCCCCTGTTACCCATCGGCCCCCGCGGCAGCTTCCCGCCCTGCCTGGCTTGTGCTGGCTTTTCCCGGCTTTTCCCGCCCCCCCGGGCATCCCCCGCCTCACCGAGCGCCGGCAGGAACGCGCTGAATTAACTCGTTTCCTCCCCTGTCATCAGCCTGCCAGGCTGGCGGAGGAACGGGTGTGCTCGCCCCCGTCCTCGTCTTTGCCGGCAGCGGGAGTGCACTGAGCACTGCAGCGGCCAGCGTGGGTTAAGGGGAGGAATCACAAAATATGCTGAGTTGTAAGGGACCCATAAGGATCGTCGAGTCCAGCTCCTGCGTCTGCACAGGACATCACAAGAATCACACCATGTGCCCGAGAGCATTGTCCTACCTAATGCTTCTTGAGTTCCGTCAGGCTGGTGCTGTGACCACTTCCCTGGGGAGCATCTTCCAGTGTCCAGCCACCCTCTGGGTGAAGAACCATTTTGTAATGTCCAGCCTAAACTTCCCCTGACACAATTTCAGGCCATTCCCTCAGGTCCTGTCCCTGGTCACCAGAGAGAAGACATCAGGGTCTGCCCCTCCTCCTCAGGAGGAAGCCGTATCTGCAGTGAGGCCTCCCCTCAGTCTCATCCAGGCTCAACAGTCCAAGTGGCCTCAGCTGCTCCTCATATGGCTTGCCCTCAAGAAGAAGGTCCTCACTGGTTACTGCAAGGAGGGAGATTTCTCTTTCCTCCAGGTAACAGCATGAGCAAGGAGAAAGCATTCTGAGCATTGCCATGCAAGTAGGTGTGAGAATAATTAGTATTGATTTCCTGCCTAATTACCTGCTTTTGTCATTACTTGCTAGTATGAGGCAGCCAAAACTGTGTGTGTTGCTCACAGCAGAGACACAGAGAGAATGCCCATATCAGAAATAAATTAATTACAAGAGGTTTGTGAGTGAAGGGCAAGGTATATTCCTCTAGGGCCTGACAGGAGCCATCAAATGTGGCGTGTCCTAACTAAGCCTGTCCATTTACTTCGCAGCAACATCCTTTCCCAAATTCCAGCTCCATTGCTCCTGCCCTTTCCTCCATACTTCTGGTAACGTTTTCAAAGCACTGATGCCTCGCTCATTTGCCAACCTCAGCAGTAGTCTCAAAATGTCCAGTTGCGTAGATAACTTCTGTTTGTCAGACAAAAACATTTCTTTAAAATACTGCTCCTTGTTAGACAGCCCATTTGTTGCTTGATTGCTCTTTATGGCAATTAACTCTCTTCTACAGCAGGTAAGTCTGTCATGGAGTTCTTTTGCTTAAAGAATTATGAACTATTTTGCTTCTCCCACCCACACTTCAGGTGAAATTTCCAGTCACTTCCCTGATTTCATTGGATGTGTAAAACTGCCAGTCTGGTATGAGGAATTCAAAACCATAAAGAACTTTGTTCATATTCTAATATGTCAGACCTAACATGTCAACTAACACTATTATCTTGAAAAAATACTGAATTAATTTTCATTTGCTATGTGTTTCATAGCCCTTCCAGTTAGCCATTCATTTAGAGCAGCTTATGGTATCACCAATGATATATCAGATGCCTTGATAGAGGATGGAGTTTTCTTCATAGCAACCAATTTTCAGTCAAGTACTTGCGGTAATAATTGTCCTTGTAGAGAAGCGCAGAACTAAGGTGAGTTGTTCTTGTGCTCTAATGAATTAAAAAGAATAAAAGAAAAAAATGTGTTACAGCTCTTCAAAGGCAAGATGTCTGTGTTTCAGGAGATTTGGAGTTGTGCATCTAAAGATGTCATGCAAATGCTGGTTGTCAGTATTGCAAGGCGAGGTTGGACTGCTGCAGGTGCATGTTTTCCTGTCTTGGAAGGGACACATGATTACATGGAAATGTAAAAATGCTCATTTTTGTATGGGCAACATAATCTGATTGCTAACTTCTCTGTGGGGATGTACAAAGTTCCGTAAGGAATTAACATTTCTCTCTTTTTTGTATTCTGGAAGATGTATTTTATCATTGCAATTACAGATTGTATAAACCCACTGTGATAAAGCAGGTTTTTTTCCGCCTGGAACAGCAAAATGGTTTGGAGTAGATCTCTAGGACCATTTTAGTTTCAGGTGATGCAAGAATGTGCCATGCAGTATTAAAGTTGTTGAATAGGAATTGGTGGCTGTTGGCTGGTCAGATATTAGGAGGAGGCTAACAACTCATAATTTGAGGATTAGGATACATGAATTCCTGTATTAACCCATGTGGAAAACATTGCTTCAACTTTTAACTATGCTGTTGTTCTAGCCAGTCATAAGATCAAATCCTGTTGTTCCCGTGCCTCTCTGTCCTTGCCTGATGACCTATCTAATGGAGCAGAGAAGAGCCCCACACAGATTCAGATTCAGGAAGAGTTTTCTATATTTATGTGAAAATTAAAAAGCCTTACTACTCTTTTAAATGAAAATTAGATTTTGAAGTAACTGACTCAACTATCCGGAGTTTTTGCTGTAGCCTTCTTCTGATAAAGAGTTTTATTCTAGTGTGTTATTATTTACGCTTTATAAAGCTGATAATTAAACATCACACATTCTTTCTTACTCCTGTAGATGAAAATGTAAATTATTCCTCATTTACTGTTATCTTAATGCATATTGAAATTACTGTGCATTCTTTTAATACCTCCAGACATTAATTGTACAAAACATGGTTCTTAAAATAAAAGATTTGCTTCTTTATCTGAAATTGGTTTCTTTTTCATTACATTGATTCTATTGCCCACCAGGGGGCAATAATTCATTTCCTAAATCTGATCTTTTACCATCAAAACCTGCCAGAATAGTGGATTCACTAACTTTTTTTAATGACTGGATGTGAAAGTCAAAACATAATTTTCTTGAAAATGCTTCTTATGTTACTTGCGTAACTTAGTATTTTACCCTGAACTACTTAGGCATGTAGGTTTTACTTTTATTTTGAGCAGCTGAAATTTGACTGCTTTGTAAAAGTTTTTACTGGTGAACCTCATGCAGCACTGAAATGGTGAAAGGTTTGAATTTCATGCAGTATGGGATTTTTTTGGTGGTTTTTATATTGCCATTGTGATACTCAAAAATTTGTTTTAATCACATTATTTTCCCATTGTTTTTGTTACACGAATATCCTATTAATATTTATTAGACTATGTATATGATCCTGAAATTGGAAATATATACCCTATCAGGTACCTTTATAACCTTTTATGATACCTTTTTTTTTCTTTATGTACATAGTGGTTGCAACATTCTGCAGTTAAAGCCAAGGCCACCTTCTGTAAAACTCTACAATTCTGTATCAAATGCAATCTTCCCTTTCATGTTAATAATCTTGTAACTGGATCTTGCATTAGGTGCAGATGCTGAAAAGATGAGCCAGAGGAAATAACTTCCTGCAAAAGTGCAAAAGTACAAAACGATGAAAGACAGCAATAGCTGTAAATACCTATTCAAACTACTTGGGCTTACAGAGTTATCCATATTTTTGTATATTAGTATGTCAGTCTGTATAAGCTTCCAAGCCTCCCTAAGGTCCTAACTGCTGCATAAAGGTATACATTTTTATGCTGTAAAATGTAATGACTTAAATCTGTTTCCAGCAATAGTAGAATTTTCTTGATGTGCTCAGCTTAATCTGCCTGGAAAAAAATTCTTCTTGTATACATGGCAAGTAGTCATCCTTTAATCTAAGAAGGCAGATCTCTTATTTCTTCACTTTTTTTGTGTGAGTATGAGGAAGATTGAGTCAGTTAATCGGACTGGAGCAGCACAGTGCTAAACAGCATTCCTTTTTGTCATATCTTGAATGACACTTAAAAATCATGGATGTGGTATCACATTGGAGATGTAGGGCTTAGCTCATGACAGAAACTGAACCTCCTGCTTCTTCTATGTGTAATTCAGAAAATAAATTATATAGATGGAGAAAGGACCCTTAAGGTGACATTAGGGTTGTGTAAATAGCAAGTGCTTGCTGTATATGAACACCAGTGTCCTACTGAAAAGGTTCAGTGAATATTGTGTTCTTAGGAAGGTTTGGAAGTTTGGCAGCAAGCCATTTGCCATCATCTGACAGAGCCTCAGGGTTTCTAGGGAAAGGTCTTTACAGAACCTGGTGGAAGTTTTCATCCATACTAAGGAGTTTATCAACAGAAGAAGACTCCTGTTGCAAAAGGGCATTATTATATTTTTTGTTTGTATTTTTTCTGTGGCAGAGGTGGTGTAAAATTCACTGATTTATTTAATTTTGTTAGCTTTAAATGTGTGGAAAAGTTGAAGTGTGTCCTCATAAAGTGGTTATCTTTATATCTTGAATTTCAAAGTATCCTTGAAGTTAATATTTTTTGTTGGTTTTGGTGGGTGTTTATTTAAAATTTATTTTATTATTTAATTTTGTCTTATGAGAAAGTGTTCTACAGTGCTTGCGTGAAATCAGAGTAGCTTGCTGTTATGTGTACACAAATTTATGATTTAGCACATTCACTGATGGTGGGATTGTGTCTAGATGCATAAAAGTCATTCAAACCTATCAGGGAAGTTGGTTGACCACTGCCATCCTTTCCTCCAGTTTCTCACTATCTCATAGCAGTGAGAACTTGAAATGGATGAGAAATGTTGGGGCACCTGCTTGTGCTGAGGGAAGATGGAGGAGAAAGAGATTCTGGGAAAGTGGGTTACCTGCCACTGAGGGGCAAGCTGTAGGCAGATGCTGGAAAAGCAGAAACCACTGGAAAAACTCAAGCACTTGTTTCCATTTTTGAGGCATCTGCATTCTTCCATGCTCTGCTAGTCCAGCCCCAGTGCTTCCATGTCTTACCAGCAGGGAGTAACACCCCTTGTAAACAGGTCCCAGGCCTCCAGCAAGATGAGATCACCTCCAGCCCCAGAGGATTAAAGCTAAGCAGACTTTTCTGCCTCTTTTCTTGTCCTTCCCATCCTCTCACATTTCCACCACAACAAAATAGAATGGTAATACCATTGTTTTACCATTACTCATTGTTTTACCATTGAGGAATGGCAAAATGCAGTTTTGCCTGCAGTACTGAGGAACCTTGGAATCAGAGATGCATTAGGTTGGAAAAGAGCTCTATGATCATCAAGTCCAACCATTAACCCAGCACTGCCAAGTACACCACTAAACCATGTCACTGTGTGTCACACTGGCACATCTTCTAAATACATCCAGGAATGGCGACTTAACCACTTCTCTGGGCAGCCTGCTCCAATGCTTGACAACCCTTTTGGTGAAGAAGTTTCCCCTAATAGCCAATCTAAACCTCCTCTGGTGCCACTTGAGGCTGTTTCCTCTCATCCTATCTCTTATTACTTGGAAAAAGAGATGAACACCCCCCTCACTACAGCCTCCTTACAGGTAGTTGTACAGAGTGATAAGGTCTTCTTGAGCTTCCTTTTCTTCACCTTGAGTTGTTTCTGATCAGAAGGCAAATTCTAATAAATAATAATAAATTATTATTTTTAAATGATAATTTATATAATTATAGGAAAGTAAAAATGATCAGTTTTTACATTCTACAGCAGTGAGTTCTATAATTTCAACTTGTTAGAAAAAAACATAATGTTTTTGTTTCAAATATGTTCCCTAATCATGTCATTTGGTGCTCTGTAATTCCTGTTTTATGGGAAACTGGAAGAATTTCTTTTAAGTTCACTTTTTCCATATTATTCTCAATTTCATAGATATTTATCAGCTCAGTTACCAATTTTCCAATCTGAAGACTCCTAACCTATGTAACCTGTTTGTGTGGAAGTTATTTCAAATGTCTAGTCACTCTTGTATGTTGCTTTTCTGTTCTGCTGTAGCCTTTTCAAATGTGACATTTGAAAGGAATAACATTGTAATCTGAAGGGGAAATAAAAAAGAAAGGGGAAAAGGAAAGTTTTTCCCCAACATGAGAGCAATAAAATCGTGGAACAGATTGTCCAGAGAGGTTGTGTAGTCTTCATCCTTGGAAGTTTCCAAGACACAACTGGATAAAGCCCTAAGTGAACTCACTGCATAGCTGACCTGTCTTTGCGAGATTGGGCTAGACACCTCCAGTGGTCCCTTCAAAGATGCTAACTATGATCCCATGATCAGATATCCAGTCAGGGTACAAGAAGTCTAAAGTGTAGACTTAATGCAATGTCAAACTGGTATTTTCTTCTTTATTCTCTATTCTTTTCTTAAAACATTGTGTGTGCCTTTTGGGCAACTAGGGAGCATTGAGCTGTTTTCAGAAAACTGTCTATGGTGCTCAAACCCACTCTTTACTAAGTGGGTAGGAGTCCATCATTATGCACATACAGTTGGCAGCTGCAGCAAGAGCAGGGAAAAAAGCATCAAAGGGTGGTGTTGTGAAGTGTGGCTTTGGGAGCAACATCCCTCCGTTCTCTCTGTGCCAGGTTACTTCCCTGAACCTGGACAAAAGCGGATAGTAAGGAGGAAGTGTGTTTGGGATTGCCTGGTTCTGTGGCTGCTGCTGTTGGCTGAAGCAGTGGCAGAAACATTGATTCAAAGAGAAAGAGTTGTCTGCTGCAAGGAGAAAGGACTGCACTTCATGCCACTGGCATGCCCATTGCCTCTGGTGTGCTCCTGCACTGGAGAGACTGAGGAGAGCTGGACCCAGCTTTAGTTCCCTGACCATTCTTCTCCCGCTCTCTGGACAGATGACTCTTCTGGCTAGCTGCTTTTGTTCTCCCACGGATCTCCAAATCTCTGTAGAGTACCCATACTGTCAGCATCTTGGCTCTGAGTGCCACTATGGCTTGTTAGAGCCACAAGGCAGATATTTTCTTGCACATCTGTAGATACAAAAATGCTGCTAGCAAGGGTTTTCTTGCTATTTTCTAAGTCCGTGAGAGACTTTTCTCTCTCACAGAAGAGGCAGCAGAGTTATGTAAACAACCAAGCCACCTGCAACCTTGAAAAGTCTTGTTTATGGTATAGTAGAAAAATATTTTGACAATGGATGTTTAGGATTTTAGCCAATCACCCCCAAGGGGTGGCTGATCCTTGTCCAATTAGACCATGAAGAAAAAAGTCTATAAAAGAGTTTGTAAAATAATTAAATAAACCAATCTTGCTGCACAATTCCTGCCTGCTGGATCTTCTCTCCTCTTCCTCTCTACGGCTGCGGGACACGGTGATACACCCTAGGCACCCTAGGGCCTAGGCCTGCAGTAATACACATCCACTGTTTTTCATTTATTAGTACTTAATTGAACCTGCCTTTTCAATCATCCCCTACTATGAGATACACCTGCAACATTTCACAGTCTACATTTGTGTATCCTGAATAGTTTTCTGTCACTTCTCTGTTCTGTGCTGTACAAGGCATCAAGCTTCATTACAGCAGTGTTCACCTCATCAGTCAGCCATTGGTGATCCACTTACTCTTGTAGTATTGAAGTTGGTTTAAGCTATATATATGTCTTAATCTTATAGCCAGTGGTTCAGCAGCTTTGTATTTTGTGTAAAAAAAACTCCAGTCCTGGTGATATGTTACTTCCAAATGACCTGTCCATTCTGAAGCTTCCTTTGCTGACCAGAAAGAAGTTCTGACCTTCAGAAATTGTGCTGATAATGTGACATCTCTGGAGTGTTCTATAAAAGCATCCAGATGATATTATAAGGTATTTTAGCACCAAAATACATAGAAATCTGATTCTCTCTCCTCATTTAAATCTTCTTTATTTCTGAAGTTTACCTGTTCTTAAAACAAAAACTCTGGCTTAGTCCTTGGTACAGCTTAGGAGTGGTACTGTTATCTGTATGGTTTGGTAACCATACATCACTGGAGAGAGCCAGGAGCCCCTCAAGGCCTCCAGAGGGAGATCCTGTCCACCTAAATAAGGTGTGTAACCTTTAGCAATCAAGATTTTTTAGAAGTCTTTAGCATCACCTACCTCTCTCCAGAGTCTCTGTAACAAACATAAACACTTTAGAAGGACTGCTTTATCATGTGTCTAAAATTAAGAAAAGCATGCTGGTCAGCTGTAATTATATGTGATTTTTGGGAGCCACATACTGGTTGCCCGAAAGTGCTTCTGGTCACCATAACTGCTCAAAGTGAAAAAAGACCATTTGTCATTCAAGCTGAAAAATCAGAGGACTTATGCTTGTGTTTTCTGTGACCTTAAAGGGGTTATTTGATAGTTTATAATCTTAAAAATTGTTACTGGCTCCTTTTTCCCTTTCATTTGCTATTGCATCATCAGAGTGTGCTGGTATTTAAGTATGGCTTTGCAGGGGAAAAGTTTGGAAGCTTCTTTACAAAAAAGCTATTTAGAATAAAGCTTGAGAAACAAAGAGCATAAACAATAGGTAAGCTGGATTTGGGAGATAACTAGCTATCCAGGGCACTTTTCTTTATCTGTATAGATCTCTTAAACTAATCTCCAAGTGTCAGGCTTTGGCTACTGGGAGTTGATTTTTTTTTTTTTTAAAAGACACATATAAACTCCCAAAGTTTCCAATTTCTTCAAACGTCTTCCACTTTCCCTTTATATCCCTGGTCTTCCCCATGCATCTTCTGTTTTATAACTCTGTTCTCCCCGGGGCTGCTGAAATTGTCTGCTCTTTAGACCCCAGAGCCGAATAAGGCACGTCTGGTTGGGAAGATACCATATTCCGTGGGAAGCAGGGGTGAGGATGCCTGGGCGGAGAGGAAAAGGCGGGGGAAGGGTGAGGGGTTGTATTCTTGACCTTAGGTAGCTGGTGCTGAGAGGTAGCGCATTGTGTGGGAACACAGACAGAGCTAGAGCTCGTGGATAGGAAGGAGGGAGCAAGGAGGAGGGAGGAGGAAGCTGGGACAGCGAGGGGGGAGGAGGAGGAGGAGAGAGCAGCATCTCTATCTTTCTTTGCAGACCACGCTTGCTAAACAGCGAGGGGAGCCTCATGCTTTCCTAATATCCATCACTCCCTGCTTCCAGCGTGGTCGCAGACAGAGCAACAAAGAGGGTCTCAGAGGTAAGATCCATGCAACTTGCAAAGCTGTAGCTTCTGCCAAAATAAGGGGAAGCAGCAGCAACAATAGAAAAGATTATCAGCACCTGGGAATGCTCAGAGACGGCAGGGGGGTAAGTGGAAGCCCAGGTCTCCCGAAGGTTAGGGAAGTGTTGGTCCCAGCAGCAACAGGAACGGAGTAAGAGGGGAGCAGAGCAGGTCCGAGGGGATCGGGACACCAGCCAGCGATATTTTAGGTGCGGGCAGTTTGTGTCCCAACTGCCTGTGTAGGAAGAGGAGAGAATAGTGTAGGAGCAAAACTGATACATGGATAAATGAGACTTAACAAAGGATACAAATGGTTTATTTACCCAAAATATAGTTTTGGAGTGAACAAAACAATTCATTACTTTGTGCATGCCAGAAGAAAAAAAAGAAAAGAAAAGCTAAAGTCTGCATATTGTTTTGACTTTTTTTTACTTGGAAGTTTTATTTTTCATTTTAGGACAGTGTTTCAGTTCAAAAATGCAGTTAGTAGCAAACAACAAGAAAAAAGGGCAAAATTCCCAAAATAATGTGATTTAAAAAGTCAAACAAAATGGGCTGACAATTATTTGAAGAAAATATTTGTGATACCAAAACAAGGTATGGTATTTGACGTGAGAAATACAGTTTCATTTCATTTAGGGAAAAAAACCAAACCACAATTTTGTACTGGCCTGAAATGAAATTTCTACTTTTGTGTAATTCATCCACTTAGACTAAAAAATCAGCAATTTGATTAAGTGTATTTATAAAGTGAAATGCTTATTTTCAGTTGTGGATACTGGGAGCTTAAATGAAGGAGACAAACTATAGCATCTCTACATTGCAGAAACTGATGTATGCCTTTTGCTTGTGCTTTGTCTCATTTACTTTACTTTTTGAGGTATGGGCTACATTTGTTTAGATCTAATACTTCATAGACTCTTCTGAAAACTATTAACTAATAAAAGTTATAGTGCCAGTGTTTGTTGTTAAACATGTTGAACCACCTGCAGAGAAAATTAACAGTGGTTTGTATGTCTTATGAATGAGAGTCTTTAGGACCTAATGACTTTTTGTTTTGTTTTGTTTTGTTTTGTTTTCAATGAAATATAGAATCATTTTCCAAAGCTGGACATTCTGGAATATTTGTGCTTAATTGGAAGTTTTTATGTTTTCATCTCAACATTAGCTAACTAAAATAGCTGTAGTGAGTTGATTTGATGTGTGAGGGAGGAAGCTGGAACCACCTCTCTGGTGCATTGGGAACTTGGAGGTGGTAGACTTCAGTTTGATTTGCTTTTTCATCAGTGTAAATTTACTGGTACAAGTGGATCAACATCAGGTTCTGTACTGGTCTACATTGCCTCATTTTTCTTACAAATGAGAGAAAAGCCACATCCCAGCAATGGGACTTCTCTTCCACCAGCTTTTACAATGTTCTTAATTGCTCTTTCTGGGCTTATTTCAGTTATATTATTATTTTCAGAATATAAGTAACAGTCTGACACTGGTTACCACGTCTGGTGTGGTAGTTGTCAGCTCTAGCTTTGAAATTTACTTAAGTTAGTAGACAATCAGGATTTTTATTAGAACAGAAAACACAGAATAACTTGCTTTCCTGTCAGCCCACCCCCTTGCTTATACTAGTTTGGGTTTGTTTGGTTGTTTTTTTCTCTTTAATCTATCTTTTGATTTGCTGACTTCAGGAACAGTGGATATATTTTTGAAACCTCTTGTTCTGCTTTGTCCTTAATGTACAGCTATTTAAGTAAACATTGAATTAATTCAGGCCTAAAAGTGACCTTTTGTTTCCTTAGTACAAAATGATCTTTTTATTTTTCTTTTTTTTGTTTGTTTGCTTGTTTTTGTTTTTACTACAGTTTTGATTTTCTGTGGCTTCTGTTAAAGAAATGACATGTTCTCACTTTGGAAAGTTTTAGCTGTTAGATGTATAAAGAAACATTAACAAAAGAAGCCTAACACAAATCTACCATTGCAGGTAAATTTCATTTGAAGCTAACATTCTTTTCTATTGAGACAATAGTTAGCTATTGTTCTCTTAAAACAACTTTTCCATGAATTGTATTGTTCCTGAAGTTTATAAGGGCTGGATGCAAAGCTCCCTGAAGTCAGGAAGAGACATTCCATAGACTTCAAATGGCTTTGGATCAGGCCTGTCACGTGAGATTAGCTCCTGACAGAAGATGTAATAAGCACAAGCCCAGAAAGGAATGATTTAGGAATGGAATTTCACTTAGGCTCTGATCATCTTTGCTTTGTGAATATCAATTAGGCACAATGTTTTTATTTTCTGTTAAAAACGTGTGCATTCCTTGGTATCGGGAATATACGGTTTTTCTTCTCACTTATGCCTCGAGTCTACTGTCTATTTGTGTCTGTCTTTAAATACCTTGTTAGGGTAGTCTGTCTTTGGATACAATAGTTCCGAATCTCTCAGATGAGATTTCATGTTATTCAATAAAACTATGCATAATATGCACAAAGTTAAGGAAAGAGTTTTCTAATGTGAAATAGCAAGTTAAAAACAATGGTTTGAATTCTGTTTTTCCTTGTTAAACCGTAAGAATATACTCTGTATAAGAAATTACTGGCTTCCATAGTTTCTCTTTTAATAAAACAACACCTGTCCCCAAAACCCAGAAGTGATTGCTGTATAAAATGTGAAAAGTGGCAAAGTCAGACATTTGCAATTTTTCTGCATTTGAAGCTTATGGAACTTGCACACTGTAAAAGTAACCATGAGAAAAACAGTATAGTTTTATATAACAAAAAAAAAAAAAAAAGGGCATTTTACATAGCAGAGTTAAGTAAAGCAAAATTTGGATTAGGAAGTTGTAAACTTTCAAAGGTGGTTCTTATTAATAAATGAAAGCTTGTGAGACTCCCAGACCCTCTAGTGATGCTGGGCATAGTTATCTTTAGGGGAAAATTGCCTTTGGTTCTTATTGATTGTGGTTTTTCTAATGAATACAAAGCCTGCACAGTGAATGATAAGTGATCTGTCACTCCCTTTTTTCACCTTCATACAAAATAAAGCATCTACTTACTCTCAGCTGAGATCAGGCACAGCCAGGGATTTATTTCATGTGAATAAAAGCTACATGAGGGGCATAAAAGGCTAGTGGAACGAAAACAAACCAAAATCTATGTGTAAACATCCCTACTTTCACAAAAACATGCCTGTGTTCATGTATTCTACCTGTGCACAGGGAAAGCATTGCTTCTTGAACTACAGCTGAATATTTCTTTGCTTTTTTCCCACGTAGACGATGGTTAATGATTCAGTCAGTTGGGAAATCTGACTAAAACTTCAAAACTTCTTTTACACAGACTGTGGCAGGAAATACTACATTATACTAATGAAATTCTTATTTTCTTAGCATATTGTAGTATTTCTTAGTATATATTGTAGTATATTATTTTCTTTTCTTCTTATGAGAAACTTATGCTCATTTTATAGGTATTTGTATCTGTACCTCTATAGTTACACCTAAGGATTCCAAAGATCATTGGTTTGTTTTCAGTCTGCCTTCAGTTGCCATTATCCATATGTTACCTTTCATGCTTAAATGTTTATGTGAGGAATAAAGGAAGTCTAAGAAGTAACATTGCCATTGGTATATCTCTGAAGAAACAGTAAAAGAAAATTGCCATTTAGACAGTGTATACTGTAGGAAATATGCTGTGAAATATGCTGATTGAGTGTTATATGAAGAAAATAACTTTCTTCTAGTTAAACACTACAGCAGTACTTCATGTACTAGAAGCAATCTGTAATTATGTTGATGGCATATTTATATAATTATGCAGTAGCTAAAAATGAAAAATTATTTGTAGAAAGTTTATTAACACCACAGGAAAGAAGATATATAGTAAAAGCATAGAATCATAGGATATCTCGATTGGGAAGGCACCCATACAGATAGATCATCTGGTCCCTGCTCCTCACAGGAGAGCCTAAACTAAATCATATGACTGAGAGCATCCAGACATTCCTTGAACTCTCTTAGGCTTGGTGCTCTGACCCTGTGCCAGTGTCCAACCATCATCTCAGTAAAGAACTTTTTCCTAATGTCTGACATAATGCTGTCTTCCCCTGGTTCAGATTCATTCCATTCCCTCTTGACCTCTCACTGCTCACCAGAGAGGAGGTTGGCACCTCTGCCTTTGCTGTCCACCCTGAGGGGGCTGTGTACTACCATGAGGTCCCCCTTGGTCTTCTCCAGGCTGAACAAACCAAGTGACCTCAGCCACTCCTCAAGTCTTGCCTTTGAGAGCATCTTGTCACCCTCCTCTGGACAGACTCTAGTAGTTTGATGTCCTTCCTAAGTTGAGGCACCCAGAATTGCACACAGCATTTGAGGTGAGGCCGCACTAATGCAGTGCAAGGAGGGACAATCCCTGCCCTCGACAGGCTTGCTATGGCTGTGATGCTGTGCCTCGCATGACATGGTTGGCCCTTTTGGCTGCCAGGGCACAGACTCACATTTCCATTAATCCAAACCCTCAGATCTCTTTCCATGGGGCTTCTCTCCACCCCAGTTTGTACGTGTAACCAGGATTGCTCCATCCGAGATGGAGAATCCAGCACTTGCTCTTGTTAAATTTCCTTTGGTTGTTGCTGCTCTCTAATCTCTGTAGGTGTCTCTCTCTATAAGGCCTCTTGACCCTCGATTGACTCCACAGCTCCTCCTACCTAGGTTTTTCAGCAAACTACTTCTCTGTCCAGATAATTTATAAAAATATTAAATAACACTGGCCCTAAAACTGAGCCCTGTTGAACCCCATGGGTGACTGGCTGCTAGTCTGATGACACCCCATGTACTGTAACTCTGAGCCCTCATCTTGTCATCTTACAAAAAGATGTCATCTTTTAAGAATCTTGGGAAGTTTGTCTTCAAAATAACAGTGACTTTTTTTCTGTATGAAATAGAATTTATGTAACTATCTTGAGCATCTTTGAAGTGTCAGCTGTGAATTTCACAGTATTTTAACTTAGAAAAGACAACCTGCCTTTTTTCTCCATGCCTAAGGCAGCAAGGAAATTAAGGAAGAGATGAAAGAACAGAATTATAACAGCTTCTATTTTTAGAGTATCTCCTATTTGCCTACATCAGCCCACTGATGAACATTAGTACCAATATGTTCATGTGGCCTCAGCTTGAACTATACGCTCTTTTACAATTTGTACATAAACAACAGTTTAAAGCCTAGACAGACTACATATGTTTTAAATTATGTAAATTACCCTCGCCTAACTGCATGCATGCTTCTTCAGCTGCTCTGTCATAGCTACTCATGGCTAAAAGCTTTTGTCTTTGAGGCCTTCATAAAGAAGGAGACTTTTGGTTACTTTGCACTAAACCACTTCTATCTTGTAAACTGCATTTCCAGCTTCATGCTCTACATATCTTTAATTCTTCTGCCATTTACTTCCTCTTCCATCAAACCTAATCATAATCTTATTTTCTTTTAGTGGACTGGGAAGATGGAAGTAGGGATTTTTGGCAAGCTGTTAATTTCATGTACTGGTCTACAAGCAGTAGACTGACCATCTATTCTAATTGTCTGCTCTACACTGACAATCCTACCTCTTCCAGTTTAACTGTGACATGGAGCTTTAATACAGAAGGGAGAAGGGCTCCTGTTCAGAGGAATAATAGGAGGAACAACTAGGAAATCAGGTAGTGTTGCCATTTTCTGGGAAGATGTGCTTAGAACTGGTGACAGAATAAAAGGGAAATACAGTATTTTCCTTGGGAATATTAAGCAGATATTGGGTTTGCTGATGCAAAAACTGGTCTTATTCATACCAGTTCAGATAGCTGTGTTAATGAGTTTCTTTGGTTAATGGACCTGCTAGTCCTTAATGGACCTGTCTTTGCTCCACCACTGAGTATTCCTTTTTTCTGATATGATCCTGCCATATATTTCTATAGCTTAATTCACATATGTTTAGTATGATCTAGAAGATTGCTTAATCTGAATAATTTTGTGCTCCCATCCATCTGAGTCATCAAGCCATAACATCAATACGCATATGGATGTTTTTGTATGGCGGCTAAATCTATCTAATGGGCTGCCTTCCCATACAGGGAAGCCAATGATCCCAGGTACTGTTCATATCAGAGTAGATACATGTCTTTATTTGCAGTTTGGCTGATTAGTAGAGAGCTTAGAAAATTGTAATATTCTTCAGCTATAATTCAGGTCTTCTACTGAATTTCTCACTGCATATGTTATAAAATAGATGTGCCTAATAAAGGTCTAGATAATGACTTTAAAGTACCTAAAAAAAGCAAATGCTTTATTATACCTATGCATTTCTAGCATTTAGTTATTACTGTGCCTTAAAGGATCCCTACAATCTTAAAAGGTCAGGTTACATTTTTCAGTTAAAATACTAACATTTGGAAATTTCAGGCAGTGATTGTGGATAGTCTTCTATAGATGTTACTATGTCTTTCCTTGTGTGTGTGTCTTCTTTTCTTTTATCCAGTGAAGTTTCCCAATATATTCTGATGCTTACTTTATTTTTTTTCTTTCTGTTATGCAGCCAGCATTTCATATGCACAACGGAAAGGCAAAGTCAGCTGAGGGATCCAATTGGGAGTATCAGTTGGTGTGAAAAAGAGTGCAGCAAGTGGGGCAGGTGACTTGGCTTGAGTTCATTCCCAGGTTTCAGCCCACTGACAATGTTCACTGTGTAAAGTATTCTCTCTTGGGTTCTCTTTTACAGAAATTCAATGATTTCTCTCCAAGGAAAAACTTAAGCATTGTTCTGGAGCTAATTTATTTCAAAGAGTGCTCCCACTAGGCAAAGTGTATGACACAATTACTTATGACTCTCCTAATCCCACACGATTCTCTAATACTCTTGAAGTAGGTCTCCTACTCTGTGTGTAATGTGATGCAACATCCCCGTTCATGTATCGCATGCTTTTAGTTCCATGCCAAAAAAAGCTGCTCTGATAAAAGCTTCAATACAGCCTGCATAATAATGAAATGAAACTGACTGGGGAAAAGACCACACACAAATAGTTATAGCCATGGAGGCCCAGCTGAGGCCCAGAGACACTTTGGCCTGGCATCAGGTGATGTGAACATGGTCTTGCAGTGTGAATTCAGGCAATTCTCCAGTCCTGGGCATAAAGTCCTGGTATCTCTTCCTGAGCCAGATGCTCGTAACAGTAGAGGTGTATGGTCGTGCTGACAGGTCAGTCTGGGTGTGAAGTAATGGTGTCTAGGATGGCAGCAAGAAAACAAAGCTTTATGGATGGTGCTATTCCCATTTCAAATTAGCTCTACTGCTTCGCTGTCCTTTCACTCCTAGGTGGCAGTGCTTTTGCATGTAATTTTGTTTCTTTGGCACTGTGTTCACTTTCTAAAGAAAAAAGGCTATCTTGAATTCAAGCTAAATTTTACTCAGTAAGAATGATCCCTTTAAATTTGCAAATAGATCTTAATCTACAGGGAAAGCTTTCTGAGGTTTGGTTGGTTTTTTTTTCCATTGTGTGCTTCTGTGGGTCCAGGATGAAATAAACTTTTCTTTTTAAGGTGCAATTTTTGATATATCCAATTAGAAATTGCTTTCACAGTTGTATTTGTTAGTTTATGTGATGAGAGTCTGGAAACTCCTAAAGACGCTGTCACAATGCATGAGAAATAGTCTGACAAACAGCAGGACTGCAAAGGAATAATCTGTTCCTTGTATCTTCTACCTGCATCAGAATTAAGTGTAACTGCAGCCAAAGAATTTGCCAACACTCAGGGCTGTGTATAAATGCATGCACATGAAAAGCTAGTGTGTTTTACTAAGGCTTTATTCACACATCCTCTTCTGACTGCAACTGTGCTGGCTGAGATGGTTCCTGCCCCTAATAACTCCTTACTGCACTTCTGCCAGAGAGGTGACTGTGCCAGTTGAGCTGCTCCTGTGCATGGCTCCTAATCCATTCTGTTTGAAATTAATAGGGCTGGTGAAGATGTATTACTATAACAGTGTTAACTTTTTTTACCAAAGAGGGTCAGAGATTGCTCACAAGGAAAACAATGTGTGTAAAACTGGCAGGGCAATGATTTCCAACAGCAGAGCAGTAATGAGCCTCTATAAAATAGATTGGAATCTTTCAGTGAGCACTGCCAGAAGTGGAAGATTTGTTGATGGCCTTGTGTGCATTTAATTAGTGCCACTGATTTTTCAGTATTTTCTTCTTGCTATATAGGTATGACCTTAGGTTTGTACGTATGTTGCCTGTTCACAAGTAGTTTGAATGATCCATGGTCAGGATTCAGTTAAATGAAAATATTTGTAGACTTGGGGTTCATTAAGTTTTTTCCCCCTGTTTTAACTTTATCTAATTTACATTCTTGCTGGAGCTGCTCTGAGGGCTCTGATTCAGAATCAGGCCCCCTGTTCTGTTTAAGCACATGCAATTTATTTTAAAAATAACAAACATGATTAAACATTGAACATAAATCCTCAGGATCTATCACTGAACAGAAATCCTTGGGGTCTGGTTTAATTCAAAACTCACCAAAACCAGAAAGATCAATTTGAACAGCCCTTATATGGCTATCATCAGCATTTTGTCTGAGAACTTTATGAATTCTAAAACTTCTAAAAAAACACATCTTTTCCCCCTCTTTGCTACTTTTTTTCTTGCTGGTTTATGCCTTATTTTTTTTATGGTAGTAAACTAATATAGAGGAGAAGAGAGTTTTTAAAGATGTCAAGATTCTTGGCTGCTTGAATCCCACACCATTCCTTTTGTGAATTCAGTTTCACTCTTTTCTGACAGACATTAAAGTAAATAAACATTGGCTAAGCTGAGCAGATAATATAAGGTGATTTAGAACTGGCTTTAAAACAAGCATTATAAATCCCAGTGTTTGCATTATAAATGATGAATAGTTTTATTTTTAAAATGTTGACATTTATCTGTTACCCTTTATCTGTTGCATTAACACTGGTACATCACTGACTTTTAAATTAGGAGGAATATTGTCAGTGTAGGAAAAAATAGTATCAATGCCAGTTTAAAAAAAAATCAAAGCCAAACAATTTACCACTTGGGCATAGTTTATTAAACCAAAGTTAGTTTAGAAGATTGTATACTGTGAAATCCATCAAATTTTGGAGCAGACTTTGTCCTCATTTCGAGCAATAGAACTTCATGGCAGGATGATATTTTAGCAGTGTGCTACAAAAATTGTTGTCAAAGCACAAGAGACCAAATATAGTCACTAGTTTGGCTAAACTCCAAATTTGTGCATATGTATGGATCCTCAGTAGGTTGGTCTTGTTAAGAGTTTTTACTTGTACATATGAGTTCACTTACATATTTAGAGTGGGTTTTCAGTAGGACCTCCCATAATAATGAAGGGGAGAAGGGTGCTTCTCTAGGTGTTTGCCTGACTTCCAGGGTTTTGTCTGGATGTGTATTATTTCTGTTTGACCATTTTGTTCAATTTCAATCCCTCAGAAAGGTGGGAAATGAAACTGTTTAAAAGCACCCATGGTAATCTCTGGTAGTTTTGTGGAAAATTATTCTCTAAATATTCTGGAAAATGGGAAAACTGCTCCAATTATCAATAACACAGGTGTCTAGAGAGAAACACTGTTTGAAAAATGTTATAAAATATGAATGTATAAAAATCTGTATCAGTCCTTAGCATACAACATGCACACCATTTAAAATGTGTATGTTTATTGAGTGAAGTTATGTCAGCAAGCAACATCTGCGTGTTAGAAGTAGAATTCTCTATGACACTGATTAGGTAGAAATACTGTGGGTACATGTGCACAATCAAAGCATCATGATGGCACTGTCAAGGCATTTTAGACAGAGCAGTTGGCTTTTAGAAGGCAGATGTTTGAGAGTGGTTTCAAAACCAAAAACTCAAAAGTTTTTTTTCTTGTTGACACTTTTCCTTCTACTCTCTTTGTAAAATCTTCTTGGTATTCCCACAAGTACCTTAGGACATGAAGCAATTGTGATAAAACAAAATAAATCCTTAGTTCATTGGCTAAATTTGGAAAGAATTTTTTGACATTTCTGACCATCCTTCAAATAGGGATGTCAGAGTGCAGAGGTCAGGGTAGAGAAGCCTTGGGATATCAAAAGGTGGTGAGAAGAATGGCTGGGATTTCCAGCAGCCTAAGAGTACTCTTTTGTCTCTGGTGGTCAGTTGTCGAGGATGATGCCTGTGGACATCAAAGAAATGTCTAAACAGTGTTATCAAGGCCTGTCCTTTGCCCCCTGCCATGTAATAGGCCTCTTTTTCAGGAAAACATTGGGAATGCTGAGAAAGCGAGTTGTCCTATCATAGTGCTATTAATTCAGCAAGAAAGCGGATCAATAACATTTGCACTAACCAGTAAAAAAATCTGTTAGTTTTTAAAAATGCAGATTAGTCAAGCCTATAAATTAGACACTGCACATCCAAAAATCAATTTTAATGTTTTTTTCATAACGTATAAGTAATGAGGCCTTCGTTTCAAAGAATTCCTTTTTGCCTTCATGGACATTTTATGGAGAACTGATCTGAGAAAACGAAACAAAACAAACCCCCTACCTTTCTTTAACAGTTGCTAAGAAGTTTGGTTTGTTGATTGTTTTTGTTTGGTTGGTTTTATTAATGTATTATATGTACCCTGAGGTATTTTTAAAGACAAGAGGGAGATGATATTTTATGCAATTCATGCTTGAAATACTGACTTTGAAGCCTGGAAGTGTTATGCCATCATTTTCAAGATAATATATTTCAAATCCATTCGTCCTTTTAGTACACTGGTGGAGGAACAGCTATTGTGAGCTGTTTGTGCTAAATGCAATAAAATGTTATGAGAAAAAGAAATACTATTTGCTTCTTGTTATTTTGGATTTCTTTTTAGAGATCAGAGCTCTTTAAACCCTCAGTTTTGCAGAGACATTGCAAATTCTCATGGTGAACAGCTGGTGTAATCAACTGGGCCCGAGCAAAATAAGAGCCTATTAAGCCTAAAATAGGGACCAACAGAGAGGAAGGCAGCCTAGAAATGGGCCTGTGCTGGTAATTCCTGTGAAGCAAACTCTGGGGGTTTTTAGCTGATTCAGAGCCAATGATAGTGCCTGTGTCATTGTGCAATGCTGCTGCCCTTTTTAAACTAAGAAGACACAATGTAAAAAACATTCTTTGCGGGACTGAGGACTCAGTACAATTTCTGGCTATGGATCAGTCTCTAGGAATATTTGATAAACCCAATTTTTAGAATTCACTGCTGCACACATTTTGCTAAGAGTATATAATTAATTAGAATATACTTGAAATCTTTACTAAAATTAGACCACATGAATACACATAATTGCATTATTGTCATAAGGAAACAACATTAATTCAATATGAAGATGCTTAAACCAAATGGTAATGTAAGTATTAAAAATAAACCTGTGGTCGAATCGACAACTCTCTTAAACAGAGGAAATAGGAGCTGGGATTTTTTAGCAGGTGGTTATGAGACATCTTTTCATATAGCTAAAAGTGTAAGTGCAATGTGTTTTTGAAAGTCTGAAATGAAACTGTTTAAGGACCTTGTGTTTCTCTACCATATTTCATTTTACTGTAATTTAGGACTAAAGAGAAAACTTTGATATAAATCTATGAGTTAAGTTTAACTGGGAGAACATGGATAGTAATATCACTTGCTACACTAAAGTTTATAACAAGTAACAGATGTGCTGGGATAATTGTTATTTGTTTGGATGGATATTGCACTTGAAAACTGGGGCTGCTAGATGATTCATCATTACTACCTTACATCTAGTAAAGAAGATGAAGAGCTACAGGTTTGCTTGCGTGCTTGAGTGACCGCAGAGAGCCTTCATGGTCATATTCATTTTCCTTGCTACTCTGAGAGTCCAAATGCTTTTCACTTTCAGGGTATGGATCTTGAACACTGATACTATGCACTCCATAGTTAATATATTTTATAATAGACCATATAATGCTACTTCTGGAAAAAACATGGAAAACAAAGTATTGCACCTCCTATAGCATTTTAATCTTTTTCTTACTACATCTGTGTTTTTTCTTGTCATAGCTGCATCCTGATTTTGCAAACTTCCCTGTCCCTAACTTTTCAGAAGAGAATATTTTCAATGAGTGAAGAACATCCTTCTCTATTAATTGGAGAGATATGGATTTGATGGATGGAATGTTCAACGCATGAGACTTTAGCAGGGTCTGTTGTGATAGGATAAGGGGTAATGGTTTTTTAAAAAAAGAGGTTAGATTAAGATTAGCTATAAGGAAGGGGTTTTTTTGATGGAAGTGATGAAACACTGTCATAAGTTGCCCAGAGAGATGGTAGGTGCCTGTCCCTGGAAACATTCAAGGTCAGGTTGGATGGTACTGTAAGTGACATGGTCAAGTTGAAGATGTCCCTGCTCAGGAGGTTGGACTAGATGACCTTCAAGGGTTGCTTCCAACCCAAAACATTCAGTGATTCCACGATTCAATGTTCTTCCTCATAAAAGAAGCAAGGTAGCCACTGGAATTATCATGCAACAGAACTGAAATGAAGAAATGGCTTGCTGTTACTATTGCTTCTCTTCTGGCTTTAAAAAAAAAATATATATATATGTATATTTATATGGTACAATTAGATTAAATAGTTAAATACGAATTTAACAGTAATTTCTGAAGAAGTGTTCTCCTATGGTGTTTAGCCAGTTTTTGATCTAATAGTCTTTCAGAAAAGAGTTTTGATCATGGATATCTAGAGATGTATTGATTACTAATATCTTTAGATTCTGTCACAAATTTATCAGAAAGAATTACATGGGAAACCTGTTACATACCATGGGAGACCACACAGGAATTTGAGTAATATGAAAAAAAGTGAAAAGGAAATGCTGCTGGGTAACACAGGTTTCATGTGCAGAGAAGCTGCAGCCTAAGTTCAGATGATGCTGCAACAAAATGTATCTGCTCCCCTACAAAATGAGGTTCCTACCTCTAATTTCTGTATATTAAATTAAGGCTTGTAACTATTTAGCTCTTCTCTTTATCATGTGCTGAATCTCATGTCTAGTCTGACCTGCCTCAGAAAATGAAGAGCAAGCATTGTACAGTCAGTGCTCATTGATACTGCACACAGATGGGACAGAGTAAGAGAGAGGAAGTAAAAACAATTTAAAAAATATAAACAGATAAGGATACACATAAAAAATGTGAACCTCTTTGTGAAGAGAATGGGAATAGCCTAAAGAAATTTGTTGCTGAGTGGCATGAGCAGTGTCAATAGTGTTGTGTGTAACCAAAGGCAGGGAGGAAATGCAAGGCTTAAATCATAGTTTGGACAATCTACCCACAGAAAATCAGGAGTTGATGTAGAAGCTTTAGTATTATAATGAATCAGATATTCAACTTGCTCCTGTATTTACTTAATCTATGAAGTTTAAAGGTAAAGAAAATGATGTGTCTTATTACATGGGTATATGTTCAGCTGCAATACCATTATAGTGTCTACAGGTTTGCAACAGTCTCAAAATGCAACCTCTTAATCTTTTAAACAATGATAATTTCAAAGCCTAATGGTTTCCAAGTGTCAGTATTAGTTGTTTCATTGTTGAATATTCCAGTTCTTGGAAAGGAGAGGTAGGTGGAAGTGGAGTATGTGTATCACTTTTGGGGAGGGCATTGAGAGCAACAAGTTTTAAAAAGACAGTGAGTAAAAAAGAGATCAGAGAAAGTAGGGCAAAGAAGGGAAAACTCTGACCAGGGTGCACATGAATTTGAAGGCAGAACCTCAAAAGCTAAGGTAAGGCAGTTTGTGGTGAGCCTGAGTTGGAACTTCCAGCCAGAGTGGTTCCTGGTACAGTTTTGGCCTGTGGCAGTCATTAAGTCTTCCAGGCAGTGCTTGGGCTGGGAATGGCATGCACCAGGGACTGTTCCCAGAGCACACGGACCTCACATACTGTCCCAGCAGCTTTTCCCCACTAAAGCTTTCCACAGCCGTTCAGTTCCGTGCTGTGAAAGCATCACTATGATGACTTGCAATACAGCCCTGTCACTGATCAAAATTCTGACTCAAACCACACTTAATATGCCCACAAAGCCATAGGGCACTACATGTATTCAAGGGAGTGAGCATGATTGTGCCACAGAACCACCAGTGGCCTGGTTTTATTTAGCAATATAGACATGGCAAAGGAGCAACATTCCCAGTTTATATGTAGCTGATAAATAGGTGGGGTTCCTGAGAAGCTGCAACCTCACTTGAGTGAGAGTCCCTGCCTTGTGGAGTAGTGCTAATGGCAGGGGCTTCATCTGCATGTGCCTTCCAATAAACTCATTTCTCTGGAGTCTATCACTAAGGACTGTTGAATGTGACATACAGAGAAGTGACGAATAGCAATAACTAGAAGTTATATTACTGCGTAAGGGACATATTTTGTCTTTGCCTTTTATGCAAAATTCTTGGGAGGTCATGCAAGTAGAGTGATGAATGTCAATTGATGAAGAAAACTATAAATAAGCAAGTTGTATTACGCATTGATAACTGAGCCTCAGCCTAAGAACACATAAGACTCTGCGTGTGTGTGTAGGTATTAGTAGGTATGTATGCACAGGTAGTACCTACCCACCTGATTTATTTTTATCCATCACTGGAATATAGCTGTTGCTTAAAAAGGACTTCTTAATAGCATACTGGGACACTGTCGTGTGAAAAAAAATAATGAAGTGATACATAAAATTTATCTGAAGGAAGCAAAGGTTCAAAACTGCTTATAAAGTAAAAACCTATTCAATCAGAGAAAGTTCTATAAAGCTCTGCTTTGGTAAAGGATATCACTTTAATGGGAAGATGCTGTTCATGTAGTTTATAGACTAGTAATTGAATGCCAAGATAATAATGTACAATTTCTAAGTCCATAATGTCAAGCACTGAAAGAAGTCATCAGTCAGAATGTTAGAAAGAGCGAATTAGATAACAGAATTCTAGAAGAGGTAGGGTTATTTTCTGTGAACCAATTATTCCTGCCTTTTCTTCTTCAGAGTTTTTGGCACAGGAGACAATGAAGAAGGGTAATATTTCTACCTGAAAGTGATCTGGGCCCTCCTATGGTCTTGATTCATACTTTTCTTTAGGCAGAGATGATGTTCCTGAGTCTAAGGCAGCTTGTAGACAAGCAACAGTAATGATTATTACTCAGTAATTTTTCACGTTTCCTTGCATAGGATAAATCCTCGAGCATTCTTCATTTATAGTTCATCCCCTATTCTGTCATAGAGGTAATGCTTGGGTACCTTTAATAGAATGTTTTTCTTTATTCTTCAGGCAGGTTAACTATTCAGAATCAAAGACAATTGTAACTTGCAAAGTTTTTATTAGAAGTTTATATTTATTTCTGCTGATCTTGTGCTAACATTTCTGAATGCATCTTCTTCATGCTTTCATTTATACCATAAGTTGCGATATTTTTCTGAAAGAGCCTTTATCAAATGTCTAGAAAAAAGACTGTCTTTGATATGAAATTATTACTGCTATTGGACAAATGACATGTGTATGTAAAATATACTGGATGCATAATTACAGGGGAAAATAGATGCTGGCAGTTGTGTACGAGCCACCTGTTAAAGGGAAGAAATTTGCTGTTACATAAAAGCTTGCTCCTAACTTGCCAGTTGGTGCAATCTGTCCGGCTGTGGTGTTTCAGACACACCATTCTGTACTGTTCCTGCTGGCTGTTTAGAGTGCTGTTCCATTCTTTCATCCAGTCGCATGAGCTCTGTTCTTTAAGTCTCTCTCGATCATGAGAGACTGTTCTCTGCTGCAGGGACATTGTACAATGGGTAATACTCAAATGCGAGAGCAATGCCCAGCGCGTTTGAAAAGCGTGGGACACCAGCAACCAACTGAAATAATACTATGTGCAATTTGTACTGCTTTTTTCAATAGCTCCATTGCTCTGGATTGCCTTTCCTACTAATACTACTTGTGTATGTGCTGCAGAACATGCAATCATGATTTCAAAAAAGAACAAGACAAAATGCCAAACTAGGTCAAAATGTCATAATGACAGTGTTTCCCTCCAGCTTCTTTTCTGTAGTATGAGGTGTCAAAAATGGTAAAGATTTTAACATTGCTTTCAGCATAATGTCAGAAATCACACATCTGTCAAATTGAGTCCTAATTTTGTTGATGAATTTATTATTATTCTGGCAGACTTGGGTCCAGAATGGCTTTTTGATAAATACTGAGGATAAAAGAGCAAACATTATACTTAATTATGTAATTTTATAATAAATAATTTATTTTTAAAAATTTTTACTATTTTTTCCAAAGCTCAGCAGCAGCATATTTAGTCACTATGCTATTGCAGCACCACATTTTGGTTGTTCAGAATGCTAAACTAAAGTAGATTTTGTAGGACCTTTGCCTTTGCAATTTGACACTCAGTATTCTGTTTAAAGTGAAGATTTGAGGCCTTGGAAACTGCACTAAATTTAATATGGTGGTAGCATAATGAAAGTATTTTAAGCGCAATTATGTTAATATATGAGAAAATGATGAAGGATTCATCCCTTTGTATTTTTTGCCTGGGGTGAGTTGATAGACTAAACTTGTTTAAACGCCTGTGCTGTTTTGAATTAGGTATAATAAAACTTAGAGTAATGATGAATTGATTCTCAAGAACAGAATGAGAAAAAGGATCCAAAGTTTGCAAAATAGTGTCTATAGCTCCTTCAAATAACTGCCTGTTGTTTTTATGTAATGGAAAAACAGAGGCAGCTGAATTCCCTGTCTTCAATACTATTTATTCTATTTGCAAATACTAGACATGTTTTGATTTTTTCTTTTTTTCTTTTTTTTTTTTGGTTAGAAAAAACTGTATGTATAAGTCCCTCTTCCAGCTTTCTTGTAATGCCCCTTTAGGCACTGGAAGATGTTCTAGGGTTTCCCCAGAGCCTTCTCTTCTCCTGGGTTGAAGAACCCAAACTCTCCCAGCCCGTCTCCATAGCAGGAGAGTTCCATCCCTCTGAGCATCTTTGTGGCCTCCTCTGGACTCGCTCCAACAGTGTCCTTCCTGTGCTGGGGACCCCAGAGCTGATGCAGCACTGCAGGTGGGGTCTCACCAGAGCAGAGCAGAGGGGCAGAATCCCCTCCCTCACCTGCTGCCCACAGAGCTTTGGATGCAGCCCAGGACACAGTTGGCTTTTTGGGCTGCAAGGACAAATGTCTGGTTCGTGTTGATTTTGGTCTCTACTCTTATTGCAGATCAGTTAAGGAGCAGCAGAGGAAGACAACAGGAGATGTGAAAACTTTATGCTTTATTTTTCCTCATCTATAGCTTATAATTATTCAAAAGTGACAGGGAATTTCTAGCACTATTTACTGAAATAAAGAAAAAAAAATCTACTTTTTATCAGAAAACTTACTTTGAAGATTGTTTTTATGTGGCCATAGAGTTAGGCTTTCCAACTAGAATTACAGAAGTAGAAAGATTAATTTTAATTTCTCTAAACTCCATAAATCTTCGAACATTTAAACTAAATAGTAAATATTAAACAAGATGCATTCAGATCTGGGCTTTTCCACAGTTCGACATCGATTGAAATTTTTGAACTCAGACTCTTAAAAGTATTTAGATAACATTACCTGGCATGGATTTCATTTATAATTAGAGATTCAGATGCTCACAGAAGCTATGCTAATTTCACGTCAGACTGTAAATCTGAATGTAAGTCAGTAAAATGGAGGAAGAAGATACACTTACTTCCCTGTGTTTCTCTGAAGGTGATATTAAATAATCACTGAAGTGTTCAGGAATTGTGATGTATAATTCCTGATCTGAAAGAAGAGAAGCTGGAGATTGTGGTGGCTCTCAAAAGTAAGGTGATACACTTTTTAAGTGAGATTGAAAACTATACTGTTGTGAGCATTCTCAATTAATACATCCAATATACAGCACTAAGCTCTTTAGTATTATAAGTCACCAGATGACAGAATTCTTAAGAAAAATATATCTAAATTCAAGGTGAACTAAAGAGATTAAAACTCTAATGATTCATAGTAATTAGAGTAAGATTTTTGAATAGAAAGATGTGCTGTAGTACAACAGCTGTGTGTGTAATTGTACTGTGTTATATTTGTTTGGCTTGCAAACAGGGATATGTGTTCCTCTCTTGGTGCATTGAATATGAAAAAAGCCATCCATGGCTACACATAGACATGACTCCTTCCAAAGAATATGTGGGGCTTGGAAATATACCTAAATGGCAAATTGGGAAATAGGTGCAAAACATGGAATGAGTGGGAATGGTATGAGTAACAGTTTGCGGTGGAATAACATCCTCGCTGTCTCAGTAGCTGGAGATAGGCAGTGGTTAACACAGCATATCAAATCACACAAACTGAGCACAGGATTTGTTCAGTTAGTTTCAGTTCACATTCGCAGCAGAATGTGATGTATACCCCTGTTCCCTGGGTATAAGATGGTGCCACATCTTGTCTCCTGACCCAATGTACTGTACAGCATCCTCCATCACATGGCTTGGCATACGAGCTCTTTCACAAAGGGAACGCAGAAAGCTGAGAGTTCTTAAGAGCTGTTTTTCTAAGCACTCAAAGGGATGTTACTCAGCCTGGAGGTTCAGAGGCTTTTTTGCCCATACGACAATTACTAGAGATGCAGGAACACTCTTAAGGAAGTGTTTTGAACAGCTGGAGTCTTTAATAGCTACAGAAGTATCAGTCAGGCTGTGGCTTTTAAGTTTTTAAAAAATGGTCTGTGAACATGCATTTAAGATTTTTACACAGGTACAGCATGACTGAATATGTGGTGGATGCTTTTGTGCAGTGTGTGAATAAAAATTAAATGTGGGTAAGACACAAAATCAGCAAGAGTTTGTGACTGTTAAGAGCGATGAAGAAACAGATGTGACATTCTGAAATATTCCTGTTGTGCCCTGAAGAAAGGAAGGATTTTTCTGGTGTAGGTTGTGCCAGTTGTAAAACAATGTGTCTGATTAGTAGTGCATTCTATTGAAAAAGAATGGGAGGTTTGCTTAGGTATAATTCATTGTTGTCTGTTGCAGTAATTAAGTCTGTTGCTTGTCTTGAGGTCAGCATGACCCTGTTTATTTTAATTTTTCAGTCTCTAGAGAAAGGAGGGCTTTATTCAACTCTTGCAGAACTAAAGCTGAGTGCACAGTGCCTGGATGTAAACTAATGTGTATGCAGTGTAGGTAGTTAGGTGATGGGCAGCTAGAAGCAAACTGGAAGCCGAGTCACTTGACATTGTAGATGTACCCATAGACATGCCAGTTTTTGACTTTGAGAGTCAAATTTAGTTTGAGATGGAGGATGTGTTTCTGTGTCTTGTTTATGTGCTTCTTTTGCCATTTGAGATGTCCTCAGGTATTCTGCCTGGCATGATCTCCTAGAGGTGTTTGTGGTACCTGTGTCACTGCCTCAGATACCCTGGAGCATATCAAAGACCACTTAACATCTCTGTCTACACAACTGAATTGAGCCCCAAGACTCCTAAATACAGACGTCCTCATGCAGCTACAGCTGCAGCTCCTTGTGGTCAGTGAAGCCAAGTGTGGTCAATGGAGCCAGAGGAGGGAGTCAGCTCATGTTGAGCTAAATAAACACTGGCAGCTGGTCAGCTGAATCATCTCTCAGATCTCTCTCAGATCCCTTGGTTTTATCGATTATAATGGAAATTTCTGCCTAGTGAAACAGTTGATACCTGGAGTTTAATTCAGTTGCCTAAATACAGGTGCCTGGTTTCATGGTTTACTCAGTTCATTGATTTACCTGAGGTGTCCATAAAGGACTGGCACATATGACAGAGGCCTTGCCTCAGAACTCTGCTTCTTTGGAGCAGCAGTCAGAATCCAGACAGGATGACCCAGAACATCTCAAAGTTAGACAATACCTGTGGTTAGGCAGCTTAATTGCAGTCTGTGTTTCTAGATGATCTTAAATGTCTCCTTTCGTACGTGTTCATAGTACAAGACAGAGCGTGTTTCTCATGGAGGAGACAATCTGGGCTCCACATAAGTACCCTCCATACCAGTGTGCTATATATTTTTAGCTTATATAGATGATATTTTATGGAAGATTTTATACACATTTCAGTATTATTTCTATATAAACACAAAAGGCAGGTATGCCAACAACCATTTTAAAAACATTTTGAGAAGAAAAATAGTTGTCTTGCAATTAAACCAGTCATTCTGAGTGGCAGGACCCGGTTTTAGTTCTTTCATACGCAGTCTGCATATAGAATGCTTCAAATACTGAGTTCTTGGGGTGTTTTCAAGTAACAGTCTCCACTTCTACCTGCTAAAGCTGCTGGACAAATCAGTCATTTGATCACAAATAACCTTCTCTTATCTTCTTGGGAAAAAAAAGCATTACACTTTACATTCATATCTTAATTTTCCTTTCTGATTGCACAGGGGACCAACTCTTTCCTCATTCTGCCTTATAAATGCATGTACTGGTAAATTTTTTTTATTATGCCATTTATGATTTTTGTGCTGGTATTTGAACCTGTGCTTTAGACTTTTGAAAATCTTGTAACCCTGAGGTTATAACCTCAAGTTATATGCCATGTTTCACTTTTATTCCAGTGTACACAATCTGTGAAATACAAAATAAGATACTCTTCTTCAATGCCTAGGGTACAAGGTATGTATTTCACATACCTTTTGCTGGGATAATTACATGATCAGCTTTCCCCATACAGTTGTTCTGTCAATTCATCACTTACATTACTGACTCATTTCACACAGATTCAGCAGCTCATTTCAGCAGGCAGAGCCCCTCTTTTCTGGTCGATGATGTATCACCAGCTGCATAATGACCAACTCTCACTGCTTCTGTATACAAGACCTCTTATACACAAACTCTATGCTCATTCCCCATTCCTGGAATTCCTGCTCTGGCTACTAATCAAACACAATAGGGCCCTTTGTGCTGTCTTGCCCTTTCTCCTCCTCTGGAACTTCTGCTCCATGCTTATATCCAAAGCAGGCAGGCTTCTTTTACTTTCTGCATTCCATTACTGAATATCAGGTTAACATATTCTTCTTTAACATCTACCCTATGCTAATATTCTTTAACACTGATGTGGTGTTTCTAGCCATAAAGCAAAGTCAGAGACAGACACTGCAGCATCCTAGACTTTGTTCTAGAAAACATCCTGGGCAGGGCATCCTAGAGAAATTTTGTTCACGAATGCACTACACTTATGGGGCAAATATGTTTGGCTGGCATCAGTCAAGTTATATTTCTTTAAAACATAAATTTCCTGGCTGGTGTTTTTGTTGACCTGGTAAATTATTAAAAGTGACTCTTTCAAAAATCACCTCTCACACATGTGCATATTTATTTCTTGCAGTGTTTGTTTTCCTTTTGGGTTTCTCTCAACTTTGGCTGTCAGTATGATCTTTCAAGTGCCAGTCTGGTCAGGTTAATACGTTGTACAGTGTTGTGAGGGTTGTACAGTGCTGACAGGAAACCAAACAGTCATTCCTGCTTTTCCTAGCTGAATGATTTTGTACCCTACTTGAAAATGCATGGCTGAGGTCCCCTGTATTTGGTGTTAAGTATAGAACATTTATAAAGCTTCTGGTTCACTTCCATAATAAGAGAAAAAGACACCAGTCTCCTAAATCATTATTTACTACTTTCTGTACAGTGTCTTTTTCACATTCTTTAATAGAGTACTTTAATCTAAAATCTAAGAATAAAATTGACTAGACTAAAGTAGAGCCTGTCAGTTGAAAGAGACCCACAGTGATCATCCAGTACAACTGCCTGACCAGTTCAGGACCAATCAAAAATCAAAGCATGTTGAGTATATATAGAGAACATACATTTAAAAAAATTACCAAATAAACAATGAAAACTTTCAATTAATATGAAAATTGTTTTCAGTGAAAGCACTAAGTCACAGAAGTTCCCAACAATTCTCCAATAGGCTTTAAAATTCAGAGTTTTCCCTCTTACGTTACAGAAGAATCAGAAGGTGTATCTTTAAAATTTAAAAGTGTTATTTAAAGCATTTTTGTAGAAAAAGAGACTGCTCTCACCACCCTCCCTAGCCATGTACTGGTACTTTTCTTTTTTATATATTAATGGACATATACTTTATGCATAGCTAGATGAGGGATCTGACCTAGCAAAACATGACCCTACAAAAACTGCTAGTCTTCAGTTGTATCAGCTGACATCAATGCCACTGAACAACAGAGGGGGAATATATGATCAAGAGTGAGAGATGTTGCTTTTTCAGCAGTAACCTGAGTTTAGAGTAGCTTGAGCCAGTCATGAAACCATATCCTGGGAGTGAAGGGTGAAAATGAAGTTTCACAAGCTGTACCAAAAATACGCTGCATATAAACTTTATAATGCTGCATATAAGGGTTATACAGAACCTTAGTTCAACTGGGAGCCTAGACAAGTGCTTGATTCTACTCATTTCAGTAGTATTTAACTGAGTTTAAAATCAAGCACATATCTGAACGTTGCATGACTTGGAGACACAAGAAAAAGAAAATTCAATTATCAGAATTATTACTTTTATCTTCTGAAGTTTAAATATGATGTAACAGCTGCTTCTTGGTATATCACAGCGTTATATTGAACATGTTCTCTCATATATTGTTTTGGTTTCCTATCCTTTTGTTCAGAAGATACAGGCATAGTACCAACACAAAAATAATATTGCTACATACCTGATTTTGTTCTCCTGTTAATCTTTTATTCTGTTAGCAAAACAAAGTACCCACAGTACACACTTTATGCTTTCTTTAGTGATTTTGATATCACCCTTGTTTCTTAAAAAAACCAAACCCTTTCAGTCCTTGCAAAAACCTCCAACAAAACTGTTGATCTTAATAATGTTTCAGACTGATAGATTCTTGTGTGCCTGGCTGGGAGCATCATGACCCAGCATCGCACTTTTGTATTAATAAGACATAAAGTCAGACCATTTATCATTTACTATAGCCAGCACACAAATTAGAAAACAGCTTGCCAGGGTATATTGTGGTCTCATTGTTTTTGCCATAGCTGCAGAATAAATAGCTTTGAAACCTTCTTGTGCTTTACTGTGACAGGAAAGCGTTCATGTCATGGTGACCCGACTGAGTTGTTCAGTTGCGCACAGTGCTGACTCAGGAGCCTTAAGTGTGCTCACCAATTTGCCAAGCAGCAGACTCTTCTAAATGAAACAAAAAGAAACCTCCACAAAGACATAATCACTGGCAGTTACCACAGGTGTGAGGTATTCAGCACTGCAATCAGGATATGAAACTTCAGGAGTCGTTTACTGGAAGTCACTGAGGAGCACATGCTTTCAGTACGGTACAGTATATTTTTTATTGCATATTTCCATGCTGAAAAATACTGTTTATGTTTAATAAAAAATATTAATATATCATAACATACACTGTCTTATATTCGTTCCTGTTCAAGTCTAATATTTGTGAGACATTTTACAGCTAATATTCATGTTTTAAATATATTAATTTGTCTGCATTTTCTGTCTCTTGTTTTCTGCCCTTGGGTCAAGTGATCTCCTCTTAGGAAAAATTCGAAATACTAAAAATTCAGACAAGTTGAATTTTTAAACTCTCAAAATAGACAATTCAGATCTAAAACTGCTAAGTTCAGTTTCTTAAATGAATTAAATAGATATTTGATTAATGCTTTGGATGGCATATTTGTGTTTGTGAATGTTTCTTATTTAATGTATTTTCAACATATAATACATGTGCAGTTGATCACCTGATTGAGTAAACCCTGAGGTTCAGATCTATTTTGTAATGTGATACACTCATCTACAGATGTATTTGCTATCCACAGATGGTGAGGGACATTTTAGACTGCTCCCATTGTATTTGTGTCCACTCTTTGTTCATTAGATGGAAAATATGACCCAGATAACAGTGGAGTGTGCTCTGCTAGTAGAAATCAGTGAAGCTGTCTTTCAAGCAGTGAGGCCGTTTGCTGTGAATGAGGCGAAGCCTCTGAACCTATGCACTCTGTGTGTATCCTTGGAGAACTGCCACAGGCAGTGGCTCTGCCTCTGCTGCCTTGACAGACCGCTCCAAAGTGTGTTTAAGCTGTATATCCTGGTCTCTGTGTGTGCATGTGTCTGCCCCACAGACCTCTGCTGCACTGCTTCCAGGGGTGAGCCTGGAGGGGTAGGGGTAGGAACGAGTCTGGAGATTTGGTGTAAGGAAAAACAGAAGTCTGGTTCTGAGGATGGCTCTAAAAGCTAACCTGTACCATCAGTACAGCATTACTCTTTGTATACTCCTTTTGGATTCAGAAAAGATTCTTGGAAACACTCTCTAGCATGGGTCCCCAGAAGAAAGAGTACTGTGCCCCAAGTTCTGATTTCTTAGAACTTTCTTTAGCAAACATGCATTTCAAGATCATTTCTCTCCCAACGTGCCAATCTGCTCCCTACTGCTTTATTCTGACATCTTGAGTGGCTGTATGCAAAGGTACAGAGGAGATGTCTGAGACAATTCTTGGAAAGAGAGTTGTGTCTCCTTCGTAGGTAATAGTGAGAGAGTCTTTGTACTTATGGGAATGCCCCAGACATGTACAACTTGGGGATATTTTTTACTAATTTTCCAGTCACCACTTTGATCATTGCTTCCTGGCCCTGATTTGTGGCACCTCCTTCCCTCCCTTTCTCCTCCCTCTACTTGGCTTTTTCCTGCCCCTTAACAAGTTCAATTGGTTTTATGTATGCAATTCTTTTTTTTTTTTTAAGAGAGTTTGAAGGTGGCCACTGAAAGAATTGCTTTCATCCAAAGCCAGGAGCTGATCAAAGCGACACACAAAAGCCAAATGGGAGCCAAGGCAGTGCTGCCTCACCAGCCATAGGGTCAGGGTTCTGTGCTGGAGAAATAGTAAAGCGTATCAGCTGCTCTATGCTGGAAGCTGCTGATAAGGGATTTTCTCTTCAGTAAAACCTGCAAAGTTTATGAGATCCTGCAGGAAAATCAAGGAAATCTGCATCAGAGTACATTGTTTCCTGTGGAGAGGAATGTGAAAGCATTTACAGGTTGAAGTGCCATTGCCTAATGTATTTATTGACATATCATATATTAGGCTCAGTCTGCACTATTAGTGCAACACTGGACTATCACCCAGCTCACATTTATTTTTATCAAGTGGCTCCTTGGCCCAGTTGTCTGGATATTAAGGAATGACAAGTGGTTGAAAGGAAGGTTCATGCTAAAACAAAAAGCAAATAAATGAAAATCAATGTCATCATTATGTCTAAAATAGATTTCCAGTGAAAATTAAAATAGGTTAATAATAGATTCTAAGTCACCTTGAAAAAGTCTTAAGTAAAGATTTCTTCTGAATTTTTTTTTGCAGATACAGATTTTTATCAGGCATCAGTCCCAACAGTGCTTATGATTATGATTTTTTAAAACTTGAATAGTAATCCAATATATGGCTTTTAACAAAAGATTTTCTGCTCTGAGCCATTTGAACTTTGGCTTTTTTTTTTCTATATTATAATAAATTAAAATATAGTGTCATTTTAACACAAAACAGTGCTTTAAATGTCTCAGAAAAATTCAGCTCCTGTTTGAGAGTAGGCATACAAGTTACAAGGGTGAAAGAAGCTTATATTTTCTGTAGTCATAAAGGAAGACCAAACTGTGTCTTAAAACCAAAACAATCTTTCATCCATAATTAATTAAATGAATCTGATTGCAATAGGAGTTTTCTGTTTCTCCAGAAAACTACAGTGTAGGCTGTCACAGCTTAGATTCCTTCTCACTAAGTTGCCAACATGCCTTAGTCCAGATCTCTCAGCACAGCTATATATTTTAATGTGTTTATGACAACTTAGATTGCTCTGGATTTCATCAAGCTTTTTTCTTTTTTTTTGGTTCAATGTGAAGTTGAATTTGTATGAGAAGTTTAATTTTTTTTTTCTTTGCAGACATATCGGGAAATTATTTTTGCTTTTTATGTAGAAAATATTCATTTGCTATTTTTGCTATTGTTCCATGCATGAATTGTAGCATTTTAATTGGAAAAATGAACACTCAGAAGTGTTGCTTATTGATTTTGCAGTTGAAAAATTTCAGCAAAAAATAAGAAAACACTTGTTTTTAGATGAAATTGTCTTTAATGTGGCCAAAATGGATGTGAAATAAATCCATAATAAGAATGATCCATTAAAAATTTTGATTTATTTTCTGCTTGAGAAAAAAAGAAAGCAAAAGTGTTTTAACAGTGTTTTTATTGAGGTGGTTTAACAATGATTTGTTTAAGTTTGTTTTCATCCCTTTTTATATTTATCAGTTAAGAAATGGGCTTGATTTTTCAGTAGGTGGGAGAATTTTCCTATATTGAATTTCATTGCAAAAGTGTCCATATTAATCTCTGCAGCAATCTCCTTAGAATAAAGACATTTCCCAGTTATTTACTTCCGCAGTGAGTGAGAGAACTGATTTCAGTGATTAATATAAGGAATTTGACTTGAAATCTACAGTTGCCAAAAAATAAAGCTCAACACCTTCCGATCTGCACTCTTTTTCCAACATCGTGTTGGAAACATGAGTCAGGGGAGGAAATAATCTCACTGTTGATGCAGGAGAAAATCCCTGCTTACAGTCAGCCTGATTTTCAAAATCAAAAGAAGACCTCAAATAAAAATTAAAAGCAAACAGAAGATAAAAAGAAGTGATAGAGAGATCTAAGTAGTTTTCTTACAGTATATTCATTTTGTGGAAACAGCAGCACAATTGTTCTTGGCTGTGTAAAGGTGGAAGGATTAAGTTCTCTGTGACCTGCCATCAACCTTAATCAGAGTCTCTATGTTTCATCATGAGCTACTTCCCAAATTTTTTGGAAACCATTAAGTTGAATCTGGACTGGTATTTAGACAACAGTTCTCATATAAGTGTACAAGATATATAGAAGTTCTAAGATCTGGTAACAGAGAATGAGCTAGAATTTCTGGCAAAGGTTAACTGTGGTTTTATTTAAAGGTTTTATGTTGCATTTAAAGTGTAATGGGCCAAATGGGGTCTACTGAACTGTCGAACTTTAGTCATATATGAAACACAGAGTGACTAGAGACTTGTCATTCATCTGTCAACTTTACTGCTGAGGAATAAATTACTTCCCTAAAGAAGTGGATTTCAATCAGCAAATCATAAGTGACTACTGATTTTATTCTTGTTGATATGGTAGAGTTAAGCTCAGCAGAGGATTGCCAATTTCATTTCTCAGCATCTTTTGAAGCTTGAAAATTTCTCTTTTGGGGTAAGACTAACAACAGAAGAAAGCCAAACCCTTCTTGAAGATTTTGGTGAAAATCATTTTGGTAAAATGTTGGTCTGGAAATGATCTCAAATGAGGCAATGTTTTGCACGCTCCAGTATTATATCATAAACATCAGTTTATATCATATATCACAAACATCTGAGCCCTTTTTTTCCTCTCTTACTCCAAGTCATTCTGGCAGAATAGTGTGAAGAAACAGATTTGACTCCCAGAAATTAATATTTTTCTCAGAAATTGGCAATAATCCACCTCTTTCCAATGCCTTTAGGTGGTTTTGTACCGAGAGAAAAGGCTTTGTAAATTACTTCTACAAGTGATAATTTTATGGTACATGGACAACTAGGTTGATTTCTGGAAGAATAATTTTTAATTTGTCTTTGCCCATATGGGCTACAGCTGTATTAGTAAATGAAACAATTGAAGGAAAAATTTCTGTGTGCCAGAAATCAATTTTCTGTTGTAATGTCTTGGCATAGCTCTGGTGCTTATACTTACTCTCAGCAGTAGTTCCCAGGAGTCATGATGAACCAGTGACTGTTCCCAAAGGTCACTTTGGATGGAGTAACCTTATTTTGAGGCTAGTAGTAAATACATAACATATAATACTATACTGGCTCTTGCAGGGGTTTAATATCACAGTGTCTTTAGTTCTCCTGAATCAAGAATTTTATATAACTTGTAGGAATAGATTTTTTGTAACCTGTGGGAAATAGATACCACACAGTATCACTTTTACACATGATACACATTAATGTAGGAGATTAAAAATAATTTATTCTTCCAAATCCAAAACTAGAGAAAACACTGTAATTACAGATAGCTTAATGGGAATAAAAGAGTAAATTGTGATATTTCATGGCTGGACTGAATCAACGGGGAGGATTTTGCAGGATGTGTCACTGCCATTGAAGAGAATCAAATTTATTTTTCTTCTTACAGTTATATTTTCATACAAGTCACTGCCCTAAGATTTCTTTCTTCTTAGACTGATGGTTTTAATACAGTTTTAAAGAATGACTAGAGACTTTACAGAACTTTACAAATATTGATGGATTTTGGGTGTTACTGGATGAATATAACTTATGTTCAAAGGGCAAAAAGATCACACAACTTTTCTGGTACTATTCTGTTAACAAATTGTTAACCTGCAATTAAAAAAAAAAAAAAGAAAAAATGCTTTCTCCCTCCTCACAGAAAAATTTTAATAGATAGCATTTTAGATACCTAAATCCATAGTCCTTGCAAACAAATCCTTTCTATGCAAGCAAAAAACTGCCTTTTGTCATAGTGATAGCAAAGTCTTTTGGAGAGCATGAGAACATCTAACTATTCTCCTCTTAGAAATGATACAATAGAAATTACTCTGTTAGACTATTTCAAAAATATGAAAGCTGGCTGCTCAAACCCAGAAAACACCCATTGCTGTACAGCAATGATGAAAGGATTAATGTAGTAAAGTAGCAGTGTTGATTATATTTTGCAATGCAAAAAACTTGCAACTTAATATGAAACATTCCCACCTGTATCTAAGGCTGAATTTCTTAGAAATCAACCAGATCTTCCTAATTTCCCACTTAATTACCTTGATTATTTTTTTAAGTCAATAAACAGCCCACATATACTCTTTAGTTTCCTCAGTTTCTGCTGAGGGTAGACTTTCTTTATCAGTCTATTTCAGTGGGAATTCTTAAAAGCCCTGGGTTACTTTCTATGCTCTGAAGTCCTTAGTATATCCAGTCTGTCCTAGGTGTAGGATTAATTTCATCCAGAATTGCTGTGCTGGGTCTTCAGTCTTCACAAAACCCTAGTGCTCCTCACTGCAACTAAAAAGTCACTACTGTGTTCCTGTCTTTGTTCCGCTATGCACAAGATCTCCCTCTGTGATCTGGGTGCTGGGACTGAATGTCCTCCTGCTGCTGGCCATCGCCCTCTCTTACTATGACCAGTTTCTGTCATGGCTCTCATGGTAGGGATCTGAATCACAACACTGGAGGGCAGGTTCATCACAGGTTTTCTTAAACCCTGGCTAGTTCAACTGCAATTGAACTTAAAGTTGACTCTATACATGGCAGACATAAACCCTGTAAAAGATCCCTGTTTTTCTTAATCACATAGTCCCTGTTTACCGCTGAAATGCTGACAGTTCCTTGTTTGGAATTTCAAAGATGCTCCCTTCAGTGACTAACACTGACTTTTAGTCATATTTTCAGATGCCTCGACTAAGCATCTCTCTATGCCATCATTATCCATAGGCTTCTAAAACATTGGCCTGATCCACTTCATTTTTATCTGCAATTTTTCCTTAGGCTCCCAAGTTGCTCAGAGTGGTTTTTATCTTTTTATCATGCTTTTATGAAGCTCTTCCAGGTCCAGATCTTTGCCTGTTTTCTCCTCTTTATATGAGCAAGTATTTTGCTCTGCATGCTCTCCATGGAAACTGACCATGTGATAGGGAGGTGCCCTTTGATTTATCAGTACATGGGGTCGAGGGCCAACCTTCTGTGTCAGTGTATGGGGTTTTTTTAGTAGATCTGGTCACTGCCTATGTGCATGGCTTGGAATTTCACAAGCATTTGAAAGTTCAGCCTGTGGCACCCAGTTGTATCCAAGAGAAACATAAATCAGGGCTGGGAATGCTGAGTTCATTGAAGTGTGAACATAGGACTCAGTTTTTGCTTCCTGATGCCATGGAATCAGCAACTGACAATTCAGGTACCACAGTCTGAGCAGCTCTAAAGAAAAGAGTGGATGACAACTGTTGTGTAGTTAGTGGGAAATGGTTTGTCCCTTGCTTGCTTTGGAGAAGTAATTTTTCTTGCAATTGAGAGTCAGTGGGACTCTGAACAGCAGAGACTGGTGCTGGCAAAAAAGCTAACCTAATGCCCATTTTCTGGTTCCAGTGGTGTGTGTTTGATGATGAAAAGTGAGTAAAAAATATGTATCATATCTTCCAAAATAGGTTCCCAGGTTTATGATTGTGTTTACAGTCTGATTGTATGATCACACTAGTACATGAGAGCTTACAAATCCAGAAAGCATATTTTTGTTTCATTCTACCAACCCATTCACAAAATTAAATTTGCAGCCTAATAGACAAACAAACATGCTTGTGTTGCAAAGGCTTCAAACACCTACCTCTTGCACAAATCATATAATCTTAACTGATTATTTATCTGTAAAATCACATTTACAAGATGTTGTGTTTCTGACATCCTCAGGATTAAATACAGGGTTTCTCTTCTGACCACTCGTGGGCTCTATGAATCCCGAGCAAGCATGTTTAATCCCTGTAATGGTATCTCTATTTGTTTTCCTAATAAACTGTACAGAACAATAGTTGACTGTGTCTCTGGAAAAGAGTTTATAAACAAATATTGTAGTGTTTTCTGATTCATCACAGATCCAGATAGTGATCAGTAGAGCAACTAAGCCTTCATTGCATAAAGCAGTCCATGTGCCTATTTGTCTGCTTTTGAGTTGTCTTGGAATACTTTGTCTTACTCTGGATTAATTAAAAAACTTCCTATTTTTCACTGCTTTAATAAAGCATTGAAAGAAGTAAATAAATTTGAAAATCAGGTATATGAGTCTGCTTTGCATGGTCATGTTCAGAACAGATAGAATCCAGCCTCCCTCTGCCACTGCAGGCAAACTTTTGGATATTCTCCTTGTGTTATATCAGGAGTATTTTTTAGGTACAAAAAGTCTTTTGGCTGTTATTTTAATATTTCAAGTTTTGGTTCTATATTTATATAAAACAGCCAATATATAAAAGAGTATGGAATGGATGATAGCTGAATGCTTTCTCCATTCCTGAAGGTGTAACTTTGAATGTTAACATGTTGAGAGCATGTTCATGCATTTTTATTTGTCTTTAGTCTGGACTTTCAAGATTCCCATGATCAGTCATATAGCACCACATTGTACCTGCCCCTGATAGAGATGGGTAACTGAGCCTGTAGATGCCTGCAAGCTAACAGGAAAAAATAAGAGTTCATAGTATGGGAGAGAATTTAAAAGAGAAAAGAATTAAGCAGGCATCTGTCAGGTATCTTGGTAATAATTTGTCCTTGTCACATTAACTCTAAAACATCAATGTAACAAAGACAAGTCATATAATGGTTGAAGGATGGATTAGAATTAAAACTAAACATCTTCTAGTGCTTTTGTGTAGAAACAGCATTTAATATAATTCATTTGAGAGCTGACCTGGGGTTTCCTGCATATACCTTTGATAAAGCTGGTTAAGGACACTACTGATGTCAGTCTTTCCTCATTCTCTTCAGCTGCCTTTGGTGTAGGGGGAAGCAGGACTTAAAAGGAGCCGGAGGATTCCTATCAGTGTGGGAACTGTAATTTGCTTTCTATGTTGGAAGAGAAGATGTATCCTGACTTCCATATTAGCACTGAACATCTCTAAGAGGCTTTGCAGCTTCCCATTTACCAAATTTCCCATTTACCAAATGGGTACATCAGTAGTATTCAGTGCAACTTCTGTTTGATTTTGTGTATATACATGAGTATTTCGTCAGCAGTGCCTTCTTTTAGTCCAAATTTTCTTAAATACTGCCTGCATTGTTTTATAGTTCTCATAATGGTTCTATTATTTTGTGTATATATATTATAGCAATGTTATGTAGTATTAGCTACACTCTCTGTACAGTATTAACACGATACAAACAAGTATATGCTAAAATATGATTATATATGTAAAATATGCTTT